>NW_027397063.1:45209758-45297379 GCF_003265705.2 Callorhinus ursinus
AAAGAAAGAAAGAAAGAAAGAAAGAAAGAAAGAAAGAAAAAGACAAATAAGATAAATAAGATAGATATGGACCAGAATGTGGAAGGACTAGTCTTTCATCTACAAAGCCAATGGTCTTGAAAAAAATAATTCACAACAGGAAATTAACAAGCTCAACACCAGATTTCAAGAAAATTATAAAGAAGAGAACAATGGGACAGAAAAATATGAAAGACAGTGTAAAGGAGGAAAATTTGAACTTGACTGATAGATTAAGTATGTGAGAAAGCTGGGAACTGAAGATGTAATTCTGAGGTTGTAAGCCTGGGTAATAGACAAAAATGACAGAAACGGGGAAATGAAGAGAAGGCACTGAAATTCCTCGGGGAGAAAGTGGAGAGAGGAAGAGGATTGCATTGGGTTCTTAGACTCATCTGAGATAATGTGACATTTAGAAAGAAAGGCCAGTCTAGAGACAGAGATCTGAAATCTTCTGCCAAGATATCTCAGTTGCAGCCAAAAGAGAATATTGGGAAGGATGAGATGAGAACCAAGGACAGAAACTTGGGAAATACCACTGTGGAGATAATGAAGCCAAAAAGAAAGTGTCTATTAGAGATGCAGGAGGAGAATCTGGGTAGGGCCACCCAAGAGGAAGAGAAAGGGGAAGAAGGAAGTGATCACTGGTGTTAGATGGCCAAGGAGAGCAGGGCAGAGATAACAGATGTGGTAACTGCCTATTTCATGGCAGTGCCTAAGAGCCATTATTGACTCTCCATCACCTACACAATAAATATTAGCCTGACATAAAAGGCCTTTATACATTGGCTCTAATATACCTTTGTGGTGCCTCATCTCTCAACCCACACTGAACTACAGACTATTCTCCATGAAATATACTCTTTTAGGCTTCTTAATGTTTATACAAGCTACTTTCTCTGACAAAACTCTACTCATTGCTCAAGATCCAGCTCATAATGCCATTTTCTCTGTGAATCCTTGTAGACCCTAGTTTGTAGGCAAATACTGTATAGTTGATCAGTGCTTCCTCAATGCTACCACTTCAGTTTGTAGATAGATTATTGATAGTACTTACCAGAAGCATCATATTTTTTTACCCATCTGTTTCAGTTTTCTATTGCTATGCAAACATCCACTCTTAAACATAATAGTTTAAACAATAACTAATTTGTTATCTCTATAAATTCTGTGGGTTGACTAGGATCAGCTGTACAGTTCTTCTGTTCCATGTGACGTCAGCTGGGGTTACAGTCACCTGCAGGGCTCAACTAAGCTGAAGTTCCAAGACCATTCACCCATATGTCTGATGCACTGGCTGATATGGTGGAAGACTAGGCTCAAGCTGGGATGCTGAGAAAACTGGGCTTTTAATTTCTATGAGTTCTCTCCACGTGGTCTTTCCGCCTGGTCTCTTCACCAAGGCAACCCAACTTCTTACACACCAGTTCATGACTCCCAAAGAAGAGCATTCCAAAGGAAGGAATCAGGAGCTACAGGTCCTCTTAAGTGCTAATCCCATACTGTGTCACTTCTACTGCTATTATTAACACAAGTCACGGGCCAAGGGCTACTCAAAGGTGTGAATACCAGAAGGCACAGTTCCGTGGGAGCCACCTTTGGGGCTATTTCCCTTATTAGTCTGCCATTTGCCTGAAGGGCAAAGATTAAGTCATTTTCATCTTTGTGGCCTCAGTACCTAGCATGGGACTTAACACATAGTGGGCATTCATTAAATGATGGTTGAGTGGGTGAGTAGAGGTGGAAATGGGGGACTGAGGACCACATCAGGTTAAGAAAAGTCGGGGGACAGGGTGCCTAGCTGGCTCAGTCGGTAGAGCATGTGGCTCTTGATCTTCGGGTCATGAGTATGAGCCCCACGTTGGGCATGGCGATTACTTGAAAAAAAAAAAAAAGTCAGGAGCAATAGAAATTTGGGGTGGGAGTGAAGTGTCTCATAGTTAAACTTCTGATGTTATGTCAAAATGAGGTCTCACACACACCGTCATCAATTCCATATCCAAGTTTAAAGTGTTAAACTGTTAAGTATAAACCTTTAAAATATATCATAATTTGCACAACCTTGTTTGATATTTCTGTATTTTTTTATATGGAAGTGGCCTGTTAAGTGTCTCCTGACATTTGAGAGTCCTCGGGAATAACCAGTGTTAAGTGCTTGTGCTAGGTAGTCACTTTTAAATTATGTTGCTAAGAGATGCCCTAAGAGTTCAAGTGGAACTCCTTCAGGAGCCGCTTTAGAAGGGATGGGAGAGAAGGGTCAGAACTGAGCCTATAGGCCTACGGGCTCACAATCCTACCTCTACTCCAACCAGGGAAGCTTTCATTGGTCTCATTCATTGGCACAAGAAAGGCTTTATGTGGAAAAATAAAGACAGAGTTGGGTTTTTTTTTTCCTTTTTCCTTATTAAATAAATTGAGAAATTTACATGCTAACTAAGAAAGAAAGAGGAAATGAATAACAAGATTAACCATGAAGACTTAACTAAAGCTGGATGCCCTAAATTGGCAGCAGGGCTGCTCAACATGGTCCTATAAGGCAGGGCAAGTGTTAAGAGGCGATTAAGGTGACCAGGGGGTCTGGAGGGACAGTGTGGAGGAGGGGAGTGATATACTTTGAGTAGGGCATCCAGATTTTAGTTCATTTTTGTCACTAACTGGCCCTATAGCTTGTGTAGGATACTTAACCTTTTGGGGCCTCAGTTCCCTAATTTGCAAAATAAGGTCACTGGTTTAAATTACTTCCAAAGTCCAAGGTTCCTACTCTGACAATGATTTCCAGGTTACACATATTACTCATCATGACCAGAGAAAGCTCATTATTTGCAAGGTATGAAACCAAAAGGTAGAGGTGAAAGGTCATGGAGTTTGATATTGGAGTATACAGTACTTAACTCAAAAAATACCTGTTAAATTAGCTAAGCAAGCAAGACATCAGACTGCCTGTAATGCCTAGACAACCTACATAAGAAAACCAAAATCTAAACCCCAGAAATGCCTCAAGGTTACAAAATTGAAATCTAAGGACAACCAATTACAGCCAAGTAGTCTTTAAACTATAGCCAATCAATAATTTCCTTACTTTGTCCATCTTTTCCCTATAAAAGTCTGTCCCTAAGTATCTGTCTACAGAGTGCTCCTTATCACTTCTGGTTTGCCTCTGCCAGATTTGAATCTATTTTTGCTCAGATAAGCTTAAAATATGCCTCAGTTTATCTTAACACAGCTAATATAGGCTGTGCATGAAGTACTGATACTGTATTCAGGACTTCACCCATAAAGTAGCATTTCATTCCCAAATCTCTATCAGGTAGGGAAATTGTTATCACTAAAAAAAATAAATAAATAAAAAATAAAGTTGAGGAAATTAAAGCTTAAGAGATTGCCTACGGTTGCTCCACTCTAAGGGACAGAAGAGGGATTCAAATGTAGTCATTTAAGTGCATGTCTTTATTTTCTCCTATTCATACAAAGTCTGTCCGTATTACATTATAAAGCCCTAAAGAACTAGAATTGTTATCAGCTTAACTCACTTTGTATAACCACAGCTCCTGCCTTCAGGCAGACAGGCGCCTAGTGAGTGTCCTTTTATAATGAAGATGGTAGGAGTACTGACAATGTTCTCGCTGGTTAAAGAGAATTTGCCTTTGAAATGCAAGTTAACAAACCAACTTTAGTATTTTACTATCAGTTCTACCCCCCCCATTGTTATATAATTCTACTGGAAGCACAACTGTTAAGGAGAAGCTATGAAGAATGAAAGCATTTTCAGAGAAACTCCACAACTCTGAATGCTGTTCTATCAATTAGCTAGATGTGTAGGTGGCAGAAATATTTCACATGTTCTCTTCTTGACTTGTAAACTTGTAAAATAGGTATCAAAACAATGATAACATCTTATATTTGTAAAACATTTACCAGACTACAGACCTTCTTTCACAGCTATTATCTCTGGTGATTCTCACAACTCCATGAACATTTATCACCCCCATTTTAGAGATCTCAAAACTGAGGTTTATATGAGTTAAACTGTTTGGCCAGGGTGATGTAACTAGCAAGTGGAACCAAATTTTAATCTTAGGACTCCAAGCCTGGTACACTTTCCGTTACAGTACAATCTATTAAAATGAACATTTTTTTTTGAGCAGGGGAGGGGGGCAGAGGGAAAGAGAGAATCTTGAATAGGCTCCAAGCTCAGAGTGGAGCCCGACGCAGGGCTCAATCTCACAACCCTGAGATCATGACCTGAGCTGAAGTCAACCGTCTGAGCCACCCATGAGCCCCTCAAATGAACAATTTATCTCATAGTAAAATATAGTAGATATTACCTGCTAAAGAGTAGAATTGGCTAGTTTTGCCCTCTAGAAGAGGTAATTTTTTTTTTTTAAAGATTTTATTTATTTATTCATGAGAGAGAGAGAGGCAGAGGGAGAAGCAGGTTCCCAAGGAGCAGGGAGCCTGATGCGGGACTCGATCCCAGGACTCTGAGATCGTGACCCAAGCCGAAGGCAGACGCTTAACTATCTGAGCCACCCAGGCGCCCTAGAGGAGGTAATTATATCCTTTCCAAAGATTTGCTTGCTGGAGGTAACAACTTGCATTTACAATATTAATACTGTGATAGATATTGATTAAAATATGTGGCTAGCAATTTAAAAGGCAAACAGGGACGCCTGGGTGGCTCAGTCGGTTAAGCATCTGCCTTCGGCTCGGGTCGTGATCCTGGGGTCCTGGGATCCTGGGATCGAGTCTGGTATCCAGCTCCTTGCTCAGCAGGGAGCCTGCTTCTCCCTCTGCCTGCTCCATCTCTCTCTGACGAATAAATAAATAAAATCTTTAAAAAAATTTTAAAAATTGCAAAAATCGGCAAATAAAAACCTCAAACATGATTACTTTTATTTTTATTTATTTATTCTTTTAAGTAAGCACTACACCCAATGTGGGGCTTGAACTCATGACACCAAGATCAAGAGTTTCATGCTCTACTGACTGAGCCAGCCAGGGGCCCCCTAAATCAAAGTTTATTTTTAAACTTAGTTCTGTGAGCACAGTTTGATGCACTTCTTTGTGTACATAGGATTGGGCGATCTATTGGTATTTGAAAGTTTTTCGGAATGTAAACTCATGCATAAATTAGCCCAAGCTATCAATAGTTTACGGTTAAGCCGCTGGTAGTTACAATATTTAAAGAGTTAATTTCCTTGATCTCAGGGAGAAAGCCTGTATGTGGCACATTCTTTAAACCAACGAAGGTCTAGGATTTCCTCTAGTTCTACTGCTAACTACCTGTGTGACCTTGAGGAAATGCATTAACCTCTGATTCTCAGTTTCCTCAACTGTAAATGGGTAATCACTCCTATCTCATTGAGTTGGCTTGAAAATTAAACTTGAAAGTGTAAATAAACAATATAGCAAAGGATCTGGCACTTGAAAAATATTTCTCTTGAGAGACTTGCAAGTGTCGGTATATTGGGCTTCACAAGTCTAAAAACAAAACAAAGAAACAAACCTGAAAAAAGAAACAAAAACCCCTTCATCTCTACTTATATCTGCCACTAAAGAGGGGACTATTTAGGACCTCTCCTGTACTTGTTCACAGCCAGGAACTTGGTAGATGCCCAGTAAATGATAGTTGAATTTAACTGAAATCAAATTACCAGCACACCCCCCACCCCCATGGGTCTCAACTGTGTAATGAGATGCCCACCATAGACCGCCAGGACTCGGCCCATCTAGAAAAGGACACTGTCCTTTCAGCATCCCTCCTCCGTCTCTAGGCCCTCCTTTTTTGTCAGGGCTCATTCCAGCTGAACTAAGATTTCCCCAAACATGACTGGAGCGACGGGCCGAATCTAACAAGATTAAGTTTAATAGGGATAAATGTAAAGATTTATACTTCAGTCCAAAAAGAATCCTGTACAAGTACTAGATAGGGAATATGGGGATTAGTAGCAACATGTGTGAAAAAGACTTAGGGGTTTTAGTTGATATTAAGCTCAATTAGTCAACAGTGTGCTTTTGCTAACAGGGAAGTTGATGTGAACTGAGCTTGCATTAACTCCTGCCCAAGCCTGGTGATTTCCCTACTGCTCGAGTTCTTTAGCATCAGCGGAATCTCAGGGCAGGCTCATTAAAACACAGATTGTGGCCCCATCCCCCGGAGTTTCTGATTCAGTTGGTCTAGGGTGAGGTTGGAGAATCTGCACGTCTGACAAGTTTTGGGATTGCTACTCCTGCCGCAGGTCCCGGTACCCCACTTAAGGAACAACTGCCTTCCTCTGCTCTGCCTTGGTCAGGTAATCCTGACAACGCCAGGAACAAGGAGAGTGAAAAAAGTGAAAATGTTAAAAAGGGCAAGAAAAGAAAGAGAATGAACACTTGTTAGGTGCTGTCATCATATTAGTAAAATCAGTAGTAGTAGTTAAATTTATTGAGGGTTTCTTGTAGGCTGGAAGTTCTACCAAACACACCATATGGAATTCATAATAGTAATAATAACAATAGCAATCCTTATAATAACCCACACACAAATAAGAGAAAAAACATTTGATGGTAAATGAATAAACAGAATATGGTGTATCGGCACAATAGAATACTACTCAGCAATGAAAAAAATTGAAAACCACATGCAGCACAAGGAATCTCAGGATAATTATGGTGAGTCAAAGAAGATTGATCAAAAAAAAAAAAAAAGAATCAGAAAATGCTGACTAATCTATAGTGACAGCAGATTAGAAATTATAATAAAATTAATTCACACAGCTCATGTGTTTTTAAGACTTGGAAGAAATATGATGACAGGGGTACCTGGGTGGCTTAGTCATTAAGCGTCTGCCTTTGGCTCGGGTCATGATCTCAGGGTCCTGGGATCAAGCCCAACATCGGGCTCCCTGCTCCGTGGGAAGCCTGCTTCTCCCTCTCCCCCTCCCCCTGCTTGTGTTCCTGCTCTTGCTGTGTCTCTGTCAAATAAATAAATAAAATTAAAAAAAAAAAGAAATATGATGACAGTGAGCAAAGATTTCTAATCAAATTTGGAGACACTCCTATAGAACTATTCTTGGAATTTTTCAGGATTACTAATACATGCTGTTCTCAAATTATCTGTGGCTTAGTAGATACATGAAACCCACTTGGCTCAGGAACTCAAAACTGAATGTACAGCAGAGGTAGATCATGTACCCAATACATTTTCATTCTAATTTCAAGAGAAAACATAAGTTGTTCAATTCCCTCACTCTATTCCCAGGGAAAGTGAAGTAACACAAGTCAAGGATAAACTCAAGGATACAACTGGGCCTCCAAGATAAGGAGAGGAGTGGAGTTTGGGGCAGGAGGAGTAAAGAAGACCAAGTTCTCTAACTCATGAAGCTATTCTCATCCCTCTACCCCACTTCAGGGAGTGAAGTGGGGAGGAGGGGAGGTCTAAAAGAGACTGCTCAGACCTGCCTGGTGGGTGGCCCTAAAAAAAAAGAAAGAGGTGCAAGGATTCAGTTCCAGCAAGGGAGATCAGGGAGGGATTTTTGGAAAAGACCATAGCGAAATAACAACATGGGTGCCTTTGCCATTATTCCCAAGCACTGTGGGAGCAGATACTGCCCAAAACCTCAGGATTCCAATACTAGGGCCTTGGCTTTAACAGGTGACGATCAAGTGGGAAGAAAGGAGAGAATATCCTTCAAGGATTAATTATTGAGTTTCTAGTAAGAACCAGCCCTACCCAACAAATCTCTGATGGTTCTCACTATGGTGTGGAGAGGTAGAAATTACAGAATCATGCTTACACAGCTCTAGTCTAGGTTCAGGTGTAGTTCAGATTTCAAATGTGTGTCCAGGAATACTTTATTTGGTCAAGAACCACTGTGAATAAAGGGCTGTGGAGAAGGATCTCAATAAATGGAGAGTAAACAGGACCAGCCTCATGGGCATGGGACCTGTGCAGACACATGGGTTCTTCTCTCACAACTTGGCTTAAGGATCTGCTGCCACTGTCTGGAAATTCTTAATAAGTTTTGAACAAAGAGCTCTGCATTTCCATTTTGCATCAGGAATCAGATGATGTAGCCCGTCCTAAGTGTAACAATGTAATATACCTGGATCGCAGATCCCTTCCTGTTGGCAAATCTCTTCAACCTGGTGCCCCACTCGTTTTTCAAAGAGATGGTCGTTCAAAGCAACTGCAACTCCCTGATGAACTACGTGTTCTATTGTTCTTTAACAATAATTTGTAACTCTTTTGGAGTTCAAATTTATTTAATCCAAAATTTATTTTCCATTAAAAAAGAATGCCGGAAGGGTAATCCTGTGCGTACAGTTTCATGCAGAATGTTTTTTTCTTTATATACATCTGCATCATCTCTGCATTCCTTCTCACAGAGTAACTGCTTCTGAACTACCACTATATCCACAAACCTTCTGCACATAGCCACATGCACAATATATTCATTCACAAGTGTCTGCCTTTTATCTCTTTCTGTAAAATCATGCAGATTTGTGGATCATCCAGGGACGTGAAGTGAGTACTGACTGACCCCCTAATTTGTCCCTTCTTGACTACAAATGCCACTGGCAGAGGAACCTCTAATGCTCTTTCCTAAGGGACAAGGCCCGAGTGAAATCATGACTCTCAGGACTTGCCTACGATTAAAGAAAGCTGAGATACCAAACACAGAAAGAGTGGCTTTATAAGAAAGACATGACTGGGTCCGGGCCATACAACACAGATTTTTTCCCCCTATTGTTTTGTGTTAAGTTAAGCTAACTTTTAAAGGGATGTGTCTACAGCAGCCTAGGGAACACACACAGCTGTGTCTGTTATGGTGAATTAGATTTTCTGGCTGCAGGAAAAGTTACAAGATCTGTAGGCTGCCTCTTTGGAGTGGAGAGAGGGCTAAATGTGAACAAATGCTGCATGAGAGCTTACAGCTAAAAAAGAAGCTGAAGGATGAAGCCTATGAAATTAGGATCTTCAGAGACCGTTCATTTGTATCACACACTCTTTCTACAAGACTCTCATTTCAATAATTGTTCATGTAATTTCATAAGTACAGTTAAACCCCATTAATCTGGAGGCTTTCGACTTAAAGATTTGTTTAAGCAATGTGATATAACTCTGCTGGTTTACTTTTCTATAGTGGGCATAAAAATGACTAGTATAAAGATGATTATTGAAAAATAAATTCTATTAAAAAATAAACCATTTTAAAACACTCTTAGGTGCTTTATAACACATAGCTTTATTGAAAAATATTTTTGGAGGGAGCATCTGGCTGGCTTAGTCAAGGAGAGCATGTGACTCTTGATCTCAGGGTCCTGAATTTGAGCTCCACACTGGGTATAGAGATTACTAGGAAAAAAAAAACTTAAAAAAATTTTTTTGGAGCTGAGTACATACTGTGTGTAAGACATCAGGCTAGGTAGGGCCAGTACTATAAAGAAACATAAATCAAAGGCCTGTCTTCAGCGAGCTTAGAGGCCAGAGGGTGAAATAGGACAGGCACAAGGAAATACGATTCTCAATGCCAGGTAACTTGAAAAGTATGGAATAAAGTTGACAGATAATTTGTTCGTTTGCTAGAGCAAAGCTCCTAAGGCATGTGTGGTCATTGCTCTGTAACAGAGTTACTCTTAAGTACTTGGAAATTTTAACTTTAGCTCTGTAATGGATATTTTCCTCTTTACTGAAATACTTCCACTCAACCTTTCATTGTTGAGCACCTACTTCAAGTAAGAGGTGATACTAGATGTTGAAAGGAACATATAAGGAAGATGCTGTTCCTAATTTTCAAGGTTTCCAAATGAATATTGCCCAAGGTAAATACCACAAGAAGCCTTCCATGAGAGCATAAACACAGTGTGTTACTGCTGGGTCCCACCAAAAGCAGACCCTGAGAGAAGACTGTGTGTGCAAATGGTCTATTTGGGAAGTGACAGAAAGCACCAGCAGGGGAGCAGGGAAGTTAGGCAAGGAAGAAAGGTAGCAATAATAAAAAGTCATTACTCAGCAGATTCCTGCTGTGAGCAACTGGGCTCAGTCCAGCTGGGAAATTCTGGACACAGTACGGAAGATGCCTCAGTTATCCTAAGTGAGGTGCAAGGGCATCTGGGTTTTTATCTTCCAGCTTGTTTCATTCATTGGTTGAGAGCTACTCTTGGGAATAAAACACACCAGCTCTCATGGCCTGTCCTGGTTCTAGGAACAAGAGGGAGGTCCTCAGGCAGCGGCTTATAGATGGAAGCCCACTTGCTTGGTATGCATGGAAATGATGTTCCCCGGGGTTAAAGGCCAGGGTGCTAATAGCAGGGGCTCTCCAAGGGGAAAATATGACTCTAGATATGATTATGAGAGAAGGGGTGTTTTAGTAAGGCCACACAACAGGGGGGTGGTGACGGAGGAATGGCAACACGGGTGGTCTAAAGGCAGACTATAAGACTAAAGGCACGGAGATGTAACAGCTACTAAAGATAAACAGCTCTGGGTAAACTGAGTTTGGCGTTTACAAGGAAGGAGAGATAAAGGGAAATGTAGCTAAAAAAGACAAACAATAATCAAAATAAGAAGGCCTCTTTAAATGTCTTGTCTAGTAAGTTTCAACTCTCTTCTGCATGTCTCCAGGAGACTGAATGTTTGATTTCTAGAGAGACATGATTAAATTCTTATTTTTGCAAGATTGCTCCAGAAACTTGGTCATAATGTTCAGAACAGCATGGAGGAGGTGGACAGGAGGCTACTGTTATAGCCAGGGTGAGACATAATCATCGACGACACGAGGAGACTGACAGCAAGAACAGAGAAAGGGAGTAGGCAGAAGGCACCCTGAGAGAAGCTCCCAGGGCTGGGTCCCAGAGAGGAAGATGGAGGAGCCGAGGAGTATCTCACAAATGAAGCCTGGTGACTCATGGGATTGATGTCTTTAAGCGAGGTAATACATTATAGCAGGAAGAGGAGGTTTTGTGGTTGGAATTTGGATCTGTTGAATTCACAGTAGGCTGTTAATCTGGAGAGGTCTAGCAGACAGAAAGATGCATCCAGAGCCTCAAGAAAGAGCTAGAGCCAGAGATACATATTTTGGATTCATCCAAAAGAACTTACCAGGAAGAGGATAAAGTAAGACAACTCCAAGTTGACAGCTCCCACATACTCAGAATTAGTGATGCTTTGTAAAGATTATCTGGAACAATCATTTCAGGATACACACTACTTAGGATATAAAATTTCCCTTTCCAATTTTTGTTTTAAATATGAAAGTAAAAAGTTATGGAGCCATTAAATATAAAAATTTCCTTTTCTTACCAGATCTATTTTTTTTCTATGAATCAGAATATAGGATTTACAAGTGTAAACTGAGGATAAACTCTGAATGCATTGTTCAGATCTTTGGGTAATGGCTGAAAGTACTTGAACCACCACATCCTGACAGCAGTGACTGATTCTAGAAATATTCTAATTGTGTTCCAGAAAGGGAGCTACTAATTTTATTTTATTATTTTTTACAATTTTATTTATTTATTTGTCAGAGAGAGTGAGAACACAAACAAGGGCAGTGGCAGGCAGGGGGAGAAGCAGGCTCCCCGCTGAGCAAGGAGTCCAATGAAGGACTCATCCCAGGACCCTGGGATCATGACCTGAGTGGAAGGTAGACACTTCACCAACTGAGCCACCCAGGCATCCAAAGGAGCTACTAATTTTAAAGTAAAAAATAAAGCAGTCACCCAGTTTATATTTGCCAACCTCTTCAAATATTTTAAATTGGCCACTTGACTTCCTATTCCAAAGGCTGTGTAACTGGTGATCTGCACCTCCAAAGACTCTGCAGAATATTTCTAGAGCAACTTTAGGCCGTCTTTCTGCTGTTTTCCTTACTAAAGCCCAGTAGACAATTAGTGATGAAGACATGTGTTAAAGTTTGTGGAGGTCCAATAAATAACACTACTGTCTTCTTCACTTAAATTTTGAATCAAAAGATATCAGGCCAATGGAGAACAACATATTACCTTTATTATTATCATGATCATGATCATCATCACCACCATCATAACCATCATCACTGATACAGGTCAAGTTAGAAGATGTAGCTTAGATGAAGAACAACAACAATTTAGGGCATCCTAAGGCTGAACCCCTGAATTAGAAAGATTTATCCATCAAGTCGTATATAAAAGTGGACAACCAAAGGCCTCCCCAGGTGGGAACCTACCTTGTGGAACAAACCTAAGGCATGGAAAAGCTGACTAGAATTGATGTTCCCAGCAATTTATTCTCAAAAGTAAAAGAGAATGAAAGGGGTAGAGAGCTATACATGCCCTGTTCTTTGTCCCATACTCACCAACAAGTTAAAGTCATTTGTTCTTCACTTATGTACTTGGATATCCCATATCCTGAAAACAGGAAGCCACCCGAAAGAGATTCCTCTCTTCTTCGTCACATCCCTCCCTCCCTTCTCTACCACCCACAGACTCGTAGTCCAAAAACTCCAGCCAGAGCCGGAAAATAGAATCTAGAGTTAGAAACATCCTCAAAAATCACTTCACCTGATGTGTCAGTGCAGGGAGATGAAATGACTTGCCCAAGGCCACACAGTTATTTAGGGGGACATCTTAGGCTAGCATCCTTAAGTTTAAAGAAGAGAGATGGAAAAAAACAATGTTAGTTGATTTTATAACTTTGTGTATCACTCAAAGGTGCCTTTGAGTAGATACATAAGCCAAATGGTGATAACTTTTTCAAAGAATCCCTAAGCCAGAGAGGAAACCTAATGAAGTAGCAGACATTCACATGGCCCTTATTTATCCTGATCTGAGCAATATTTTCTGAGGTTACTAGCTGTGTTCCTTCTTTTCTACCTAGAAAATGGCAAAAGACTTATTCTGTCCATTTGTTTCTGTGGAATCACCTCCTTACTAGCACAGAGCCTAGCAGATAGTAGGCACTCAATAAATGGGAAATGATGAATGAATGAATAAATGAACAAGTGAATAAATAAAGTTTCCCTCTCCTTCAAAAGGAGTAGAAGATGAAAAATATCAATGCTGTTCCACAGGCAATAAAAAACTCAAGAGAAAAATGCATCAATTTACTTTCTAGAAGTTTTTGTCTGAAATGAACTCAAATACTAATAATCATCATTCATATTGACTTAAGTGGAGAAAATGGAAAAGAAAACTGAGAGTAACAGCAGGAGAAAGATCCAACTAAGAAAAAGTAGTCAGGAGAGCCTCAATAAGTATGAGGGACAGTCCTGACAAACCCATGATTCCCAAGATTGACAAGAAAACAGTAAGCACTAAACCAAATTACTCCTGAGCAAATGCTTCCTTTCCGAATACCAGCCCTAGAGCATTTGAAGTTTATATTTGTGCCAGGAACTTTACATATGCTATTCTATTTCAACCTTACAAACACTCCATGAGGTAGACATTACAAACTCTATCACAAACTACACATGTCATGGACCCTCACAGATGTTAAACTGAAATACCAAGCTTATGCAATATAAATCTACCTTTTTAAAAAAAAATATTTTATTTATTTATTTGAGAGAGAGAGAAAGTACCCAAGTGGCGGGGGTGGGGCAGTGAGGGGGAGAGGGAGAAGCAGACTCCCAACTGAGCAGGAAATTCGATGTGGGCTAGATCCCAGGGCCCTGAGATCATGACCTGAGCTGAAGGCAGATGCTTAACTGACTGAGTCACCCAGGTGCCCCTAAATCTATCTTTTTAAAAAAAGATTTATTATTTATTGTAGAGAGAGAGAGTGTGGGCAGGAATAGGCAGAGGGAGAGGGAGAGAGAATCCCAAGCAGACTCTGCACTGAGCATGGAGCCTGATGTGTGGCTCAATCTCACAACCCTGACAGGACCTGAGCTGGAACCAAGAACCTGAAGCTCAACCAACTGCGCCACCCAGGCACCCATGTATAAATCTATCTTTAAGCTTAACTCCTTCTCTCTCCTTTGGCTAAAAATTTTCCTCTTCTCATTCACATGTCAATTCAGTAATTTAAAAGGTATTAAGCAACAAGTGCTATAATTTAGTATATACAGGAAATTAACAACTCAGTAATAAAATTGAGAATATAATTCTATCCAAAACAGCATCATAAGGAAAAACACTTAGGAATATTTAGGAATACTTAGGAATAAATTTTACAAAAGAGGGGCACCTGGGTGGGTCAGTCGGAAAACAATTTGGCAGTTTCTTAAGGAGTTGAACATAAAATTCCCAAACAACCCAACAATTCTACTCGATATCTACTTCTACTCAAGAGAAATGAAAGTAAGTCCACAGAAAGACTTGAACTAGAATATTCATACCAAGAAACACTGGAAACAACCCCAATGTCCATCAACTGGTGAATGGATACTTAAAATGTGATCTATCTATACAATGAAATACTATTCAATACAAAGGAACTATGTGATGGATGAACTTCAAAAACATGTGAAGACAAGCCAGATACAAGAGACCACATATTGTATGATTCCATCTGTATAACATTTCCAAAAAAGGGCAAATTTATAGGAAAAAAAAAGTAGGCCAGTGGTTGCCTGGAGCTGGGCGTCTGAGCTGGGGTTAACTGTAAATGGGCATGAGGGATTTTATTAGGGGGATGAAAATATTCTAAAACTGAGTTATATTGATGGTTGACCACTTCATAGTTACTAAAAAGCATTGAGCTGTATACTTCAAATAGGTGAATTTTGTATGCAAAATATACCTCAAAAAAGTTGTTAAATTAAAAAAAAAAAACCTACATTTAAAAATAAATTAGTTAAGGCCAATGTATCATTTGATTCTAGATGGAATAACACATCATTTACTTAAGCTCAAATCTTAAAGTCATTATGGAAACATTCTTCTTTTTCAAGGTCATAAAGGTCAGGTGTCAAGACCTTCCTTGTTTTTATGATTTTTACAGCATGAACCCATTCCTTTATTTTTCTTTCTTTTTTTAAGATTTATTTATTTATTTCAGAGAGAGAAAACGAGTAGGGGAGGGGCAGACGGAGAGAATCCTCAAGCATACTCCCACCCAGCATAGATCCCAACTTGGGGCTCCATCCCTTGACCCTAAACCATGACCTGAGCTGGGATCAAGAGACAGATGCTCAACTGACTGAGCCACCGAGACGCCCCTTATTTTTCTTTCTGAAGCCATCCTACCAATCCAGATTTCCCTTACTTTCTTACTTAATTTAGTTATAATTGTAGGTGGTTTCCCTAACTCTATTTACTCCCTGTAGGTTAAGCAGCATTAATTGCTAGATTAGCTCTCCAATAACATTGGTTTTATCAGGTTGCACTTTCAATCCCCAGACCTCTAACTGTTTTCATCACAGGCCGTACACTGTGCAAATGATGGCTTTCCTGTTTTGACCCACCCTCTATTTCCAATTTTATTTTTCAGTCTTATTACAATCCCTTTCCTCTATCAGATTGGTTTCCTCATTGTCCCCTATATTAGTTTCCTAGGACTGCCATAACGAATTGCTACAAACTAGGTGGTTTACAATAACAGAAATGTGTTCTATAGTTCTGGAGTCCAGAAGTTTGAAATTGAATTATCAGCAGGGTCATGTTCCCTCCTAAGAGTCCAACAGAGAATCCTTCACTGCTTCTTCCAGCTTCTGGTATTGCTGGCAATCCTTGGTATTCCTTGGATTGTATACACATCAGTCCAATCTCTGCCTCTGCCTTTAAATGGACTTCTCCATGTGATCTTTCATTCTCTTTCCTTCTAAGGCCACTTGTCATTAGGTCCACCCTAATCCAGGATGATCTCATCTCGAGACCCTCAATTCAATTATGCCTGCAAGGACCCTTTATTCAAATAAGGTCACATTCACAGGTTCTGGGTGGACGTATATTTTGGGGTGCCACCATTCAATCCACTACAACCTATGCCCTTTTTATACCTTTGGCCATGTTATTTCCACATTTGAAATTTCTCTTCTAT
Source organism: Callorhinus ursinus (assembly GCF_003265705.2). Lineage (NCBI taxonomy): Eukaryota > Metazoa > Chordata > Mammalia > Carnivora > Otariidae > Callorhinus > Callorhinus ursinus. The sequence continues at coordinate 45,225,726 of NW_027397063.1, forward strand.
TCTCTATTCCAGATCTGCTCAGAGAGAATCTAGCTCACAAAGCTTCTCCTAATCAGAACACCTGATTGGTTTCTCCTTTTTCTGAACTTTTATGGCACTCACTGTTCCCTTCATTTCTTCATTGTTTATGTTCATGCTTATAGTCCTGTTTGCCAACCAGATTTTAATCTCCTATAAGAGGATCTCAAACTCTAAAGCAGTGGGTTTTGGCTTTGACTGCATATTGGAATCATCTCGGGATCTTTAAAAAGATAGTCTTATTTGTGTCCCACTCCCAGAGGTTCTAATTTAACTAGTCTGGGGATGTGCCCCTGGCATGGGTATTTTTTTAAAAGATTCCTTATTTCATTCTAATGTGTAGCCAAGACTGAGAACCCACTGTTTTAAAGCATGTGCTCTCAATAGGGAGGGCTAAAATTGGTTTGTGGGGTGGTGGTACCAAAATCTTAGGTATAACAATAGTTTCTTATCCTTCAAAGGGCCAAAGTATATAAACAGATATATAGTATATATACCTATGGTACTAAAATTTCATAAGGAGAGGGTAATTAGGGGAAAATGCCTAAAATGGCTGCTTAGAGGAGCAATAATGAAAACTATTGGGAAACACTGCTCTAAAGTATATTAAAATCACCTGTGGACCTTGATCAACTGCATGTGGCCAAGCCCCCAGAGATTCTAATTCAGGAGTTTGGGCTGTGGCCCAGAATTCTATATATTGAATAACAAGTAACATTCATTATGTGCTTACCATATACCAAGTTCTCTCCTGAAGGCACCCATGCATCATTTCACTTTACAGATGAAGAAATAGAGGCACAGAGAGCAATTTATCCAAAGTCACTCAGCTAGTAAGGGACAGAGAAAAGATCTGACCCCAGGCATTCATGCTCATGTACTTAACTCCTAATCATATGGCCTCAGATCCCAGAGTTTGAGAATCACTGGGCTAGAGGGTAGGAAACATGCCCTCCTAGTTCTCTATTTCCTCCCACAAGGAACAGAGTGCTTCATACATAAAAGAAGCCAAAGAGCACTTGTTGAACCAAAGAATGCCAACCAGACCACAGCTGGGTTACATGGCACCTAGGTCAAGAGCATCAGTCAGGACCACAAGGGATTAGATTCCATTGGCTGACTGGGTTAGTTACCGTGACACTGGTTACATGCTAACGGATGAAGAAGGCTTTGTCCTTAGCCTGAGAGGCTAAGGGAAATCTCCAGTATATTATGGGAATTGGAAAATCTTACTTGGGAAATCTCCAGGGATGATTAACAGATTTAAACCAATGCAAATCTCAAAATATTCATTGCTCATTGTTTCAAAGCCCCTTGATGGTTTCAGAGTCCTTTAGATCAAAGGTTCTTAAGTTTTTGTAAATTTCATGGACTCCTTTGGCAATTATATGTGAAATCACATATGTTTAGAAAATTATTCTGAGAAAGGCCTATAGACCACTTCTCAGAATACCATTTCTAATGTGTGAAATAAAGTTATGCGATTACAAAGGCAACCAACTATATTGAATTACATTACATTTATAAAAATATTTTTTAAAAATGTGTGATAGGGTAGTATCTGTGTTTCCTTATTAACATTAAAAAAAAAGATCTAGTGGGGCGCCTGGGTGGCTCAGTCATTTAAGCATCTGCCTTCGGGTTAGGTCATGATTTTGGGGTCCTGGGATGGAGTCCCACGTCAGGCTCCCTGCTCAGCGGGCAGTCTGCTTCTCCCTTTCCCTCTGCCCCTCTCCCCCCTGCCCCTCTACCCGCCCCCGCTCCTGTGCTCTCTCTCTCTCAAATAACTAAATAAAACCTTAAAAAAAAAAAGATCTAATGATGAGTCTAAAAACAACTGTAATATGAAGTCATGAGGAGTGTAAATAATATTTCAAGATATCCATAACAACTAAAATGTGATACAGGACTAGCTGATTTCTCTTGGTGACAAAGAGTCACAGGTATTGCTAACTCTAATGTACTTTGTTGCTAAATTCATAGTAGAAAGACATGCTAACTTTCGGTGAAAATAAATATGCAAATGTTTTCCCTTGGTGGGGGGACCTGTGGATCCCATTTTAAGATCCCTGCTATAGAACTCCTGTAGCCTAGTCTTACCTGCTTAATCCTGTCCAGCTTGATCTGTCTTAATTTAAGGACAAGCCATAGACCAGATCCATCACTGTCAAAAGATTTTGGCCTATGAAAGTTTCTTTTATTTATTTATTTATTTTTAAGATTTTATTTCTTTATTTGACAGAGAGAGACACTGCGAGAGAGGGAACACAAGCAGGGGGAGCCGGAGAGAGAAAAGCAGGCTTTCCGTGGAGCAGGGAGCCCGATGCGGGGCTGGATCCCGGGACTCTGGGATCATGACCTGAGCCGAAGGCAGACGCCTAATGACTGAGACACCCAGGTGCCCCCCATGAAAGTTTCTCCAGAAATTCAGGACACAGCAGCAGCTTTAGACACAGTGACCCTTACAATGACAAGAATTGAGCAGTGTTGTGGGGAAGGATTAGTTAGAAACCTGTCTCTGGAAAGCAGCCTTTACCTTTGCTTAACAACCAACTGGGGGATCTAGAAAAAAATACAGATTCTTGGACACTTCCACATCCCCCTTTCTAAATTCTCCTCTCCACCCCGCATTATCCGCCCCCGCCCCCGCCAGCTTCTAATTCAGTGGGTTTGGGGGGCCTAGGAATCTGCATTTTAAATGATCCTGCCAGGTGATTAAGCTGCTGCTGATTAGGTACATTAGCCTAGAGTCTAGCTTACCAGACACCTCTTGTGAGAGCAACTTGTGTTTCCAAACGGAAGAGAAAGAAGCAAGCAGTGAAGCCTTGCAGAGCATTTCCCAAGGACTGCCAGGCAAGCGGCTCAGGTGGCTGGTTTAGGGCAGCCAGCAGCCTAACTAAAGATTCACCACCAGGACTGAGTGGTTTATGGTTCCCATCAGAAAGAACATCGTGTGACTGAATTTTCCTCTTTTGGGAAAGGGAAATATTCATCCTCTCTTTCTTCCCCACCTCCCGTTTTGTCCCCCCGGGATGCTGCAAAGACTAAAGGAACACCATGATTCACAGAGAGGCTTGAACTCTTACAAAGGTGCCAAAGAAACACACTAATGTTTCAAGAACCCCATTAATTCTGGAACACACAAGGGAAGGATTTTTTGGACTCAGGAGGCTTGCTGTTCCACAGCATATGGGATAAAGCCTTTATCTTATCTGCAATAATTTTCTCTGCAATCTGGAAGACAGCTTCAGACTGGGTTTAGAGAACAATGATATAAGCCTCTCTCTGTCATTCGACCTTTGACCTTTTTCTGGAAGAAACACAGGAGGGAGGCCTGTGGCTTCCAGATCATTTTATTTCTTTAGTCTCACCAGTCAAGACTCCTTAGAAACTTAACTAAAGCCACTTAGACTCTTTATAACAAACAGGTGGTAAGAGTCTTCATTTAGGACTGAGTGAATCCAAACTGACAGGTTGAAATAGTAGTTTTTTGTTGTTGTTAATAAAGAAGCAAAATAGCATATTTTCCTAACATATTGAACACATCTTTTAAATATAACATGATGCTAAATTACATTTAGCAATTACAGTGTGATTTATTCTCCCCCTCTTGTTATAGGGCTATTTATGGCTCTTGGCAGTTAATTTATCAGTGTTTTAAATTTTTAAAAGCTTCCTATTTAATAGATTGGTCAGTGAAATGTATATAGAGTTTATGGACTTCTCTCCAGTGTTCCATTCACCTCCCGTAAATAACAATAGCACTTATTACTACTTTTGTGTTTTTCCACCCTGGTATCTCTCCAATGCTTATAACAAAGTATGATACAGACAATATTTGTCAAATAAATTGAGCCAGGCATTGTATTTACTACTTGTCTGTAGTTAATCTCATTTAATCTGATTAATTAAGTATTCCTCATTAAATTCTATGAGGCCAATTAGAATTATTATCACAACCTCATTTTATAAACTAAAAAACATGAGTCTGAAAAACATTGAATGAATTTCTAAGATTTCAAGGAATCACTGGAAAAACTAACACCCAAACTCGAAGGTGGTTAGGTCCAGGGTTTTATAATTGTTTAGTCCAAGGGTCAGCAAATTATGACCAAAGGTCAAATCGGGCCCACTGCCTGTTTTATTGGAACACAGCTCACTCATTTCTGAAAGGTGATCTGAGATAAGGAATACTACGAACTCCAACTCCTTATTTCCTAAACCTCAAAAAAGAATATACATGCTGGGGCGCCTGGATGGCTCAGTCGGTTAAGTGTCTGCCTTCGGCTCTTGTCATAATCCCAGATTCCGGGGATCGAGCTCCATGTTGGGCTCCCTGCTCAGCAGGGTGTCTGCTTCTGCCTCTGATCTTCCCTCTCGTGCTCTCTCTCTCTCACTCTCTCTCTCTCAAATAAATGAACAAAATCTTTAAACAAAAGAATATACATGCTGAAAATATTTGGCAATCTTGTTGAGAGTATTTTAATAGATAAACTGTGTTATATTTGTCAGATTAATCTTAAGCAGATATTAAAACATTAAAACATATGGAAATTTACTAATTTATTTTTTAAATCTCTGTTCTGAGGTTCAAGGATCATTTGATTATAAGAAATAGCAGCACACTGGAGAAAGTGTAAGTGAAGACTGAATCCGAGGAAATTATAGAATCCAAGGACAGGAAGGATCACAGAATCTCACAGCTGGAATGCACTAAGAACTAGAACCCTATCAGAGCCCATGGCCACTTACTTCTCCAACTCTCCATCTTTCCAAAACCACATGATCTCTCATTTCAATGCTCCTTGCCTGTTTATCAAACATACACGGCCCACAATGAGTGTTCCTAAGTGGTGGCCTCAGATGCTATATGACCTTATACATTTAGCTTTTGTGGCCATTAACACAGTCTCTGTGTCATATTCCTTGTTAAGCATCTAACACACTATTGCTGGGGGAATATGTGATGTAAAGATCTGTTTCTTCCCATGTTATTGAGGGTCAAATTCTCCAAGAAGACTGTATGGAAGAGAATAACTGATTGTCATCACTAACATGCCCTGTTAAAATGATTCACAATGTGATAGGGGTAGATGGCTATCCTTCAGATTGCACTATAACACTGTAATGGACCACTATTACTCACTGGAGTTTATCAGGTACTTTAGTTTTGCTTGTCTGGATAAAAGGCTGAAAACCACGCTGTAGTGTGATTTATAATAATGTACTATGTTAAAAAGGGGGCCTGGGTGGCTCAGTTGGTTAAGTATCCAACTCTTGATTTTGGCTCAGGTCATGATGTCCGGGTCATGAAATTGAGCCCTGCACTGGGCTCTGTGCTCAGTGGGGAGTCTTCTTGAGATTCTCTGGCTCCCTCTCCTCTGCTCCCCTGCCCCCACTCTCTCTCTCTCTCTCAAATAAATGAATAAATCTTAAAAAAATAATGTACTATGTTAAAGAGAAAAAGCTTTGTTATTTGCAGAAAAATTATATTTAGAACTAATGGAAACATGATAAATGTCGTTCCTTAAAATATTGAACCTGGTATATGTTCTTAAACAACTTATGTAATTAAATGAAGTCACTGAGATGATTTGCATTACTTCGATATGCTTGTAAATGTCACTTTTTTTTGCTTCTTAATCTGACCTACATATTTGCTTGCCTTCTGTGTATTTCTTATAATATTTATACTTAGAAAATAGGAATTCCAGTAAGCACCACAATTTTATAGGACTATTAAACAGCAGAACGTCTAGTCTATTGGTAGACCTCAATGCTATTACCATGTCTCTGTCCCAGTACACCTTGTAGCAATTTCCCAACCCATTCTTTTTTTTTTTTTTAAAGATTTTATTTATTTATTTGACAGAGAGAGACACAGCAAGCGAGGGAACACAAGCGGGGGAGTGGGAGAGGGAGAAGCAGGCTTCCCGCTGCACAGGGAGCCCCAATGCAGGCCTCGATCCCAGAACCCTGGGATCATGACCTGAGCCGAAGGCAGACGCTTAACGACTGAGCCACCCAGGCGCCCCTCCCAACCCATTCTTAAGATTACATTTATAATACAGTATTAATCCATTTGCAAACTCAGATCTGAGGTCATAATGTTGACCTACAAAATTAACAGTATAGTACTGTTCATCCAGCAGCTAAGTATAACCTCCAAACATTTTATAATTGTTTTGATGAGTGTAGTTTCTTTTGTTCGTGAAAATGATAATCTTTTCCCAGCTGAACTTAGACTTGGGATTGTTCCCCCTTGTGAAAAGAAGATTCCCATTTGTAAATTAGTTGATCCAGATTGGTGGTGTATTCACAGACCAAATTAGTGTCCTCCTCTATAAAATTCTAGTTTATTATATGAGTGAAACTGTGATTTTGGACTATGAATTATCATGTGTCTTTGCCTCACCTAAAATTTACTGGATGTCTATACTAGTCAAAGCATTGTGCTGGAAGTTTGAGGTACAAAAAGGAATAAGACAGTCACTGCCCTCAAAGAGCTTCCATTTGTTAGAGAGCAGCCACTTAATCATCTATGTGCTAATTAATGGTAGCACATGTTATAATAGGCTAGCGATAGGAATAAATGCCTCAGGGAAAAAGAAAAAGTCTCTGTGAATCTGGGAGTGAGACAAGGAAAAAATTCACGTGACATGAACTTTGAGTTTGGCCTTAAAGGAAAAAAGAAAAATTCAGGCACAACACGACAAAGTATGGTGAGATAAGGTAAAATTAGTAAAATGACTGTGTCTAGGATGGCTGTCATATATTGGGGAAAGAGGCAATAAATAAGACTGGATAAATAAGATGGGATAATGGTATAAAAAACTCTGCAGGGGCGCCTGGTTGGTTCAGACAGTTAAGCATCCGATTCTTAATTTTGGCTCAGATCGATCTCAGGATCCTGAGATTGAGCCCCTCGTTGGGGTCCTCACTCAGCTCGGAGACTGCTTAAGATTCTCTTTCTCTGGGGCACCTGGGTGGCTCAGTTGGTTAAGTGTCTGCCTCCAGCTCAGGTCATGATCTCAAGGTCCTGGGATCAAGCCCCATGTCAGGTTCCCTTTCCTGCTGCACCCCCACCTCCATGCTCTCTCAAATAAGTAAATAAATCTTTAAAAAAATAAAATTTTTAAAAAATATATTAGGGGCGCCTGGGTGGCTCAGTTGGTTAAGCGACTGCCTTCGGCTCAGGTCATGATCCTGGAGTCCCGGGATCGAGTCCCGCATCGGGCTCCCTGCTCAGCAGGGAGTCTGCTTCTCCCTCTGACCCTCTTCCCTCTCGTGCTCTCTCTCTAAAATAAATAAATAAAATCTTTAAAAAAATAAAAAAAAAATAAAAAATATATTAGGAAGTTGAATGCACTCACATATATAACACAATATTAATCATGGCAAAGTATGATTTATCCCAGAAATGTAAGTCTGGTTTAATGTTCAAATTATTTTAAAAGTTTAAAAGCTGAGATTTCAAACGAACATAAAGCTTCAATAAGCACGCATTGGGTAAATGACTGATAAAGGGATATGAATCCTCAAAACTGAGGTCTTATTTTGTTTCGGCTTAATGTGCTTGGACACAGTCAGATGCACAGAGGGGGCTAAGAGTCTATGCATGACACCACACTGGCCACATGTTTGGTTTATATATGGGTCCAATCAGAGTGAAGTCTAATACAGTGGCTCATCTATATTTTCAGATTTTTCTTCTATAGTTATTGATTACTTTAGTTAATAAAATATAATCCAACAAATTATGATTGGGATTAGCTGACTTCTATAAATAGGTCAGATGTATAAAGCTAACTTCTATGTGTTAGCTGAGCAAAGAGAAGTCTTCTCTCCTTCTGGAATCTGAGTCATACCTGTTATTCTTTAGAATTGCCACAGCCATTTTGTTGAAGAAGGCCAGTGAGAGAAACATAAAAAGAAAATATAGAGATGAAGCCCAGATCAAACCATTCACAAAGCCCTTTATACATCTGAAGTTATTTATAGAAGTCAATTAATCCCAATCATAGTTGGTTAGATTATATTTTATTAACTAAAGTAATAAGTAACTGTAGAAGAAAAATCTGAAAATACAGATGAGCCCACTCTATTTCCATTACTTTTTCATTTACCATAGAAATTTGACCATAATATTTTACTTACAAAATCTAAAACTAAGCTGTATTTGTATCATCCTCCTGAACAATACAAGGTCTCTAGAATACTTTAACTCAGACAATCCCTTACAATTTCTAGCTGTGTATGTTAAGCATGTCTTTTTCTAGCCCCTCAAAATTATTTTTTGACACTGTTTGCTTAGATTTACCCATATTTTTATATTTTGCTTTATCATCTCTTGACTCACAGACCATCAATTTAGAATCACTTTCTACCATCTAAAGCACATGTTTTAGAATTTCTGTAGGTTAGGGATTGGTGATTGCAAACTCAGGGTTTTTTTGTTTTTGTTTTTTTTTTGTCTGAAATGTCTTCATTTTGCCCTTGTTTTGAAATATATTTTTAAACATTTATTTATCTACTTATTCATTTTTATTTTTAAGATTTTAAGTAATCTCTATATCCAAAGCAGGGCTCAAATTTACAATCCAGAGATCAAGAGTCACATGGTCTACCAACTGAGCCAGCAAGGTACCCCTGAAATATATTTTTGATAGGCATGCAATTCCAGGGCGAGAGTTATTTTCTCACATTAAAATTATTTTTTCTTTTGCCTTCCATGGTTGTTCTCATTTTAACGATATTTTCTTGGTAATCTGTTTTTTCTTTTAAGAGTTTCCTTGCCACTGGTGGTCTACATTTATCTACAAGGTGGCTGGGTGTTCTGTTGCTGTTATTTTAAAAGCTTTCCTATTTGGGAATTGAAGTGCATTTTGAATATCTGAATACACAGTTTCCATTAGTTTTGGAAAGTTCTCTACCATTAACTCTTTTAATATTGTCCCTGCCTCACTCTACCTCTCATCTCTTTCTGGAATTCCAATTTGATGTATGTGAAATCTTGACACTCTATCATTTATGCCTCAATGTCTCTTCATATTTTCTGCCTCTTTAGATCTCCATACTATATTCTGCATAATTTTCAGTACTATCTTCCAGTTCACTAATTCTGACTTCAGCAGTATCTAATCTGCCTTCAAAACAACCTATTGCGTTTTTTCCAAGTATTACACTTTTCATTTCTAGAGTTTCTATGTCGTTCATTTTCAAATTATGTTGGCCATTCTTTAGTCTTTTATTTCTTTAAACAGAAACATACCGATTGTGTTGCTAATTCAAATAGTAAAAGCTTTGGGGATTTATTGATTCTGCTGGTTCTTGCTTATTGTGGCTATGTTTCCTGGTGTATTTTGTGATTTTTGATGGTGACCTAGGAATTCTTGAGATTTATCTGTAGAACTTCTTTGATGCCTGGATTGAAAGTACCTTCCTTCTGTGAGGATTTGTGTTTACTTTTTCCAGACCCTAGAGGAACACTCGTAACACTAACTGGGCATCACTTTACCCTTAATATTCACCTTGAATTTTTTCAGACCATGTGGGTGGTATGAATTCAGGCTGTAATCCCTTGGGGTTGTTGGGTTGTGGTTATGAATTCTGAGGAGACAGTTTTTGTCCTTTAATCTGTGCCAAAGTTTGAACACTGCAATTTTCCTTGCAGTCCCCTTAGGAAATGGGGACCAGGATGGGTTTATTTCACTGTCACATTGAATAAGTGTACAGATTCTCCACCAGTGTCTAGTTTAATTTTACACTGAGTACTCTGCATCCTAGGGAAATGTAAATGTCAAAATTAGATTCCCCATTTTGAGAGGACTTTGGAATAATCTTTTGTCCCTTGTACTCAACAACCGAAGAAGTTGGTTCAAAGTTCAAGTTCAAAAGATTCAGCAATTGCCACCAAGGTAAAAGACATTTTCAGTGTTCATATTTTCACTTCATTTTGGTATCTATATATTCCATTACTTGCCATCTCACTGTTGTATTTAAACACAAGTTTCTTATTTTTAAATCTAGCATATTTACGGGTTTTAATTTGTTTGTTTTATAGTGGGAGCGTCAGTCTGGGTATCTAGTCCACTGTCCTGCAGGATACCTAAGTCCTCTTTATGTGTCTTCTCTCATGCTGTTCTGTTAGGTAGAGGACTTTCTTTCTACACTGTGCCAGTTACCAACTTAACACCTCAGTTCCAAATTCATTCTTCATTGCCTGCTATGCAGAAATGCAGGTGGGCCTTGGGGTGCCTGGGTGGCTCAGCTGCTTAAGCCTCCAACTCTTTCTTTCAGCTCAGGTCATGATCTCAAGGTGGTGAGACTGAGCCCCGTGTCAGGCTCTGTGCTCAGCAGGGAGTCTGCTTGAGGATTCTTTTTCCCTTTCTCTCTGCCCTTCCTCCCACTCGCTCTCTCTCTCAAATAAATAAATCTTTAAAAAAATGCAGGTGGGCCTTTTAAATAGTTTATATTTGCCAGCTGACATCATGCTAAACTTCATCAATAGATGGAGATGGAGAGACATTGCAGGATAAAGGGATTTTCTTTTCTGTTCCTGGTATGCTTCTTCCGGAGCCTTCTGCATCATGGGCAGCTTCCCCAGCACCTGGCTCCTACAGCACTCACAACTTCCCCAGTGCCTGACTCCTGTCATGCACATGGCTTCCCACTTCCCACAGCATGTGCAGGTTTGCCAACAGCAGGCTCCTGAAGCTCAGGCAGCTTCTCCGGTGCAGAGCAGTCAGCAGTAAGAAGCAACTGGTGACCTTCCCCTGCACCCCTTTGGGCTGCTTCCTAGCAGAGAGCCTTCAGGGAGATACCTCATTGTGATCAGCTTTCCCCTGGTACCCCAAGGGTGTATTTCTAGGACTTCCACCACAGCAACTTCTCTGCCATTCAGCAAGCCATGGGAGTAACCTTTTCTGGATCTCAGACCCGGGGTGGAGGGAAGGAATTCTTCCTTGGGTATTCCATCTCAGTGCCAAGGTTGGGTAGTGACTGATCCTTACATTTGCTATTTCTTTTTTTTTTAAAGATTTTTATTTATTTATTTGAGAGGGAGGGAGAGAGAGAGAGGAGGAGGAGGAGCAGAGGAAAAGGGAGAAACAGACTCCCTGCTGAGTGCAGAGCATGATATGGGGCTCAATCCCACGACCCTGAGATCATGACCTAAGCCGAAATCAAGAGTTAGACACTTAACCCACTGGGCCACCCAGGTGCCCCATTACATTTGCTATTTCTTTCTATATTCTTTAGAGTTCTCCTTACTTCTTACTAGTTAGTTCCTCCTTAATCAGATACCCAGTTTCTTTATATTAAATTTTCCTTGTTCAATTCACTGTATGGTTTTGGTCCCCTGATTCAACCTTAATGGATAAACACACCTTTATATGTGTGTGTTTTTTAATTTCCCTCCTCATCGAGTTTCAGCTCAGCTACCATCACCATTCTCGTTCAGTTGTATTACAATGAATCACATGAAAATGCCATTTTTATAGATCAAAAATAGTACTGGCCATTCCAAGTGATTCAAACTAATATTTTCTCTGTAGTTCCCACTGCATACCTCTGCCAGCACTTATTAAGTGAAAATATCAACTTTTTATGTAATGTCACCTACTATAAGAATACATACTCTTGGGAATAGTTTTTAGTCTTTCATTCCTAATGCCTAAATGCTTAATCCAACTCACAGTAATTACTTATATGCTCAAAAAAAGGGGGGGGCTTGTGGAACTAACTGAATACTGGGAAATCATTTAATCTCTCTAATCTTCCATTTCTCCTTCTTCTAACTAGAATCATTAGCACTTACTCTATTGAATTCAGAAGTTCTTAAAATGGACCCAATGAATATTTGTTCCTACCTCCTTAGCACAATTGAAGGTAGATCGTGCTATTAACTGTGTTATTTTATGTGGAAAAAATAATTGAAGAATTACTTTAAAATTTTCCTACTAATCAGAGATAAAACTGTTAATATTTTCATGTAGTTATCTCTAGTACTTTTTCTATAAACATTTTAAAAACTAAAATTGAGAAGATACTACATGTATAGTTTTTTTATTGTTTTTTCCATTCAGTGTAACATTGTGAGCAGTCTCCTAGGTCATTAATCTTTTAAAAACATGTATTTATTGGCTGAGTAATATATCATACGAATAAACCATCAATAATTTATCAAGTTATTTGGACATTTAACTGTTTTAATATTTTGCAATTAAAATAGTACTAAATTTGAATTAAGTATACAAATGTTTATGCACATCTCTCAATGTTTCCTTAAAATAAACTAGTTAGAGGATATACTGGATCAAAGCATACAAATATTTCCATGATTTTTTTTAAACTATTGCCAAATTTCCTTTCAAAAATTATGTACTAATTTGCACTCCAACATGAGAATAACATTTCAACACATACTCAGCAACAAAATGGTCTGAAAAAAATGCCAGTTTAGTTGTTGAAAATACTACTTACTTACATTTGTATTTCTTTTATTTTTAGTATGGTTGTACATGTTTTCATATTCATTCCTTTTGATGTTAACTATCTATATACACCTTGGTTGGTTGGTTGGTTGGTTTGTTCTAAGTAAGCTCTATGCCCAATGTGGGGCTTAAACCCAGGACCCCGAGATCGAGAGTCCTATGCTCCACTGACTGAGCCAGCCAGGCGCTCTGCACCTTGTTTTTTTTTTAAACTGAAGTCAGCATATTTTTACTTTTAGTTTTTAAAAGTTCTTTATAGCTATTAATCAGTTTTTTATATATTTTGACGGCATTTTTTAATTTTAGTTATGATAGGTTTGCGATATTTTAGTTTTTACAGTCCAGTATCCTGATTATGTACTGAATATGTAATCAATCCTTCTCCTAGTGTTTCTTGCATTGATTTTATGTTAAAAGGATTCTTCCCCATCCTGATATGAGAGTGTCACCTCTATTTTACCCTTTTCTATCTAGTCCTAGTTTATATTATTTCAGTTTTCGTGTATCATTTGAAGCAGAACATGACTTTTTTCTAAAAGTATAATAACATACTCATTATTTGATAATCTGAAAGTTAACCTTAATATATTTGCAAAATCTATAGACAATTCCAGGCATTTTGTAGGGATAGAGATTTGGAAGAACTGATCTATGTTCTTTAAAAGAAGCTAAGACAGTAATAACTATGGTTTTGCTTTATTTGTTTTATGATTACATGATAAAGTATATAGTGTCCATAATGGCCTAGGCTTTACAGGTCTTTTATTATTTATGATTTTCATTAAAGAGATCATTCTTCTCCATATGTGAGTGAATCCTGTTTGCCAAAGTGAATTCTCCTAGCTTATAGGTGGTAGGTATGTTAATAGTCAATTGTCTTTAGAATTTGAAATACTGTCTTTACTGAGGAAGTGTGTGTGTGTGTGTGTGTGTGTGTGCGTGTGTGTGCACACACACACATCTTATGTTTGTGAAATATCTGACAGCAATTACAGCAGAGCTGAAGAAAATAAATGATAGCTTTACAAAGCGCTTCTCCCTACCCCATTCTTCTGTCTTCCAGTACATTCTACTTTGCTTGTTTGCCACAACTGATGACCCTCTTGCATTTTTTTCACTCTCAACCAGCATCTCAGACATCCAGAGTCTTCAGGTTAGGTTGTATAAGAACAAAAGAAGTCTCTAGGGTGTTCTATTTAGGTATGACACAGAGTTTCATGGAATGTATTAGAATTCCCCAGGAGATTTTGGGTCGCCCAACCCAACCATTGGTGTTTGCTATACATTTCCCACCAGCAACCGAAAATTATTATCCTCAAGTTTCCTTGGAAATACGGAATGGATCAATCAAAGTCTTGCTGAAAACAACAAACTGCTATTCTGGCTAATTTATCCAGGAAAAAAAAAAAAGACCTTAACTTAAAAAATATGTAACAGCTCATGGAATCTCCAAAAGGCCTGGGGAACCAGAACTAGAGGCTATCCTGCCAGGCACAGTGCCCCAAAACACGCTGCAGAACCAGCATCCCGATGTGACTGTCATTGCCACTGCCCATCCCAGGATGGATTCTAAATAGGTCCTGCTTCTTCACGTCCTGACTTTGACTCAGACACCAGCGAGGGTGAATCTGATCAGTGGACCTAATGACAGAGCTGCAAGGCAGGCTTGGAAAGTGAGTTGCCGGTATTTCCAGTGCCTAATGTGAGGGCTGTCCATTTTATGAGAAAGGGGTTCAGATGCTAGGTAGATATCAAGAATGTCAAATGTCCATTAACACCCAGTGTTTTTTACAAGAATCTGGACACTGCGTGACTAGAAGTTCTCAAAGCTACTGATAGCATCTCCATATACTGTCTTGATCTTGTTATTTAACAAATATTTACTAATAGAAACCTACCGTATGCAGGTAAAAAATCCTTGCTATCCTCAGAAGACTATAATCTAGTTGTGGAAGCAAGACTTATATCAATAAGATTTTAAAAGGTTCATTTAATTAAAACAAGGGCAATGGGAAGTAGTGCATGACTGTGGCCTTACTTTGGGCTTCTCCAAAAGTAGAACCAGAGGCAAGAACTTGGGTTAGGCAGGGCGCCTGGGTGGCTCAGATGGTTAAGCATCTGCCTTCGGCTCAGGTCATGATCCCAGAGTCCTGGGATCGAGTCCCGCATCGGGCTCCCTGCTCCTTGGGAGCCTGCTTCTCCCTCTGCTTCTCTCTCTCTCTCTCCCTCAGTCTCTCATGAATAAAAAAAAATAAAAAAAAAAAATCTTAAAAAAAAAAAAAGAACTTGGGTCAGGCAGTCTATTTTGGACTTGGTCCCAAGAAGCAGGAGTAAGAAAGTATGGAAAGTACATGAGAAAAATAGGAAAAGCCAATATAATAGCGCCATTTAAAGGTCATTATTGTAGACAATGGGGGCTCAGTTCTGCAAGGACCTCTAAGAAACATATAGATTAGAAATGGCCTCCTAAGAACAGCAGGTGAAAGTATTTATGTGCTGGTTCTCCCACCCCACAGATGGAGGGTTTTCCCCAGGAACAATAACTCCCCCCGGCTTGCAGAGTGGGCTTGTCCACAGCACCCATTCCCTTGTGTTGGAGAAAGTCCCCAAGTGCCTGAGGTGTAAGAGGTAGAATGCCCACTGAGTGAGAGGAGACTGAGCTTACACACACTCTTCCACCAGAGCTGCAGCTGAAATCAGAGGTGGGTCAAAGGGACGTGACCAGGGTCCCAGGGATGACTGTTACAGCTGTCAACCTACAGAAACACTTAATAGGGGTGATGCATTCAAATGAGGGCAAGGTCACGGTAGGCTGCAGTGTTCGGGGAGGCCTCCTTAGGGAGGCTGCACTCCAACTGAGCCTGGAAAGAACTGACAGAATTACTCATGCCAGAAATTTCGCAGCACATCAGGATCTAGAGTTTTCCAAAGTCTGGCTGTGCTGAAGGCAGCAGTTATATATTCTAGGGCACCATGCCTCCACGATCTGGTCTATATTCTATTTGCAATATAGAATTTGCAATAACATGATGCTGGGGTTCTAGAGTTCAGGCATCTTTTCAAATGCTTGTCCGGGCTTTGACACCAAAACATATTCCCTCCATTTCAAGTAATTTTACATTACTAGAAATTCTGATAAAGTTAATAGGGGTTATTTTAAGAGTCTTTATGTACAGAAAATCCAGGCTATGATAATTTAACTTAGTGATGGTTCTGATAAAATAAGCTATTACTACTGAGTAAAATAGGTAACATACTTTGTCCCTTTGAGTTTTTGTAACCTTGCTTATAAGGCATCTGTAAAATAAAAAATAAAAATAAAAATAAAGAACTTTTGTTCTATTTAGGAGCCAGCAATTATTTCAAAGTATATATATTAAAAAAGCATTTGTAATCTAAATGTAAAATGTGGGTCTATCAAGAGTTATATTTTTTCATCATTCACCTCATCTTACTTATTAGTGTCAATATGATCTACTCATTATATTGGAAGCCATAAAACTTCATTTCTCTTACAATTTGTATGGTATAGGGGCGCCTAGGTGGCTCAGTTGGTTAAGCATCTGACTTTGGCTCAGATCATCATCTCAGGGTCCTGGGGTTGAGCCCCTCACTGGGCTCCCCGCTCAACAGGGAGTCTGCTTGTCCCTCTGCCCTTCCCCCACTCATGCTCTCTCTTTCTCTCTCCCTCCCTCCCTCTTTCTCAAATAAATAAATGAAATCTTTAATTAAAAAAAAATTTGTATGGTATAGACTTTACCTCAACCTGTCTTGCATACTCCTCAATTATTTCAAAGCCGAGTGTTTTCAGACTTACAAGTGACTGATTTACAAATGGCCCTGGCATAAGGATGATTGGTTGTCTGCCTTCTTCCTTGTCTCACACTTAGTCACTTGTCTTTCTCCTCCTGTGAACACTCTCCACAGACAACCGCTAATCTGATCTAAGTTGATGATACTATAGAAACACATAGAAATATGTATAAAAACTCCATACACCAAAGCCCCTGTTTCTTTCTCATTCCAGAAGTATACATACTAATTGAAGTATGCAATATTCTATAAAAATGGAAAATAAATATGTACCCTAAGCCTGACCATCCAAAATTCTCCATTTTTCCTTTCTTTTTGTCTATGCCTATTTCCTCACAGGTGTGGTCATATTATATTTACAATTTTGGAGCCTGGCCTTGTCCATTAACACTATAGTAGAAAAACTTTTAATGTTATTATATAATCCCATAACATCCTATAAAATGAAATCTTTTATTGAAATTTTACACACAAAAATGCCAGCACCATTAACCTCTTAAACCTTTGAAGGTATTCAGAAGTTCCCTTTAAAAGATCCATAAATTTTTCCAGCTATCCTCTCTAATTAAACTTGCCTTTACTCAAACTCACTATTAAAAATAAATACATGCACATTAAATAGGTTAACTGTATGGTACATAAATTACATCTCAATAAAGCTGTTATTTCAAAAACATTACAATAAAAAATAAATATGAATCCATCTCTTCCTGTATGTGATTACATTTTTAATTACTTGATAGTATAGCAGGATGATTTACTGAAATATTAATTTGTCTTTTGGCCTGTGCATTTTCGTCAGCCCTCAATCCCAGAGGTTAGCCTAGGATTTTGTATGTCTTTTCTTCAGAGGTAGAAGCTACATGAAGCAAATTCTCTTTCCAACTTGGATAAAAATCCAAATTCAGGGAAGAGTTTCTGCAAGGTTTCTAAGAGAAGGAAGGGAGGAAGGAAAGACCATTTGAAAGTGGCAAGAGGGAGAAAGGAGGGCTGTTCCCAACCCTTGGAGACGTCAAGGGTAGACAGGGAACAGAATTCTGGAGTAGGTGGCCCTGAATTGGGATACCTGACAGGACCAGGTCCCAGGCACCTACATAACCAGGCTCACTGGAATGTGCCTTACCCCTAGCAGTGTCAGCGAAACATCAGAATTCCTGAGGCAAAAGGTTCTCATGGATCGGCACAGATTCCAGTGGAAACTAGGGTTGACCCTAGGGTAATCAGAACCATTTCCCAGAAGCTTTGTGAGAAAATTCAAGAGAATCTGGCAATTTTGCACAAAACCTTTCAGCGATAGGGAGTTCCCACAATCACAGACTGAATCTTTCACCAGCCTAGAGGCCAATGATGTAGGCTCAGGTTTAAACTGATCTATGGGATAAAAAGAAATGCAATCATTTTTACTAAGAACATTCATAATCACTACACCAATATGGCAATTGTATAGACTGCAATTATTTTGTAACTATCACTTCATGTATGATGTTACTAATCAGTTTTTTAAAGGTAGGCTTTATTTCTTCCACAATGGAGTAGTACTTCTCTGTTTTAAACCTGAAAGGGATCTTGTAGATCTAGTCCATCCTTGTCATTTTACAGATTAAAAACCTGAACCTGCAGGTTAGATGAATTCCCCAGAATCACAGCATCAGGTGAACCTGAATGAGAATCATGTATCCTCACTCCTGGGCACAAATTCTCCACTTTCTCAGAATAAGACTTGCAGTCTCCACGTGACGGCACTTGTAGATTGATGAGTTACCAAATCCTGGCAGGCAGACTTGTCATTATTTACTCTATGGATAGAGAAGTTGAGTTGGATAATCAACATACGTTTACTTACAAGGCTCGGCTTTTGTGTGACTCACTTGAGAATGGTGGGCTTTCAAGTCTGCATAGCTCACCAGAAGAACACCACGGCCACCTAAGTCACACATTTGCCACGGCCCTTCTCCTGCGAACAGTGGCAAGCACTGTCATCATTATTATATGTTGTCTAAGAAAAGCACATTATTCCCTCATTTGTCTCTGAGGGTTCCTACGGTGATTTCTGAAAGACACACTTTGACCTACATTTTTATTACTTCTACAACATGACAATGAAGTCATTCAGAAGTAAAGAACGAGCAGAGGGGACAGCATCAGACGTGAAAGGTCAGAAATACCATGAAGCAAAAGAAATGGCACACTGAGCAAAGGGTAGTCCTACCTAAAGGTATGCAAAGAGCATGAAAGAGGACAATGCAGTAGATGCTTTCACTTGCTGTGCACGAGCTAGATGCATCAGTGTGGAGTGGCATGCGTGTGAACGGTCTACTGTGACACATGCGAACGCTTCTTCCCTTCCTTATCATCCTCGGCACGCTGGCTCAACATGTGTTACACATCTTATCACCATCCGAGCACTTTTCCTACTTACTAACTTAGAAGCAATTTGAGCAATTTTAAATTCCCACTCTGAGAAAATAAAACTGCCATTAGAAGAAAACACATTTACTTTGATTTATTCCCATCAATACATTTTAATTCAAAAATATATTTTTCTGATTCCACCTTTATGCAATAACTGCAACTACACAGTATGGTTTTTGTTAAAGGAATCAACAGATCATTTTTATCTGGTAACCTAACTAAATTTTGTACCTTAGGTTGGGCTTTATTTATGAGAGTGGTTTTTCGCATTATATAAATATGTTAACAGTTCTCTCTGGTAAACAGATTACTTTGTCATATTACCAGGTCACCAATGTTGAAGTTCAAGTTCAGAAACAGGGATGTTGGGGCGCCTGGGTGGCTCAGTTAAGCAGGTGCCTTTGGCTCAGGTCATGATCCCAGGGTCCTGGGATCGAGCCCCGCATCGGGCTCCCTGCTCTGGGGGGGGGGCTGCTTCTCCCTCTCCCACTCCCCCTGCTTGTATTCCTTCTCTCTCTGTGTCTCTCTCTGTCAAAAAAATAAATAAAATCTTAAAAAAAAAAAAAGAAAAAGAAACAGGGATGTCATGCAGGCAACCTGACAGCTCTGGCAAGAACTTATGGGGTCAACAACATTTGATAAGTTTTCCCAGATCAGTATTGGGTCCTGAGTATTCTGAAACCAGAAACTTGATTCTGTCAACATACTCAGATTTGATCAATTCAAATAAGTAATTCATATTTAAGAAATATAAAAAATGTAATAAAAATAAAACCGACCTACAAACCCAGATTTACTCCTTTATAACAGTAGTTAAGAACTTATGTTATGAAGTCAGCAGAACTGGGTTCTGATCTAGGCTCACCACTACTAAGTGTGAGGGCAAGCTGCTGAATTTCTCTGAGACTCAGTACCTGCACCCATAAAATGCAATATCATGAGGATTAATAGCAACACATAAAGAACCTAGCACAATGCCCAGTGCCCAGTGCATGGTGGTTCTTATGATGAGCATGACGATGGTAATGAAGGTAATTCGAGGAGGTGGCGGAGGAGGAGGGAAAGGAGGAACAGGAAGCTGCAGGAACCACAGGGATTAGAAGACTCTGTTGGCTGATCAGCATCTTCTTGAGTCCAAAGACAGTCAAGAGAGAATTAGAAGGCACTTGTTTAGAAGAGAATCAGAGCAAAGCGAACTCAATGGAATATTATAAAAGCCTGAACCTTCAAGCCATGAGGATCTGGTAGATTCATCTCCACTCTGTAGGGATTTACCCATCTGGCAGGCAGGTTAAGTTGTTTCTATTCCAGTGCCTAAAACAGTGCTTGACAAATGGCAGTTAATAAACAGTTAATGAATAACTAGAGTTCCCCCACCCCACAGTGCAAGAGATAGTGATAGTTCCTTTATCTTTGGGTCACCTCTTTCTGAACTATATGAACACAGAATTTCTTCAGCAATAGAATCAAATGATTCACAGATTTCTCTGTTACATCAATCACGTTTAGACATTGTCTAATTAAACTCAAATCACTTTGTCATTCACTGCAATCATATTTCCAAATTCTGCAAGTTCTGCCTTATAACCTAACATATGCGTACGACAGAGACTGGCGAGATGCTCCCGAAACTCACATTTTCTTTGTTCTGGCACACAGCTAGTTTATATTTCTCATGAACAGCTCAGTTAGGTGTGGCTACATTACTGAGTTCTAACCAATGGAATGTGTGCACACACGATTTCCATTTCTTCCAAGCCTGGCTCTTACAGGTTCCTATTTGCAATTCAGCTCTCTATCTTCCTTTGTCCAGATGAATGTAGAGAATCCAGTGGGCCTAGAAGATGGTGGAGTCAATGAAAGGGAAAGGCCTGGGTCCTGGAAAAATCACACAGAGCAGAGACTTTCTTCCTCCTCACCATCACATGCACATCTATCTACCTTCATTGGACTGTGATGTGAATGAGAAATATATTTTTACACACTTAAGTCACTGAGATTTGGGGGTTATTCTTTTATGGCAGTTAGCCTACCCTGAGTAATTTAGAGCTGTATTCATATCACTCCACTGATTGTATATTATTTTATTTTATTTTATTTTTTATTTATTTATTTGACAGAGAAGGAGAGAGAGAGAGCACACGAGCAGAGAGAGAGGGAGAGGGAGAAGCAGACTCCCCACCAAGCCGGGAGCCCGATGCCAGGACGCTGGGATCATGACCTGAGCCGAAGGCAGACGCTTAATGACTGAGCCACCCAGGCGCCCCTGATTTTATTTTAAATATAGATACATCTTGAGAACTTGGAATGGTTCATTTTTGTCTTGTATTGCATATTTACATGGTTATTCAAGCATGGCCTTTTTCTTATGTCTTCCTAATAACCCATATCACACCAAATTAATCAATAAGTAATAAATTTTCCCCCTAAATAACCATTTCTTTTTCTCCCCACTACCTATGCCCTGTTTATCAGACCCCTGATTTTCCCAGCTGGATCACTAAAATAGCCCCCTATGTTTCCTACTTGCCCCGAGTCTCCCATTCCTTCAGTTCATCTTCTAGTCCTTGCCAGAGGGGTCTGACATGAAAATCTGACTGCCATTCCTTTGCTAAAAATTCAGTAAGTCCCCATCGCCTCCTGATTAAAGAAATGAGCCTTCTTTCAGAGCCTTTTTGCTTGCTTCTCCCTCATCACACACCCTAAATATCATAGCTTAATGGTTCCCAAGTGTGAATCTAAAATACCTAGGTTTGCAGACATTATGTAAGAGTTCTGGAACACACAAGTGGTCCAGGACATTATCTGTTGATTGAACAAATGATATAGCTTGAATACGTATGCATTACAATGAAATAAGTCAATATACAAAATGCGCACAATTCAGGTCAGCTATTGTTATCACCATCATCTTCCAAATGTATTTGCTATTGCGATTAATAAAATTTTATTTAAATGTAACTATTTGTAAGATATTTCTCAATCACAGGATGTTAAATTATCACAACTGTTATGTGCATCAAGGGCTCAAGATTTTGAAGTTAAATAGGGATCCACAGTTGATGATTGCTATTTGCCATTCCTTGAGTGGGCAGTGACATTGACTCTATAAATGTGGTGGACTGTGGGGCTTGGCTTGCTTACCCTCTATTCCACCTTACTTCTAGGGTGCCTTCCTGTGCTGCAGAGACTGGAAAGCTGAGGCTACTTTTCTCGACTTCTTTTTTAAAAACATTTTTATTGGGGTGCCTGGGTTGCTCAGATGGTTAAACGTCTGCCTTCAGCTCAGGTCATGATCCTAGGGTCCTGGAATCGAGCCCTGCATTGGGCTCCTGGCTCAGCAGGGAGCCTGTTTCTGCCTCTCCCTCTGCTAATACTCTCTCTCTCTGTATCTCTCTGTCTCAAATGAATAAATACAATCTTTTAAAAAAATAAAATATTTTTATTCATTTATTTTTAGGTAATCTCTACACGCAACATGGGGCTCAAACTCATGACCCCAAGATCAAGAGTCACATGCTCTACGGACTGAGCCACCCAAGTGTCCCTTAACTTTGCTTGCAGCAAGAGTTCTTGTTAAAAAGTATTTATTTATTTATTTATTTATTTATTTATTTATTTATTGAGAGAACGAGAGGGGGAGGGGCAAAGGGAGAGAGAGAGAGAGAGAGAGAGCAAGAGAATCTCAAGCAGGCTCCCCACTCAGCACAGAGCCCAATGGGGCTTGATCTCAGGAGCCTGAGATCATGACCTGAGCCGAAATGAAGAGTCGGCCGCTTAACCCACTGAGTCGCCCAGGTGCCCCTGTGGCGAGACTTCTTAATGCACAAAATCCATGTACTCCTGTGAGATTTAGAAATTTAAAACAGAGCTGAGGCCATGTTCCTGCTCTCCTGATTGTGTTACGACAGGCTAGCAATTTTGTAGATTCTTTTCGGGCTAGCAATTCTGTAGATTCTTTTCTCTAGCAGAGTTCCAGCGGCAGCAGCATCAGTCTGCCTTCCTGCTCCCCATCAGCGGATGGCAATGTGCTCTTGTACTTACTACTTCCAGCCCTGGTCTCAGTGGGATGGTACTGGAGTCTTTTCGGAACCATTCCTGGGGGTCCAGCCTCCAGCCAATTTTTCTGGCCCTTCCATGATTTTGTCCTAATTATCTAGGGATCCTAAGTCCTCTCCTTTTTAACATGACTACCTTGCTTTCTCTTTCCTGCTCTGAACCCAGACTAATATAGGTCTTGGAAAATACAGTAGTCCCCCCACTTATCCACAGGGCATATGTTCCAAGACCCCCAGTGGATAGTACCAATCGTCCCAGTTCCTACACATACACACCTATGATAAAGTTAATGTGGAGATTAGGCACAGTAAGAGATCAACAACAATAATAAAATAGAACAATTATAACAATATATTAGTAAAAGTTTATATGAATGTGGTCTATTTCTCTCAAAATATCTTATTGTACTATACTCACGCTTTTTCTTTTGATGACATGGAATGATGAAATTCCTACGTGATGAGATGAAGTGAGGTGACTGACACAGGCATCATGACGTAGCGTTAGCCTACTACTGACCTTCTGATGAAACATCTGGACCACGGTTGACTGAGGGTAACTGAAACCACAGAAAGCAATGCTGCAGATAAGGGGGTTACTACTGTATTGCTCTGTCTAATATGAAAGGTATGTCCCCCCCACCAAACCTTGTCCTCTTCTAGTCCTCAGTTCAAGTGTCTTCCTAGGAAGCCTTCACCAGCCCCCTCAGTTGAGTCAAACACTTCTGCTTTTTGCCCCAGGCCTAACCTTAGGGTGGCACTTCTCACTATTGTATAATAATGGTTATATTTGCCTACTACTTGTCTCTAAAAGTTAACTAATCAAGCTACTTTTTGTTAGTCACTGGTTCCCAGGCAGGTGCACCATAAGGACTTGTGGAGTGAATGAATGAACAAATGGGAATTTCCATGAATAACAAGCAACAACAAGTAACCAACCCATAAAGGAGGAAACGCAGCGAAAAGAGAAGACATGTGTAGTTTTCTTGGTACCATGTGCAAGTATATGTAAAATAAGGCAGAACTGAAATGCCATGAGTCTACATATGTTTTCCTTAGACCCCTAACAAAGACACCCATATGGTCTGGACCAGGGATGGGCAACTTTTTCTGCAAAGGGACAGACAGTAAATATTTCAGGCTTTATGGGCCATATGATTTCTGTCACAATTACTCAACTCAGCTATTCTTGAGAGAAAGTGGGCATATATACAATCAGATAATATATAAAGAATGGGAGTGGTTGTGTTCCACTCAACTTTTATCTACGAACATTGAGCTGGGAATTTTATATAATTTTCACAGGTCACAAAATATTACTCTTTTGATTTTTCTCAACCATTAAAAATGTAAAAACCATATAAAAACAGGTTGTGGGGGAAAGAGGGGAAGGGAAAGCAGATTTGGCCTGTAGGCAGTGGTTTGCCAATCCCTAGTTTAGAAGATTAAGGAAAGGTCTGGGTTTACAGAGTGGAGTGACTTTGATTATTTTTAGTAGACTTTTGTGTGGATTTCAATTTCTTTCCATGTGAAAAGGAGGCTATAATACATTACTAATATAATTAACTCTGATATAAAAATAATAGTAAAAATAAAGGCTTGGAGACCTTGAGGACCGGCCTTTGTCACTTGTAGGTCTCTTTAGGTTTATAAATACTGAAATATTTTAAGTGTTCATTAGATAACATCTGATGGTAAGGCCCTGAAATTCTGTGTATATGGCAAAATGCTGATGAGCAGGGGGGCCTGGCTGGCTTAGTAGGTACAGCATGCAACTCTTGGTCTCCGTGTCGTGAGTCCAAGCCCTACACTGGGAGTAGAGGTTACTTAAAAAAATAAATAAATCAAATAAATGTAGGATCTCTTAAAAAAAATGCTGATGAGCACTATGTAGTAAGAGAGCATTCTCCCCTTCATTTATACCATGAAAGGTAACGAGGCACAAATAATATGAGGAAGATTACCACTCCATTTTTGTTCCCATCCAAAAATGGACAAATCACTTTAATTGTAGTTTTCAATAAAGCAGATGTCAAGAGATTAGAGGCCCACACATTATACCTGCTTTAGTCTCTAGGAGAGAAATTTTCTTGGAGCTTTTCAAAGACTCATGGAATTAGAGAGGTAGAAGGGATACCTCTTCCTCTCACCCGCAATTCACACATGAGAAAGTCTTGGACATAGAACCGTGGGATGATGGTTAGTGGCAGGGCTGGGGCAGACCCTGGATTCCGAATCCCACTGCAGGGCTCTTCCTACTTTATCAGGCTTCAGGAAAAATTATCTGCTTTGTTTTCATAGAAATTGTCTAAAGTTAAATCCAATCATGGGTTTAAAATTAAGTCACGTTTCCCTGAGTGGCAAAGGATTTCTGTTATATAAAACACAGAGATATAGCACAAGAAGCCCTAATTTCTCATCTTTTATGGATATTATTTCCCATCCCCAAGGTCCTGAGACATGAAACTAAAGGGAGCAAAGGATGAAGATTCTATGATCTTAGACACAACAGGTGACTCAGGTCAAAAAGAAAACACGTAAAAACAGCTCTTGCCACCTAATGGGCAAGCATCACTGAGTCCCTTCTGCTGCTTTTCTGCTGCATTTGAAAAATTCAAGAATGAGGCTCCGCTTCCTTTAGGCATTCCAGCCTCTCACTTTTGCCTAAAGTTTCCCAAGGATAGTGAACTCTGTACGACTTTGAAGAAAGGCATTTCCCACTCCCTCTGTGTTAAAACAATAGAGTGAGCCCTGATCATCTCGTTTCAAATCGGAACACCTCTACCCCCACACGCAGTCTCCATTTCCATTCTCTCTTTTCCCATAACACACATCCTGTTGCCTTACTTTGCTTAATGTCTATTGTATTGCTCCCCTCGATTAGAATGTAAGCTCCACGATGGCAAGGATTTTTATCTGTTTTGTTCTGATTTAAATAGCACCTAGAATAATGCCTTGCACATAGCGCACACTCAGAAAATATTTGTTGAATAAATGAAATCGAGAAAATGAAGAATAGGGAGTTAGGCACATCTTGACGTAACACATGGTTACATGTACAAAAGGCTTGGACAAGATGCACAGCAAAGATGGGAACAACAGAATCATGAGAAGAGGAAAGAACACTGAGTGAGAACTACTGGACGCCCGGCATAACACCGAGAGCTCTCTATCCATCGTCCTACGCTTTTCACCACAGCTCCTATCGTCCTACCTTCCAGCTGATGAGCCTGAAGCTAGAGAACTTGTCTGGGTTCACACATCTGGTGAGGGGGGGCAGGGGCTCAAAAGCCCACATCTGACTCCAAAGCCCATATGTGTAACCACTGCTTTGTGTAGACGGTGTAATTCCATTCGTGTGAACGGGAGTGTGGGTGGGACCATCTCAGCACATGGCCCTGATTTTATTAAAGTGGCTAAATGGACAGGTCTTGTACTGATTCAAGTTGAAGAGATTTTGCTTTTCTGAGTTGCAATCTCCAAATACACCACATAAAGAATGTCTACTTCAGGGGCACCTGCCTGGCTCATTCAGTAGAGCATGGGAATCTTGATCTCAGGGTTGTAAGTCCAAGTCCCACACTGGGTGTAGACATTATTTAAAAATAAAATCTTAAAAAAAAGAATGTCTATTTGCAATAAAGCTAAGAGGACCGCCTAAAAATATTTCCAATCAAAAGTAAATTACCATTGCTTCACCAACCAATCAATCACTGAAACCATAGAACTTCAAATATCAAAATTTGTCATGTCTGGGCAGTAGAAAATGGCGCAGCAAGCTCAGTACTCCCAGATTCAGCATACTGGGGACAGCAGGCATCAGATTTGCCTCCATGGCTCATGCGTCTCTTTGTAACTATGTAGGTCAGGTAATATAAAGGTGGGGATTTCTCCCCTGGCTTCATAGGTATCTTTTCCTTCTTTTCCCTACCCTGTAACTCACTTTGACACTTTTACATGCATTTCCTTTTCTTTTTTTTTTTTTTTTTTAAGATTTTATTCATTTATCTGACACAGAGAGACATAGCGAGAGAGGGAACACAAGCAGGGGGAGTGGGAGAGGGAGAAGCAGGCCCCCCGCCGAGCAGGGAGCCCGATGCAGGGCTTGATCCCAGGACCCTGGGATCATGACCCGAGCCGAAGGCAGACACCCAACGACTGAGCCACCCAGGCGCCCCTCAGTATTTCCTTTTCTATTTACAAACTGGAACATGAAAATATAATTTTTACCGCCTTTGCGACGAACAAATTTCTTCTAGAAGCAGAGTGAGATAGCAATCACAGGTATCTGGCCTGATGTAATCAAAATGGATCTGGAGTAGTGATCAGGACAGAAGGCTCAGGGATAGGTCGGTTGGGGATATCATGAGAATATAAGGAATATATGAGACTTGAAGGACTGGGGAAAGAAAGGCCAGATTTAGCGAGTTCAACCATGGAGAAGCTTGTATAAACCAGGGGTTCTCTGTGGACCCTAGTCATACATCTATTCACATTTGCCCCACGCCAGGCCCTACCACAGTAACAAGGATAAGGTAATGGTTTAGCTGTTACCACCACAAGCAGGGAAAGAAAATTATTTCTGCGACCACGAGAGAAAGTAAATCATTATTAATCAAATGGTTTGGAATGGTTGTTAAGACATAGAGAACAAAAGGTTTTATGTCCCGTGAGGATGTTAGGGTGTGTCCCACAAAAATGTCTCACCCAAGTAACCATTTAAATAATAAGCACAACCTGACAGAAGGAGCATCAGGGTATAGCTCATATGTGTGTGGTCTAGTCCTTCTTAAGCTTAGGTGTTGATACAACACCTGGGTTGGTATATTTATTTCAAATTCAGAGACTTCTTCACAGGTCAGGGCCAGGAATCTGAATTTTAAACAAGTCACATGAGCGATTCTGATGAACCGCATTTTGAAAAAGGCTATCATCAGACTGCCGAGTGCTAAGGGTGCAGTGGTGACTTAGAGCTAAAAATGAACTCTTGTTCTCTACTGATACATATTAAGAAACCTCAACAATTCAAGTCAGGAGTGCATAAATACTCTGAAATTCTCCCGTGTTACCTAAATAATTATGAACACCACTACATTTTGTTTTTGTTTTTTTTTAAAGATTTTATTTATTTATTTGACACACAGAGAGAGCGAGAGAGAGAGAGAGAGAGAGGGAGAGAGCACAAGCAGGGGCAACGGCAGGCAGAGGGAGAAGCAGGCTTCCTGCATGAGTAGGCAGCCCGATGTGGGGCTCGATCCCAGGACCCGGGGATCATGACCTGAGCTGAAGGCAGTGGTTTAACCAACTGAGCCACCCAGGCGCCCCACCACTACCTTTTGTAAAAAAAAAAAAAAAAAGAAAAAAAGAAAAGAAAAGAAGGAAATATTTAGTTCTTTCCATCTATTGCAATTATTGTGCCACCATATGAAATTTTAGCAATCTTCAAAGAATAGCCCACCCAAATTTCTCAAGGATTTCAATTATCATCCCTGGAAAATAAAATTTCAATTTATTTTCCAGGGTTCCATACCACTGGGCACAAAACATTATCTAACAAGCCTTACTTAAAATAAGAGCTATTTATTGTCTGGGACCATTTTTACACATAGCATCTTGTTTAATTCCCACAACAAACCTTAGAGGTAGGAACCATGCTAATCCCCACCTTACAGTTTAGGAAACTGAGGCTTCAGGCTTGGCAGGTTTAAGAAGTTTGTCCAAGGTCATGCAACTAGTAAATAGAGCTAGTGTTTGAATTCAGATCTTTCTGACTCCAGAAGCACCAGCTCTTAAGCTCTGAGCAATTCTGCCTCCACTGGGAGCCTTAGTTCACACACACCCTATGAACATGCACAGATAAAGCAAATATCAATACAAATTGCAAAGCTTACTGAGGATACACAATCCCAGTAGAGTAACAGGTCTATTCCATAAGAAATGACATAAAATCAAAATGTAATTATGCCTCTCTAAAATATAAATAAAAACTAAAATCTACATCAATATCCAGTGTTTGTCATTTTTACTGAACATGATTTAACTATGGAAATAGTTATTCTTGTTGCCAGCACATAAACTTTCTTTTTGTTCATTGTAGCTGCCACCTGAAATCTCCTGTGTGTAGTATTTCCTGACATAGCTTCTTTTTTTTTTTAGATTTTATTTATTTATTTGAGAGAGATAATGAGAGAGAGAGAGAGAGAGAGAGAGCACATGAGAGGGGGGAGGGTCAGAGGGAGAAGCAGACTCCCCGCTGACCAGGGAGCCCGATGCGGGACCTGATCCCGGGACTCCAGGATCATGACCTGAGCCGAAGGCAGTCACTTAACCAACTGAGCCACCCAGGTGCCCCACATATCTTCTTATAATTACTAATACTAAACTTTTTTTTTCCTGAGTATTCCTAATACCTTTAGCCTTTTACTGAAATTTCTGAAGCAAACACAATTACCTCTCCCAACCACTCACTATTACACACAAACCCTAGAGTTTAAAAAGAATAATACTGACTACAAAAATTCATAAAAAAGACATGTCCCACATCTGGCATTTTACTTAGAATATAAAGCCATTTTAAGAATCTTAAAGATCTCATAAGCCAGGCTTTTTCCTTACCTGACTAAAGAAAACCTCTTTACTCTTTAAAACAGCTAAACCTTGGGCAGCCTCTGGTCCTGCAATTGCTCCTCCATGTTTAGATTCTTCCAGCATTGCAAGCTAGCTTGTTCTGCCTCTATTCCTGAATCTGAGCAACATTTTTATTTTACGTTGTATATCACATCTGTCTCCACTGCTAGACCACAAGCTCCATTAGCACAGGAACCACATCTGTTTGGTGTCTCTTGCAATAACCACAGTACCTGGCACAGAGAAGTCACTTCATAAATGTTGTTGAATGAATGAATGATTGGCTCCCTGAAACCAGTGGCTCCTAGAGCTTCGTTCTTTTTTCCAGCCTCACCGGGATAATAGTTGAGCTTGACTGAATGCCTCTTTCTTCTTTACTTCACGCAGGATTGAAAAGCCATGATTTCTCAGATGACCACCAAGACCTTGGACCAACTCTTCTCCATTCATCATTTTGAGATAGCTTTCCAAATGGTAGCTCTCCTTCTCGGGGAGTGCTAGAGACCACTCCAGTTTGTGAAGGCTGGGAGAGCAGATACAGCCCCCAACTTAGGAAGGGAAGCCTTGATGGAGTGGTGGAGGATGAAAAAGTGAAGACTCTTCTCTGCCTGGTTTTCTCCTCTGAACTCTGGAGAGAAGGAACTCTGGGACTCTGCTCAGCAATTAAGGTTTGATAGGGAGGACACACATTGCCTAAGTCAGGACGCCCGAAGGAGGCCTTGTTCTTGCTGCAGCCACGGCCTTGGTGATGTCTACAGTGGCTGGGCACTTAGAGGGCAGAGAGACCCTTACCACTCTGACTGATGTTAGGGACCCAAGTGTTGTTAAAGTGGCTTTATTCCTCTAATCCAGAATTATCTCCTTAGGGAAAGGTTTTCTTGGTATTTATGTCCTCCCCTTCTCCAACCCTGACTCAGGTCACATCGGAATGTAAAGTCAGAGCCAAGGGTTGGTGGCATCTGAAGTCATCCCAGCATAACTTCTCTTAGAATTGAGTCTTTCTTCTTTCCCTTCCCTTCCCATTTCTTTCCTCCTTTCCTTTCTTCCCTCCCTCCCTCCTTCTTTATGGTGACAAGCAAAGTTACTCATTTTAGTTTTTCTCCTCTTGAATGGCACTGGCCAAAGGTCAGTACTTTATTTATTATTATTTTTTTAAGATTACGTTTATTTATTTGAGAGAGAGAGAGAGAGCACGAGCAGGGCAGAGAGGAGCAGAGGGAGAGAGAGAAGCAGGCTCCCCACTGAGCAGGGAGCCCGACATGAGAGGCTCTCTCCCAGAGCCCAGGCCCCCAGGATCATGACCCGAGCCCAAGGCAGATGCTTAACCAACTGAGCCACCCAGGTGCCCAAAGGTCAGTACTTTAACAAAGTTATAACAGCCCATCTGGAATTTGGAAAGAGAACTTCAGCAGTTCAACGGATTAGAAAGTTTGTTTTTAAACGAGGAAGAAGACGGTACTGCAAGAGAAAGTGTCAAATGACAGAACAGGAAACCGCCCCTTTCCGAATAGGTGAGTACTCCTAAGACCTGGACTCAATTCTTCCACAGTAAAGGGACTTCAGCCTAATTTCAGGCAATGTATTTAATGCCTCCTCTTGTTCTTTTTAAAGCCGTCCTTTCTGGGAGGCCAACCTCAATCTATTTTTTTTTTTTTTTTCAGTCGCCCACAGATGGTGAAGGTGAGCCTAGAGGTGAATTCATACAAAAACCATCATTTGACACAACCCTCCCCTTCCCTTCATTTTTATCTCCTTTACCCCAAAACATCATTGTTTTAGTTAACTTCTCAATTGTACACGTCTCCTGTCTATCCCACTGCACCCCAGGAGAAAGCATTCTCTCTGCCTGCAGTTCCCGCATGGCAACTGTACCTCCAGACAATGGCCCTGGCCTAACGCCTACCTCCAAGCCCTGAAAACTCCACTTCACCGGGGGCTTAAATTATCCCTTTCTGTGGTCGTTCCTTGTTGTAACCTTACCTGTGTAGGGATTCTAATAAATCCTCCTTCTCTTCAGCTAGTTGGACTAGATTGCTGTAGAATGTGATAGAAAGCAAGAGATAAGTTAAAAAAAATTTAAGAGACCACGTAGGCACTCTAGATGAGCTGAGATATCCCAGATCTATTTGAATAATACCAGAGAGTCTGGGGAAAGCGTGCAGTTAAATTTGGACTGTTGAAGGCCAAAGGACATCCTTTCTGGAATGAATCAAGGAATAGAACAAATAAATATATAAAGAAATAATTTACTTCTGAACATATGTGGGTATAAAAGCCGGGCCATAAACATTCTGAATAATTGCTGTTAAATTTCTTAGGATTGGGAGGGAAAAGGTGGATTCTGCAAATTATAGGTAGTAAATGAGACGTCAAGCCTACATAAGACTCTAGAAGGTGCTATGGAGTCGAATACCCCCTTTATCCTCCCATTCCAGTGTTTACTTGAGAAAACTATTTCTGTCCACAAGCACCAAAAGAGCAGCCCTCCAAAATAGGTGAATCCTTGCCCCTCACCTGATGAGTGATAGTAATGAAGGCGATATGCTTTTGTTTCCATGCCTGGTTATTCTTACTCTCCTTGAGTTCTGCGAGAGACCCCAATACTTGCACAGTTAATTTCCCTTTTTCCTTAAGCTTATCTCAGTGGCTTTATGATTCTTGAAATGAAATGAAATCTGACTGAGATAGGCAAGTGAAGGAAGAAATGTGTTCATGCTTAGAAAAAGGAAAGCCAGCATAGGGTCACTGAGACTAGCCTAAATCTAGTTTTCTTTTGTAACAGGGTTAATAAACTGATAGCTCAGTTGCACTGCGGCTGTTGGAGATGTTACAGTCTGTTTTCTTCAGCCCAGTATCTATTTGCCTTCTCTGAGTAGTACCACAATTTTACTTTGCGAAACTAAAAACCTTTGTATGCAACTTTTTTTTTCTACTGTTT
The DNA here is from genome assembly GCF_003265705.2 of Callorhinus ursinus. NCBI lineage: Eukaryota > Metazoa > Chordata > Mammalia > Carnivora > Otariidae > Callorhinus > Callorhinus ursinus. The sequence continues at coordinate 45,258,086 of NW_027397063.1, forward strand.
TCTTAAAGTTTACTTTTATTTTCAAAATATATTCGCTACATGCAAAAAAATAATGTAACATCTATGTAAGTTATAAAACCAACATCTGTGAATCTACCAAGTACAAGAATGTTACCAATACATTGCCTCCGCCTAAATATTTGTCTTACCTCAACTCCCTGAAACCTCCACCACTGGCCCGAGCTCCCCACCCCAGGTAAGCCTGCAGTCTTGTTGGGAGGGTCAAGCAAAGTGGCCTCTTGTAACTGGCCAAACAGTCAACCTAAAACTTGGGTAAAGGCGACTGGACTCTTCCATTCTAGTCTCCTCAGTGGCATAAAGAAAGGATAGAGGCTGAGCAAATTCACTATAATGAGAACAAAGATATTCTCCCCAAAACTGATCTCCTAGAATTGGGAGTGTCCTGAGCTTTCTGAGATCTAGTTCCCTAGCTTTTTTTTTTTTAATTTCTAAGAGCCATCCCATATCCTTCCCAAATTTCCTGTTTTCATTGTAATTAACTGGTTAGTATACTCTACTCACCAAAGAGTTCTTCTCTGATAACATTAGTGAATGAAAATTTCATAAAGCTTTTGCTGGGATTAAAGTCATATCAGGTATTTTCATGAGTGGGCCGCAAAACATATGGGTAGGATGAGATTAAAATTACAAAATAATGGTCACCTGTGGGGAGAATTGGAGAGGAACTGGACCAGGGGAAGGGGCTTCAATTGTATATAAAATGTTTTATTTCCTATAAAGAAATCTGAGGAAATTAATAATATGTTAAGTAAGAAAGTGTCTACATGATCACCATATTATTCCTTATAACTTCCCTTAGGTTTAAAATTTTAAAAAATTTAGGTGAAATTAGGTGGCTTCAACAACTGTGGCCATGGGAGTGCTGATAAATGATCCATGTTAACCTACTGGGAGGTATGTGCTCTGGGTTCTGCCTCAAAAGATGCTTTTAAAAATGAGTTGGAAAAATGTAAAGAAGGCATCACATTTGTGAATGAACCAAAGATGGTGAGATCAATAGCAAGTATGTTGAATGAAATAATCAGCATACAAAAAAGAGTTAGCAAAATGTAATTCTGGGCTGAATCTCATCAGCTAAAGAAAAATTATTCTACCATTTATTGAGTGCTTATCATATGACGAGTGCCATTTTAAGTATTTTACATATATTATTTTAATTAATCCCTACAATAACTTCATGAGGTACATATTACAGTCCCCTTTATACATGAGGAACTGTAGCATAAAGGGATTATGCAATTTGTTCAAATTCACAAAGTTAGTAAGTGCCGGAGCGAAGCTATTAACCCATGGTGTTATAACTCCAGAACCTCAGCTCTTAACCACTACATAATACCAGGGTTATAAAGGCTTATGCCTCAGTTTCCCCAAAATAAATTATATAACACAGAATGGAGGAGACATGGCTTAATAGCCCACATTTCAAAAAAGCCTTTTTTTGGCGAATAAGCACAATATCAGTCAGCAGAGTGATGTGACTGCCAAAAAAGCAAGTTCCATCTTAGGCTGCAGTAATAGAAATTTTGTATCAAGGATAAGGGAGCCTTGGTCATGCTGTACTGCACACTGCCTTAGCCCCCACCGGCTCTAGATATCCCACTTGAAGGAACACACCAACAAAGACAATAGGCAGGGTTTGAGAGGAGACCATGGATTGGAAATAGTGACGTAGGAAAAATGTTTTAAGGAACTAAGGCCATTTGTCTGAAAAAGGCACAACTCAAGGCAGAAGGCCATCTTGATAGCTTTCTTCACATATTTCAAGCGTTACATGGAAGAGGGATTAGATTGTTCTGTGTGGTAACAAGGGAATAAGAAAAAGAACAATGGGTAATACTTAAGAGGAGAGAAATTATGTTGACTATCGGGAAGAACTGTGTAGTGGTCAAAACTGTTAGAAGATGAAATAGATTGTCTGGGGAAGAAAGGAGTTCCCAGGAGCTGGATGTAGCATAGTAGACAATCCTTGTTGGGGATGTTGTTGAAGCTTCTACTGAGATGGTGGCCAGAAAGACGGTCTAATGCTAACGTTAGTGCTCACTGGTTTTATTGTCAAAGCCATTAGTGTAAAATCATCGTCCACTTAGAGACCTATTTTTATGGTATGATCCTTAAGTGACTCCTTGGTGACTCCCCCTCCTTCTCTCTCCCAAGGCAGAAAGCTTGCAGAACTAGCTGTCTAGGACCATAGTACAGCTAAGTCCAGCTCTGCTATTAGTTGTATAACTCTGACGGAATCATTTAGCCTTTCCCTGCTTCAGTTTTTTCATCTTTAAAAAAAAGGTCCTTTTGAGCTATCCTAGCTCATGTGGATAATATGGGTATGCTAGGCTATCTCAGATGTGCTTTAGAAAATTAAAATAACATGCAGGTATAACCTATGATGACTATAATGTAAGTTCTGTTCACCATATACCTGAGATATCCAACATTTCCTGGTACCTCTCTCATCTCTATATTCTCTCCAATCTTTCTTAGAATTTATAGACTTTCAGTTTGTTTGTTTTTCCTTTCTTTTGTTCTGTTTTGCAAATCCTCCTTGAGTTTCTGTTACATGTTAGGCAATGTACAAGTTCTTATGTTGGCCACTGTTGGAAAATAAAATGAAGGAGATATTATTTCTTTAGATGTTTCTTTTCTCTACACACAAATAATGTAATACAAGGCAAGGGATTTGAATGCCTGAAGAGTAATATAGATAAAATGCTATAGAAGATCACAAGAGCTGGGAATTCCAAGATGCTTTGCCAAAAATCACTCTAGGAAAGCTGGATAATTTTTCTTTCTTTTTTTTTTTTTAAAGATTTTACTTATTTGCTTTAGAGAGAGAGAGAGAGAGAGAGCACGGGGTTGGGGGGGGAGTGGAGAGGAGCAGAGGGGCAGGGAGAAGCGGGGGAAAAGAATCTCAAGCAGACTCCAGGTGGAGCTTGGAGCCCAACGTCGGGTTCATGGGGCTCGATCCCAGCACCCTGGAGATCATGACCTGAGCCGAAACCAAGAGTCAGAGGCCCAACCAACGAGCCACCCAGGCACCCCTAATCTTTCTTTCTTATTTCCAACTCTGCTAGGATCTAGCAGAAGCTGGTTATCTTCAGAATTATGGATGTTTGCATTGGTGCTAAAAAGTGGTTTGACTGTCCAAGTTCCAATTTTTAGTCCCTTGGATTTGGCCTTGAGGAGAGAGGTATGATTTGCTCTATTTTTTTTTTTTCTTATAGAGGAAAAAAAGGGAAGCTCAGCAAGGTCATAATACAAGGCAAAAATTGTTATGTAAGGCCGACCCTCATCACTGTAACTATCTAGAGTTTCCATGGGCAAAACAAGGCTTGTTTCAAAGAAGGATTTATTACAAGTTTGCCTTTTTAGGTGCTTAATAATGGCCACTCGACGGGATGTTTGCTTTAACCTGGGATCTGTCTGACATCCCTTTTATGTGCAGAGATGTTGGAGTTGGTAGAATGTGGGCTAAAGGGAAATCACAGACCCTGGGTGAGTGAGTTGCAACAAGTTCCATGAACTCCATCTGATATGCTGGTTAAGTTTTAGAAAACTTTCTGCAAAGCAGCTGTCATTGGCTTGTATGTGTGAAAGATAAGTAAAATTAATATTTATTGAATGTTTAGTAGTTTCCAGGCTTCAGTATTCTATACAGATTATTTCATTTATGGTTAGTCATATTATCCCTATTTTACTAAAAAGAAAACTGAGTCTTAGAGTGATTAAGGAACTTTTCCAGGCTACACAGCTAGGAAGTGGTGAAATCAGGATTTGAATTAGAATTGTATAAAGAAGTAGTATACAGATAAGAAAATAAATGTTATTTATAGACATTTAAATAAAATAGAAACTCATATGTTTACACACATATTTAAATTTACTGTCCCAAAATTATTTTGTAATAAAGGACTCATATAAAATAAAATTTTTTTTCATATAAAATAAAATTAAGAAAGTGGACAAGTTAAGGCCATGAGAAGGAAGAATGTGCTTAGCTTGTGAACTTTGATCATCAATTGTGAAAACAGGAAAGGAAAAACGCAGATCCTTTATTTTTTAAAGTTTTTTCATAGACCCTTTTAAATGCCATTTTACCCAGACAGCAAACAGTGGTTTTTATTTTCATAACCCTATATTATGGAAGTAAAATAAATTCTATGAAAGCTATGATTTTTTAATCATATTTTTAAGTTTTGAGCATCACTGCCATTTAAAATTTCTTGATATTTATTCTAAAATGAGATGATAAAAATCTAAAAAGTAGTTCCTAAATGTAAAATACTACATTACATTTAGTTCTAAGCCTCTTTTCCTTTGTGTTGAGGCCTTATCTATCATACAGGAGACTGGCATTCCGTTCTATCACTTCTCCTAGGAGCAGGCAATTTTCCTTTTCCAGAATCTGGCATGCACAAGGGTCTAGCACGTAGGTCCCTCTCAATAAAGGATCTGCAAAAGAATATTGAATGATGGCTTCTACTACCACATGATGCCTAATACATCACCAATATACAAAATGCATTTAAAAAAATGTGTCATTCTCCCAATATAAAGGCTCTGTGGACTTACCAGTTTTCCAGTAACAGTAATGTGTTGCAGTGAGACATTTCTGTGCACTTCTTTATGCTCTCTTGCATCAGTCCTGGTCAGCACCTTGCCCTATCAGAGGTCTCCAAACTTGAATGCAAACCCTTGGGGCATGTGCTAAGACTGTATCACAGGAGTGTGGGCAGAAAATATTAAAACTCTTACTTTATTTTTACTTCATGCTTTTTCATTTTGTTCTTGTGAGGATATACTTTGTAATAATAAATATTATATCCCCATAGTGGTGCACTTTAAAAACACATACGTAGGGGTGCCTGGGTGGTGCAATCCGGTAAGCCTCCAGCTCTTGGTTTTGGCTCAGGTCATGATCTCAGGGTCCTGGGATTGAGCCCCATGCTGGGCTCTGTGCCCCACAGGGAGTCTGCTTAAGATTCTCTCTCCCTATCCCCCTTCTCTCCCACATCCCGCGCACACTCTCTCACTCTCTAAAATAAATAAATTTTAAAATCCCACAAACATAAATATACATATATATGTACATACATACAAACATATATAGAGAGAGTGTATGTGCTTGAACATTTTACTGATAGCAATGTGTGATCTAAAAGTTTGAAAATTGTATCTCTAAATAATTCTGCTAAGCTAAGCATAATTCAGCAAAAACAAAAACAAACAACAACAACAAAAACTTTGTGACCATAAAGAAATAAAGGATGTTCTCCTATGGCTGGGGTTGGGGGTTAGGGGTAGGCTGGTCTTTCACATTTTTCATAACATAAATATACCAGCAAATAATCACAACACTTAAATCAGCAATTAAGTATAGCAACTTGTGTTGATTTTTTTTTTTCCTCTTCAGAAAAGAGCACAGTGAAATCCTGAGAAAGTTTTTCTGATCTTTCCTCCATTTGCCTCTTATCCCTGAAGTTTGTCATTTGGAAGGAAGTACTGTCAAGTTACTCAAAACCCATGTTGGGTATTAAGAGTCCTAGGTTTAGGTTCCTTCTTCACTGCAATTCTATGTAATATCGAGGTGGTTATATAATTTGTCCCTGTCTCATTTCTCTGATGGGTAAAATAGAGATAATAATACTTAGCACCTACCTCACTGCAATGTAATGTGGATAAAGAACACTTTGTTCCATCTTTCAAATAAATGCAGAGTGTCATTAATATAACTTTTAATATTGTCAGTTTAAAATGCTGTGATTTTATATACTTTTTCTTTTTGAAAAGTTATTTTCCTTTAAAAAATAAATGAAATATCACATTTCTAAATACCACTATTTGTCTTCTAAACTTCATAAGCTTGGGTTTTCTCTGTATCTGTTTTTCTTTGCCACTGTTAGACACACACATATACACACACTTGATAACTTTATGGATGTGAGAGAAAAACCTTAAGATGGCATCAAGGAAATAAAAAGGGATTTGAAATAAATTCTCTTCAGTTTTCCTCTAAGTTGCATCTAGGCCATAAAACTCATAGTGTTTATTTAATCTTCAAAATGTTTGTGTTTAAGAATAATTCACAGACTCTTAAATTCAGACGGAACTTTAAGAAAACATCTAGGGTCTATGATAATGTCTGGCACATAGTAGATGCTCAATAAACATTTAATGAAGGAAAACTAGGGGAAGTTTCTTATTTTAATCTTAAAAACAAAAAGAAAAAATAACCCCAAACCAACTCTGAGCATTAGGGAGGATAAGTTAGTTGCTCAAGATTGTTCAGCTAGTTTAAGCATGGGGTCTAGAATTTATTCCTCTTAACTTCTAGCTTTGGTTTTTTTTTCCCCAGCAGTCTGTTGACTTGTTTATATAGGACTGCCAAATATGATCTGCCAAAGATGCATCATAGAAAAAAAAAATCAGAAAGAACAGCCTTCGCGATCACCATCTCCAAAAGTCACCCACATGTGATGTTCACATATGTTGTGAAATATGTAAAGTAAATACCGTGTATAATATGCAAAATATAAATCATATATATATTGACTCAAAAGGTCTATTTTTAAGGTAAAGTGTCAATAGCCAATCTCCCACGACTTATTCTACCTTACAGCATCATTTGCATGCCCACGCAGGTGATTTGAGGTCCTCTGACCAGCTAAAAGTAGATAGGTTATTTCAGCAAAATGTTTATCTTTGTTTCTGTGTATTGTTGTATTGATTTTTCTGAATTTACCTACGAACGAGGCGTTAACAACCTCAATGCATTATAGCCCTAATAAACTTATCTTGCACTATTTTGGCCTATGTGATAGCTAACCCATTGACAGAAGAAATCCAAGCTGGTAAAAGCCTTTCTTGGTCACTTGTTTGCCAGGTCAGGCTGTAAAATCATAACACAATGCACGCCTCTTCCATGGGGCACCACACGGCAGCGATTAAAAAAAAAAAAAAAACCCTCACTTCCATATCCAGTGGAGTTGTAGTTTATTACTATAACCCTCCCAAGTCAAAAGGACACCAGTTTCAAGCCTGGCAACTTGGTGCAGACAGGGTTTTTCCCCCTTACCCCACTCTGCTGGGCCTCTCTACCTGTCCTCTCCTACTGTCTACAGGTCCCGAACATTAGAAAATAGAAAATGTGATGATCTTTGTGTGTCTCTGTAAAATGTGTGTATGTGTGCGTGTGTTTGGGTGTAACGGGCCTTCTGTTTGGCCGCGCGGCCTGTCTGTCAGGCCGCGGGCCAATGGCAGGCTGCCTTATATAAAATGAGTGTTTTCAGTCTCTCCGGGTTGCATGTACTGTATGTGGAGCAGTGTACAGTGAAGCGGAGGTAGAGCGGCTCCGCGAGCTCCTCTCCACTTTCCCATAGAGGAACCCTGACTGGCCGCTGAGGGCGAGCCACACACACGCCCTCACGCCCGGCGAGCCCGCGAGGTAAGCGCCCCCCATCCCCAGCCCTTCCCGGGCGCTCTCCCCGCACTTTCTGTTTTCCTACTCACTTGCGAGCCGCCGGGCTGCAGCCCCAAGGACTCCGCGGCAGGAGCAGCGGCGGCGGCGGCGGCAGCCGGTAGGGTGGACTTGAGGAAGACGGAGGGAACCCCGCGCGTCCGGAGCCGCGGCTGGCCGCTCCGCTCCCCGGGCACTTTCCCCCTCCGCCAAAACTTTGGGTCGCGAGAGGTCGGGGGCGAGGGTCGCGGCGGCCGCGCCGGCGGGGGGCGGGGGGCGCGGAGGCAGTGCCCTGCGGGCGGGAGGCTGGGGGCCGGGCTGGGGAGTAGTAGGCCAGCCGGTGCCAGGCTGCGTTTGCAACCAGCACCTCTCGGCACACAGGCAGCGCCGCCCGAGAGGGGCAACGGGAGCCGGGGCGCGGGCAGGAGCAGCCCGAGGAAAACAACAACAGAGCCAGCCCTCAACGCCGGCGGGCGGCTCGTGGCCGCCCGGGGAGCCCCAAACTTCATCTCGGCGAAAGTACGTGGATCCCAGCCTGGTCTCGGCTGCCGGGGAGGTGGGGCCTGGGGAGCTGGGGCAGGGGAGGAAGGTACGAGGAGCCAGCCCTCGGTGGATTTATTGAACGTTTCGTGTGCGTCGGTGACCGGGAACAGCAGCCCAGTTGCTCGTTCATCTGGAGAGTTGGGATTTGGGTGTTCCGGCCCCGCATATCGGTGCCCTCTCACCCCCCACCCCTAACCAAATGCGCGGCGAGTAGAGAAAGTGCTGTTTTAGTGCCAGAGTAGCCGGGAGGAAGAATAGGGGGAGAGGGGGAAGAGGGCGAGGGAGAAGGGGAGAGAGAAGAGGGAGGGAAAGCGGTGGGGGGGGGGGGGGGGGAGAGAGGGAGAGAGGAGAGAACGAGAGAACGGGAGGGAAGAGAGGAGGGGGAAGAGGAGGAGGGAGGCTGTGTCAGGATTTTGCTTGAATGTGGGATTATGTTGTGTCAATAAGTTTAAGGTGGAGAGAGCGAGGCTGGGGGTGGTGGTGGAGGGGAGGAGGAAGGCCTTGGCTGTTTAAAGTCTTATTTCTGAAGGTAAGTTATGGCATTGCATGGTCGCGATGACAGAAAACTTGCAGATCCTTTATCCGGGGATGGGGTCGATGCCTCTAGAAAGAGCTCCCCAGCCCTCTTAAGCCACACTCGTGTTACACTGTTATTTGCTGCGATCCGGGTCGCTAGTAAATTACAGAAATCAGACTCGAGGTTTCTTTTCCTCCTCCACCTCGTCTCGCTCGCTCACCCTCAGAAATTTTTTATTATTTTTTTAATTTCTTGGTATTGTATGAAACTTAACGTAACTGAGACCAAACCCGAGTCCTGTAATTCACAAGGACCCTAAATCCAAGAATCTGGAACACGTTTATGTGTGAAATATCCGCGATCATTTCTGCTAAATGAGGAAGGTAAAACGAAACGATGCAAAAAGCTAAGACACAACATGTACGACAGAGGGGGGGGAGGAGAGGGAGAGACGGAGAGAGAAGCTATTTTTTGCTTTCCTTTCTGTAGAAAGGAAAATAAAGCGTGCATTCCCCTTCCCTCCCGGTGTGTAGGGTCTAGTCAATATTTTAACTGTCTGAGGACAAATTAGTCCAGGTGGATCTTGTTGAAAAGTTTTCGCGAGGTGGGGTGGAGGTGGGGGCGGTACGAAGGGGAAGGTGGGTGGAGGTTGTGGGGGATGGGGACGGAGCGAGCTCTGCCACTGCTAATGGTCATTGGCCTGGGGCTTTGAAACCATTGCCTGTCCTGCTAATGACACGTCCAGTTCTGGTCTCCAGGCCGCCGACGCCGGGCTGCCGGAGACTGGGGTACTTTACCCACGCGGGGAGGGGCTTTCTTCGCCATCCCCTGGGGTTGCCCACTCGCGGCGTGGGGGCCCCACGCGCGCCCCCTCTCCTGCGCGCCGCCGCCACCTCTGCTCGCGCGACTTTTGTAGCTAGCCCGCGGCGAGGGGGCGCAGGGGTCCCCAGCGCGGACGTCCCCGCGCGGCCACCCCGCGCCGGGCCCCACGCGCGCCGCGCCGCGCGGTCCAGGCTCGGAATGGCAGCGCCCGGCCGGGCGGCGGTGCCTCCCCGGGGGGCAGCGGAGGCAGCGGCGGTGGCGGCGGGATCTTCGCCGGGGCCCGCGGGAGGAGGAGGAGGAGAGGGAAGAGGAGGAGGGGAAGGAGGAGGAAGAGGAGGAGAGGGAGGCGTTTTCTGCCCAGACCGCCGCCAGTTCGAGCGGGCACGGGGACGGGGACACCCCACTCGTTGCTCCTCCGTTATGGAAAGGTGTTTAGCCGACTTTTACGCCCGGAGTGTGGGATTTGTACTTCATTTTTCTCTCCCCCCTCTTCTCCAAAGCAAGATGGACTCTATTCCCTTTCTCTTTCTCCCTGTGCCTCTGCCTCTGTCTTGTCAGCCTTTAAGATCGACATTTTGTACTAAGATGCAAACTTGATGGTGACCAGCAACAAAGGCGGGGTGGGATCCCTCGCTCCTTTCCTCTCTCTCGGTTTCCTAGCTCCCCCCACCCCGACCTCGGAGACCTGGTGGCCCTGCACTTGCCGCCGGGGGCTCTGGCGAATGTGTTTCCCGGCTCGGTTCCGATCTCCAATCTGGGGATTGTGACTGGGGCCGGGCGTTTGGGCGACGGCTGTGGCCGCCCCAGGTCTGCAGGGCTGAGGGCTGCGCTACCTGGACCCGCTGCCGTCGCCGTACCACCTCCGGCCGGCTCCTGGGCACCGTGGAGGCTCGGGCTGCCTATCGATTGCTATGATTCGGTTACTGGTATATTTGTCCTGGGGGCGGCGATCACTTGGTGCAAGTTGATGAATGATCGCGGTGTGGGTTTGGGGTTTGCAGAAAAGGATCAACTTTCAGCTTTGTACATACGGGGAGTAGGGAGTGAGGGTGCCGAAGACACCCTGGAATGCCAGCTGGGCTACCCTCAGCCTCTGCTCTCTGAATACAGGGAGCTTCTTTGCTTTTATTGCTTCACAGGTTTGCGCGTGGGGGTGGGAAGTAGTGAGAGGGGAGGGTTGTTGGGGAGCTGGACTCCTGGGTTTTGGGGACCTTCCTTCATAGGTGTTGCAGGAGTTGGGGCTCTATTGTAAAGCTCTACCATACTGATGATGTACGTTTATTTGATACTTTATAGGTCACTATCATATGACAAAGGCTTTGCCGCAGTTCCATCTTCCTCCCTGTGTACTTTCCATTTGCCTTCCTGGGTAAGTATGCAAACTCTTCCTACAGGGAAGCTGGATGGCTATTAGTATGGCCTAAGGGTCGGTAACTGTTCACAGAAGAAGATGCCTTACTGGGGTTGCAACACCCCAGAAATCTTGTCTTACTGAGTTTCCCACAGTAGAAGTCAATTTATGATTCTTAATATTTAGAACTCAATTGCTGTTATTTTAAGGTAGTTTAAATGTTTATTTCACATTTATCTGCCAAGTGTTATTTGAAAGCTTACTTTCAAATAGTCATTTTAATTGATAGTGAAATTTTACAGAGTTGAAGGCCTATGAAATTTAATACTAGATAATATTGTAGAAAGATTGTAGCCTACGAGTGGAGAGAATTATTAAAAACCCAAGGAAGCATTGTGCAGAATGCCTCTCTAATTATAGTGACTGGCATTTGCTTACTCTTTCCTAGGTGCTCTGTCTTGGGTAACTTCGGCTGTTTGTGACAATTATTTTTGTGGTGGGGAAGGGTGGAATGGACAGTGGTGGAAGTGGACCAGCTTGATATAAAAGGCAAATAACTATTTCCAAGTTAATCATAATTTCCTTCAAAATTTACATATTTGGAGAAATTAGGTATATTTTGACAGCCGATATTTGTAATAAACAGCGACTTTCAAATCCCTAAGTGCTTTTTTCACATGTATGCTCCCAAATGGAAAAATTGGTGAAATAATGTGTGGGGCAGCAAGTGCCTGAAAAGTTAGTTTTTGAGAAGTAACAGTCTAGGTGAGAGTTGATAGAACTTTTGAAAGTAGCAGGGTGAGCCCCAGTTGCAGAAAACCAGCTTGCAGTTTGCCCCCTTCCATTGTAAGGAACACCTCAGATATTCCAAGTTGTTGATAAGTTAAGAAAACTATTTGTACTAAATGTGTTTATCAGTTGTGGTATTCGAGAATATTACCATAGTGAAGATGGAGTTTGTATTTTGTGAATGAAAATAGACGAGGGGTGCCTGGGTGGCTCAGTTGTTAAGCATCTGCCTTTGGCTCAGGTCATGATCCCAGCGTCCTGGGATCGAGCCCTTCATTGGGCTCCTTGCTCTGCGGGAAACCTACTTCTCCCTCTCCCACTCCCCCTGCTTGTGTTCCTGCTCTAGCGCTCTCTCTCTCTCTCTCTCTTTCAGATAAATAGGTGAAATCTTAAAAAAAAAAAAAGAAATAGACTTGAACTCTGTTTTCCATAAAACAAAAAGGAAAGAAATCTTATCTGTTCTGTTGCCTGACTTGCTGGGTTATTATATATGTTACTAAAAGCTTGTCTTAGTATTGAGAGGAACTGAGGACCAGGTTTTTCTGGTAGTTTCCATATAGTAGCAAAACATACTTTGACATTGCCGAGAACCTTAGGTGATTATAAGTTCTGTGTCCAGCATCTTTTAATGGAAAGTAAATATCACATTATTTTAGATAGTTAAGAGAACCTCTTAATATGTTACATACATAACAGTCTGATTGGACTGGTCAGAATGAGATGATCTGTAAGATGAATTTAGTGCACACCGAAATATGTGGATTTCAGTGTTTTTGATTTTTTTTAAGGTTGTTTGCAAGAGAAGTTTCTCATTTTTGAACATATGGCAAGAGTATTCAAAATGCATTCCTGATTTACTAAAGAACACCACATTTATACATGTGAGGCACATTATTTTGTTCACTAGAGCAAACTTTTAATGTTAGTTCTTTCCCCATGGAAGTATATTTGACCAATTCACAGTTTAAAATGGGAATCAGTAATTTCCAGAATTAAAGCGATCTGATGAGCTCTTGCATTTCTTTGAGATATCAAACAACTGGTTCATTAAAACAATATTTTCAAGAACAGTCTTGGTCTTTGAAGTCAGAGTAGTTTTTGTAGTGTAAAACTTGTAGTGGTGATCTAAAAGAAGTCACCCTGACAATGAATTGCCAGTTATTTGCATCCAAAACATATTTACTTGATTTGAAGCTTAATTATCAAAATAAGAATTTAGATAGAGGTTTTGCTTCTATATTGCCAAGAGTTTCCAAACTTCCCATTTTATTATTCTGCATATCTCTATTAAGTTCTGAAACTGAAGTCTTAATTTGCATTTCACATTTAATGCTAGCTGTTGAAAAGAGGAGGTTAATATATGTTGTTTCTTACTTAGTGCTACAACTTGTGGAGCTACTGTGGCCGGTTTAGAAAGAATCTTCTGCTAGAGACTTTGATATTTACAAAAATTTGTAATTTTGACACCTTCCTTTTTTTTTAATTCATCTTGATCTTTGTATCTAAAAAAAAAAAGTTCTGGGTTTAGGAGTTTGTGAGATAGCTCTGCCTTAAACATGCATATAGCTCTGCTCTACAACTTCAAAAGTGTATGCCACCTCTGACCTTATAGATCTGATCTTTATACTTAATCCATTGAAACAGAGATTTGTTTAGACATTGAATTGAGAACACAGCTTTGAGTGGAAGCTAGGATGAACACGTAATTATGGCTTGCTTATGCTGTAAGTGACTATGTAGTTGATAAGGCTTTTTATATGTAGTTAAAAAGAAGGAACAGTCTCATAATGTGGCATAATTCATGAAAAACTGACTCAGCAAACTAAAGTATAATGTCATATTTCTCAGTAAAATGACAAACATAATTTCTAATTAATCATCATCAGCCATATTAAAAGTTTATGTTTTCCTACATTTCACAGAGCATGGATAAAGCAAGGGCCACTTTTTTTTTTTTTAAAGATTGTATTTATTTATTTGACAGAGAGACACAGCGAAAGAAGGAACACAAGCAGGGGGAGTGGGAGAGGGAGAAGCAGGCTTCCCGCTGAGCAGGGAGAAGGGCCACATTTTACCTGTATCTTAACCAGGAATATCAACTACTTTTACATTAGAAATCTTTCATAGAAGTAATAAAGACTTCACAGATCAACCCTACTAAAAAAAACTTTTTGAAAATGGCCTGGCTGTTTATGCTGTATTAGAGGAAATCCTTGAAATTATTAGTGTCTTATAAAAGTACAGAAATGTTTAAAATTGTGATATTTAAAGGTTCTAAGTTTACTAAATTTAGGCAATTAATTGTGGCAAATTGCATCACCACCAGTGTGGGATACCTGGATTTTAGGACTTAATCTTAAGCAGTGCTTAACTTAAGAAAGAGACACTTTTCTTGAACTTGTAGTTTGAAGTCCACCTCATTTTTTTAACATTTCACCACTGAGGGCACCTTTTAAAATAGGTCTGAGTGATATCTTCTTTATATTTTTAGTCAACTTCCTTCCTCTCACTATGAAATGAAAACATACCCGAATTATAAAAACATTGTAATTTCACTGCTTGGTTTTTATTACATGCCCTAGGTAAATTGGATACAGTTGGTCCTCAGGCTATACTTTGAGAAACACTGCTCTGAAGGTAGTAAGGACTAAGTCTAAAGATTGAATGAGGGTCTTCCAGCTAGAAGATTCTGTGACTGTAATTCAGTCAGTGGGTTTGTACTACCTCAAGGGCAGTCATCACAGACTGTGTCGAATTATAGAGATTTCTATATAAGTTATACCTGAGGAAAGCACTTTTTGAGTATATCTTCTCTCAACATTCATATATGTTCATATTATCCCTTAGAAGGCATTTACAGTTTCTTAAAATGCCAAGACATCACTTTAAGACTGTAAAGATACATGCAGATAATCCCCATGTATTAATGGGGATTGTTTTCATTTTTTTTTCTTTCAAAGAAAAGGATGAGATGAGAACTGGAATAAGTACCAGTTACACAGTGGAAATGCAAAAGCGGGCAAGCCAATAGTGAATTCCATCTAAAAGTATATATAAATACAGAGGAGATGAAAGACTAAGGGAATGAAAGCCTTTTTTTTTTTTAAAGATTTTATTTATTTATTTGACAGAGGCACAGTGAGAGAGGGAACACAAGCACGGGGAGTGGGAGAGGGAGAAGCAGGCCTCCCATGGATTGGGGAGCCCGATGCGGGACTCGATCCCAGGACCCCGGGATCATGACCTGAGCCGAAGGCAGACGCTTAACGACTGAGCCACCCAGGTGCCCCGGGAATGAAAGACTTAAAGGATTGAATATAGACCATGAAGCGTTGACACACCTACAAAAATATAAACTTAATAAGTTAAGATACGTGAGTCAACTCAAGGATCTAGTGAAATAACTATAGCTCATGAGGCAGTTATATAAAGTACAAAGTGAAAAAAAGAATGAGTTGGATTTTCTGAAATCTTAGGAAAATAAATACTGTAAAATATTGATTGAGTAATTAAACCAATAGTTAAACATGGTGCTCAGTTGAAGAGATCAGGGGATAAAACGGAAGTTCCTGGGATAGAATAACTGAGATCTGAAAATGGACACTGAATGTTGGGTTTTTTGTAAAGGGAATAATTACATAAAGTATCAGTAACTTATTTCAAAAGAGATAAGAATGAGGACAAAAATTGTTTAAAGCCGCTGTATTAAATGTTTTTGACTAAGATGTATGGTAAGAGAAATGCCTTTTATATCCCGATCCACATATAAAAACTAAGCAAAAGTTTTGCTGAAACAGTACTAGGAGTAGTACCCTCTGGTATTTTCTATTCGTATCTGATCTTTATAAATCTAATGTGTTCCAAACTATTTTATTAAAAAAACAGTGTTATTCGTTACATTGGTCTTAGGACTTAGAGTTTGAGAAACACCAACCTGGAGGACTTGTTAGAAATGGAGGCTCCCAGGGGCGCCTGGCTGGTGCAGTCGGTGAAGCATGCGACTCTTGATCTCAGGGTTGTAGGTTTGAGCCCCACGTTGGGCGTAGAGATTACTTAAAAATAAAATCTTAAGTGGTCCCAGGTCCCATATCCA
Source organism: Callorhinus ursinus (assembly GCF_003265705.2). Lineage (NCBI taxonomy): Eukaryota > Metazoa > Chordata > Mammalia > Carnivora > Otariidae > Callorhinus > Callorhinus ursinus. The sequence goes on from NW_027397063.1 coordinate 45,273,672, forward strand.
GATAAGCTGATTCAGTGTGACTGAGGTGGGGCCTGGGAATCTGCGATTTTTTTTTTTTAAGATTTTATTTATTTGAGAGAGAGAGAGTGAGAGATAGCACGAGAGGGAAGAGGGTTAGAGGGAGAAGCAGACTCCCTGCCGAGCAGGGAGCCCGATGCGGGACTCGATCCTGGGACTCCAGGATCATGACCTGGGCCAAAAGCAGTCGCTTAACCAACTGAGCCACCCAGGCGCCCTGGGAATCTGCGATTTAAATAGTGCTTTAGTGGTTCTGAAGCAGGTGCAAGGTACTCTGACACACTTTGAGAAACTGGTGTAGGAGACAGATGGCTAAAGAGTGAATAGGAGTCCTGCACTGAATGTGGGATTCAAGTTCTTAGACAAGGTCTCTTCCAGCCTCAATATTCAGTGGCTGTATTTCCGTCAGCATGTTGGCAATACCTCAGTATGACAAGAGCCCTTGTCACCCTCTGTTGAGAGTAGCAGGTGTAGTACGAGGAACAGAGGCTTGGAAGTCAGAGATCCCTGGACTCCACTACCGTTGCCCCTCTTGCTTACTGACTGAGGGACTTGAAGCATGTCACTTCAAAATAAACTTCCTTCATTATGTGCAAAAAGGCGTATTCATATTTACCATGCAACAGAATGAGAATTACACAAGACAGTGGCATAGACCCTTATCTACAGTCATCACTCCATATGTGTTCTTCTAGTTCTGTCTCACCTCATCCCAAGTCCCACTAAGTCTGAAGTTTTTCGAAGCTTTAATTTTTTTAAACTTTTTTTTTTTTTTTTAAGGAAACTCTACCCCCATGGTGGGGCTTGCACTCATGATCCCAAGATCTAGAGTTGCATGCTCTGCCACCCTGTGCCCTTTAATTTTTGTTTTCTCTAAAGTGCATTTGACGTTTGAACAACACAGGGGTTGGGGTGCCAACTCCTCCCCCCCCATGCAGGCAAAAATCTGCATACAACTTCTGATTCCCCAAGAACTTAACTACTAATAACCTACTGTTGACTGGAAGCCTTACTGATAACGTAAACAGTCACATATTTTGTGTGTTAAATGTATTATGAACTGTATTACAATAAAGTGAGCTAGAGAAAAGAAAATGTTATTGGGAAAATCATAAGGAAGAGAAAATACATTTCAGTAGAGTACTGTAAATATCCATGTGTAAGGAGACTCGTACAGTTCCATGTTGTTCTGGTGCCGAGTAGAATTCTCAACGCTGGTATCATGAAACACTGGTGCATTTTTACCTGGGTGTGAGATGTTAGGTAAGCACTTCATTACTGACAAAGGAAATAGTAAGAATAACCAGGGTAAGAGATAAAAGGATAAAAGTGACAAATAACTGAGGCATGTCATAGTTAAGTATGGTGCCCCTTCAGATTTGGGGAATGATTTCCGTACTTTTCTAAAAAGAGAGCACGGGTCGGGAGAATAGCTCTTTTCATATTTCAGAGTGGTTAGTTGTTGGCATTGGGCGTTCTTTCCGGTGACTTAGATCCATCTTGGAATGTCTTAGAGCATCCGTTCTCAAACTTTATTCTGCTAAGACACATGCGACTGATGTTTACACACAGGGCGTTATAATTTCCCTGTTTATAGACATAGATAAATTATGTGGTGGGTTTATAGGTAGTTCACAGTGTGATAAAGCCACTTCTTTCCCTATCAAGAAAATAAATCAGAATGTAAGTGAGAGTGATGCTGTCGTTATGAAAATTTTGAATACACCTATATACAAACATGTAAAATTCTTTATAAACTGTGGTATTTTGTTCATAACTAATTACTTGGGCATTCCTCACAACCAGTTAAAACTTACCATTGTGTCAAGGCATGAAGATTGAGAAGCGTTACATCTGGAGTGCGTAACAAATTACATTGCGCAGGATAGCCACTTAAATAAAAAAGAGGGGCAAACTGAGGAGAAGATGAATGGGAAATACGGCAAATCCCTGAAATCTCAAACAATGTGAAAACCAAAAGCTAGGGAAAATGCAACATGTGGTCAAATGCAAAGGAAGTACAAAAGACTATAAGTATCAGTGTTCTCAGACATTCCTGTCTTACTCAAATACTCATTGCCTCTAACAGACATTTATTTTTTTATTTTTTATTTTTTTTAAAGATTTTATTTATTTATTTGACAGAGACACAGCGAGAGAGGGAACACAAGCAGGGGGAGTGGAAGAGGGAGAAGGAGGTTTCCCGCTGAGCAGGGAGCCTGATGCGGGGCTTGATCCCAGAACCCTGGGATCATGACCTGAGCCAAGGCAGATGCTTAACGACTGAGCCACCCAGGCGCCCCTAACAGACATTTATTTTTAAGTAGTCGCAACATTTATTTAATTTATTTGAATAAATTAAAATTAGGTAACTTGTGTTTCCTAATTTTTTAAAAGATTTTATTTATTTATTAGAGAGAGTGAGCCCGTGCACATGCAATCGAACGTTTAGGAGCTGGGAGTGGGTGTTGGGAGGGACGGAGGGAGAGAGGCAGACTTCCTGCTGAGCAGGGAGCCAGACCTGGGGCTGAATCTGGGGCTCTCCCAGTACCCTGATATCATGACCTGAGCCGAAGGCAGACGCTTAACAGACTTAGCCACTGGGGCACCCCTTGTTTCCTAATTTTTAAGGTTCTTTTTGCCAGGAACAAATCTTTTTATTACTTTGCTAAATTTTAATTTACCTTACTTTTTCATCTCTAATAAATTAATAAGCTCTATATATTTTGAAAATGTCTTTATACTTTGATGTATAATGGTATTGGATATACATTCTCAACCCTTCATCTAAAAAAATCTCAGAAAAACTAATTTTTTTTTTTCCCTCCAAAAGTCTGACATCAAAGCTCATTTGGTGGCAGAACCTGACTGTCATGGGCTTGTTTAAAGTAGTTTTAAAGCCCACTTAGAAAGAATATTCACATATTTTGCTGTAGAGATAGTAATATATTTGGCTATGAGGTGCTATCCTAGATCTAGTTAGGAATGTTACGTAATATATGCTGTATGTTCCTTCTGACCTTTAAGACTCACAAAAATCTGAAGCATACCTGGACCTAAGGGTTTCAGATAAGGGACTGTGATCCTGTTGTATTAACTTTCTTAGTCCACACAGTGAAATTGTCTGGTATTCCTACCCATTTAACTCAGTGAGTATCCTTTTGCTGATTTTGATCACTGATTATCTGAATATGTTGAGTTCATTGCAAGCTGGTGAATCACATAAGATATCCTAACAAGATATCTTAATGTTACATATTAACTCAGTCAAACTGTCTTTTGAAACCCCGTAGCTTCAGTTATGAAGGTGGAAAGCATCAGAGGTTAATAAAGTCAGGTAAGCAAAATGGTAGCTAACATTTGTACCTCCTGAGTGGGGCAGTGAAAGGCTCCTAGGTAAGGAAAGATTAAACACACATACAGCACACCCCACCCCATCCCTGTTACTTGAACCTCCTATACCATTTTGACATTGTGATTCCTTTTTTGTTTTTGCTGCAGTTGTTAGTTTTTTTTTTTTTTAAGATTTATTTATTTGAGAGAGAGAGTGAGAGAGCGAGCACGAGTGGGGCAGAGGGAGAGGGAGGAGCAGACTCCCCACTGAGCAGGAAGCCTTCCCAGGACCCTGAGATCATGACCTGAGCCAAAGGCAGGTGCTTAACTGACTGAGCCACCCAGGCGCCCCTGTGGTTAGTTTATTAAACAAACACACACATTGAAATCTGTACTTGAAATTTCTACCAGGTTGGACGTTTCTCATATAATGGTGAACAAAATTTTGGCTACTTTCATTACGGATTACTCTTAGAGTTTTGTGAAGGGGTTACATTTCCTTTATTGCTGCTTACACATTTCTTTCTATCAGAAAAGTAAAAATAGAAAGTGTTTTCTGCAAATTTAGTTTACTCTAAGGTGAGAATGTTTTTGGGTTGTATTGTTTCATAGAGGTTCTAGATACCTTTATTTTCAATGATAATGAAATGATTTTTTTTTAAAGTAATCTTTATGCCCAACATGGGGTTTGAACTCACAACCCCAAGATCAAGAGTCACATGCTCTACCAACTGAGCCAGCCAGGAGCCATACATTTAATTTCCTATAAAACCACTATAGAAAAACATAAAGTGTGATGTGAGGAAGAGTACATATGACACACTAGGAATAAACTTAATAGCTGTATCTGATCTATTGTTATGGTAAGACTTAAATCAGTCTTCATTTGGCACAGACTGAAATGGTTAATGGCTAAAGAAAGCTTTTCTTCTTTAATTACTTACTGATACAACGATATCCTTTGGTGTAGGAAAGCCACAGATTGAGTAATTCAGAGGGAGTCTTATTTACAATGCTGATTCTTAATCTTACAAAAATGCTGAGTTGTTTTTCAGCTTTTGGTGCACCTCTCAAAACTCAGCCAAGTGTAGAGTTCTCATTGACTGCAAAGGGAATGTGGGAGAGCATGGAACAAAATGAGAAATTAATTCTCTACGTCCAGCTGTCAGATTCTGATTATCTTTTGAGTTACTGAAGTTACATATTTTTTTCTTTCTGGTCCCCTCTCCCTTCTCCTCTTTGCTACTCTTTCTTTCTTCTCTCCCCTTCCTTCTCTCCCTCTCTCCCATCTTTCTTTCTTCTCTCCCCTTCCTTCTCTCCCTCTCTCCCATCTTTCTTTCTTCTCTCCCCTTCCTTCTCTCCCTCTCTCCCATTCAAGTACTAACCAGGCCCAACCCTGCTTAGCTTTCAAGGTAGCGGACTCTCCTCTCCTTTTTTCTGTCCTCCCTGAGGTCTATTTGTCTGTCTATTTTTTTTTTTTTTAATCTCAGCCTTTTATTGTATTCACTCATTTGTGATCTGTGATACAGCCTATAAATATTTGAGAATGAGTATGGAATTTTCTCTTTTTTACCATTATTTGATTTTAAAGATTTCTTTTATAGTTTTGAGTTATTTTAGTAATTATCATTAGGCATATAATAAAGTTGTTAATATACAAGTTTAAGACTTACACAGTTCCCTACATGTAAGTGTCAGGGAGGGATTATGAGGAGCCTTTAACAAGGCCATGTGAGGCAAAGTAAACTTCTCCAGTCAGTTTTGTGTTTTAGGGTGACAGGATGACTACACAGGTTCATTTATATTTAAGGGAAAGTTGAAAGCAGATTTTAGAAGAGTTTCCCACATACTATTTTACTTTGGGAGGAAGGGGAAAAGATAATTTGGACTGAGGGCATCCTTAGGAAGCATAAGTTTGATTTTTACTACTTTCTTTTTCACAACTTTTTGATGAAAGGTAACTCTATTTTAGTGATGAAGAAACTAAGTGTCAAGTTAAGTGAGAGACAAGTAGCAAGAGACTGTGCCAGGCTCGGGAGGCCTGTCTGCAGTGCCCCAGTCTCCTGGGCTTTTCCTGTATTTACCTGCCTTTAGGGCCACATTCCAAGAGGTTAGAACTGAGGAGTGTGGGGCAGCTTTCAGCCAAGAATTCCTCCCAATTTTTCTTTCTCCCAAAAGAGAAATTTTCATTTTGAAGTGATAGGGTTGGAACACTACTCTCTATCATTCTTAAGGGAGGTAGACGAGAAAGTCTCTGAACTGGGCCCTGTTGTTGATTCTCATCAGCGAGGTTACAGTCAAAGACTAAACCAGCCCCAAACTTAGTTTATAAATTGACATTTAGTGAACTTTCTTTCTAGGTGGTGTATCTGCTATAGAAATGTCTAATAACAACAGTTATTGTTTTTACTGTTTACTAATTGCTCTGGTACATCAGTAGAAATCATTTGTTGAGTTTTTCTTTTTTTCTTTTTTCTTTTTTAAAGATTTTATTGAGAGTGTGAGAGAGAGAGCAAGAGCAGGTGGAGGGGCAGAAGTAGAAGCAGACTCCCTGCTGAGCAGGGAGCCCAGTGGGGGCTTCATCCCAGGACCCCGGAATCCTGACCTGGCGGAAGGCAGACACTTAACTGACCTTTCACCCAGGCGCCCCCAGGAGTTGAGTTTTTCAGGCTGAATATTCTATGACGTTTTTACTCTGGTACTTTTTTTTTTTAAGCAAATTTATAGACAGTATATATCTATAGATACCTTACATATTTTTTTTTGTTTTTGAAGTATAGTTGACATATGATGTATTAGTTTCAGATGTACAACATAGTGATTTGACAATTTCTATGCATTACTCAGTGCTCATCAAAATAAGTGTAGTCACCATATGTCACTGTACAATGTTATTACAGTATTATTGACTATATTTCCTATGCTGTACTTTTCATCTTGGTGACTAACTTATAACTGGAAGTTTTTACCTGTTAATCTCCTCTACCTATTTAGCCCGTTTTCCCATTCCCCTCCCATCTGGCAACCACCAGGTTCTCTGTATTTAAAGAGTCTGGTTTTTCATTTGTTTGTTTGTTTTGTTTTTTAAATTCCACATATAAGTAAAATCATATGGCATTTCTCTTTATCTGACTTACTTCACTTAGAATAATGCCTTTTAGGTCCAGCCATGTTGCTGCAAATTCATTTTCATGGCCAATATTCAGTGGCGGTGGCAGCAAGGGGAGTGGGGGTGTGTGTGACATCTTTATCCCTTCATCTAACAACGGACACTTGGGTTGCTTCCATATCTTGGCTATTGTAAATAATGCTGCAGTAAACTTAGGGGTGCGTATATCTTTTTGAATTACTGTTTTCATTTTCTTTAGGTAAATACCCAATAGTGGAATTACTGGGTCATATGGCACTTCTATTTTTAATTTTTTTTAGGAACCTTCATACTGTTTTCCACAGTGGTTGCACCAATTTACATTCCCACCAACAGCGTATGAGGGTTCCTTTTTCTCCGCATCCTCACCAGTACTTGTTATTTCATGTCTTTTGGATAATAACCATCCTGACTGGTGTGACACTCCAGTACTTTTTAATACTTAATTGGTGAATATATTTTACTAAAGGAATTTACCAATATAACACGGATAGTGTTATAAAATAGTTTTCTGACAATTGCTTTGAAAATAAGTTCACTATGAGTAGAAAAATTAAGCAGATTCATGGACTTCATTTCAGAGTATCTGATGATCAAACATGAATTAAATATAGGATTAGTCAAAAGTTATCATTTTTTTGAAGTGGCTCATGGGTAGTTTTGATTTATTTTTACCTAAAAAACTTATTTCTACTGTGATTAAAGAAGAGATTTTATAAATTACACATTTGTATACTAGTAGCAAATCATTTAGGAAATACAGAGTAACTTGTTACTTTTTTTGTACTAAGAGCCCTATTTATCTGAAATTAAATTCTTTTAGCTTTGCAAATTCAGCAAAATCAGAGCCTAATTCACCTATAGAAGATACAAAGTTTGTCATTCTTTGTTGTTTTTTAATTGCTTTTCTTTTTCCCTGATCCACGAAACATGTGAAGAGGATGGTTATTTATTTTGTCAAGGTAATTTTTGTGGATGATAATTTTATTAAGAATGTGCTCTTGAATTGTTTAGGTGGAAAAATTTTATCAAAGGTGTTGGGCTTCCATTTCTTGTTTTTCACCCCCCCTTCCCCCATCAGCTACTTCTATACTGTTTTCATTCAAGTAGGTTGGTTTTATGGCATTTGACATCTTTCTTTCTACTTGCTTTCTTAGGTCATATTCAAAGAACATTTTACATATTAAATAATTTGCTAAAGTGTTGGTGAGATTCAGGTAGCCACACCGAGTATCAGTTTAATTCAGTGTTCATGGATCCAGTGCCCATGGTATGTTGATGTTGACTTAAACTTTGAGGATATAAAGATGAATGTGGAATAGCCCTGATCCTTAAAGCAGATGTAGTCTATTGGCTGGAAAAGCCCAGTAGATGTAAATATCATATAAGTTATTCTATGCTAATCATTCTAACACCATAGCATACAGTAGTACTGGAGTAAATACCCTGAAAAACTGGCAAATTCCAACAGAGGAGCTGGACGTTGAAATACAGGGGGAGTTTCTTGCTGTTACAGGTTTTGTCGTAATTGTCTTTGAGCTTGTGAAACTAATTTGGTCCAAGCACTAGAGTGGATTTTAAAAATCAGGCTTCTAAGCTTTATTTGGCTTTTATTTAAATATTAGTGCATCATTTTGTCTTTTGGTCTGTTTTTAAAGGGCCAAGACTTTTAAAAAAATTTTTTTATTGTTATGTTAATCACCATACATTACATCATTAGTTTTTCATGTAGAAGACTTTTTTTCTTTTTTTGTTAAAGCTTTCAATTTATATTAGAAGGTTAAGTTTCAGTTGAGTGTTTTTGGACTTCTATTTTTCCTTTTTTATTTATTGCTATTAACATCACAGGCTGTGATGACAACACTTTTGAAGTAAAAGGAAATGGTTGAGGATTCCAGATATACCAAATCATGTTAAAAGCACCTTAAATGGAGTAAGTTTGAACTAGACATCCAAACTAGGAGTCCAAACACATGGCAATAAAAATACTGTAAACTACTATAGTTTATACTAGTAACATACTAGTATAGGAGTATGTTAATAAGATCTCTAGCCCAGGCATTAAACACAAAATGAGACTCTAAAGAGATAAAAATGTGCTTTTCTATCCATGAGAGATTATAGATTAAAAATGATGCCCAGTTTTTCTGTCAAGCAGTTTTCTGGTTTTCCAGTGTGTTTTCAACCTGTGTTTACAACTGCAATTTCTCTCATGGTTTAGTAAGCCATGGCTTGGATGGTACCCTTAGTTTTGCTTTTTGGGGTTCCCCTTTTATGCTTAGTGATCTGGGTCTGGTCTTTGGAGTCCCCTTTGACCTGACAGACCTTCAGTGTCACTTCTTAATCATGACTCTTGTGTTTATTACACCCAGAATCGTATGCATTTTCATCCATTTTTATTTGTGGCTCTCTTTTGACTGGTCATTTCAGGGTATCAGCCCAGTTTAGATTAAAACTTTGTTTCTGAAATATTCTGCAAAGTGTTCCAGATGCCACACCTGGCTGCTTTAATAACAAACAAAATGCATTCATAAGCCTAATCATAAGAAGGAGCTGATCTGAGAAAATATTTCTTCATAGACTCACAGCATTGACAATAACCCTAATGTTTACATTAAAGCAGCAAAGAGGAACAGAGACACACAGAATAGTAACTTGTGGGTCTTTCTTTCTATCTTTGGCCTGTTTGGCATCACGGAAGTCTTCTTTGTAAGTTGTGTTACATGGATTTGCGTTCTCATCTCATTTGGTGCCATATATAGTTGACACTTGAACCACATGGGGGTTAGTGGCACTGATGCCTGTGCAGACAAAAATCCAAGTATAACTTTTTAGTCCCCCGAAACTTAACCTACTAATAGTTTACTGTTGACCAAATAACATAAACGGTCAATTAATAGATTTTGTTATATGTATTATATACCATATTCTTAAAATAAAGTAAGCTAGAGAAAAGAAAGTGTTAAGAAAATCATATGGAAGAGAAAATACATTTACAGTCCTGTACTGTAAAAAAATCCATGTATAAGTGGACCTGTGCAGGTCAAACTTGTGTTCAGGGGTCAGCTGTAGTCCCGGAGAACATGTTCAGATGCGTTGTCAACCCAGGGTTTTGTTTTATTTTAATAATTTTTCACGTATAGTCTCTGCATGAATCTTGCAAATCCATACAGAAGTTTCTTATAGCTTGAAACGTCTTAAGGAATGGGATCACAGGTGGGGACATAGTGGCATGTGCGAGGACCTGATCTCACATACGGTGATGAGTTTACTGCATTAGAAATTGTGATCATGAATCAGTTGTTAGGAAGCGAATTTCCTTTTATTTAAATTTTTAAAATGTGACCGTAAATGTCATTCCTGACATCTATTTCAAATACAACCAGATGACCTTAAAGTCTAATATATAGGTCTTAAGAATGTGGATAACTGGAACTTTGTTAAAGATGTTTTCCTTGAAAAGTATTGACTTAATCAGTTTTTCAAAACTATATATTTTAATTGATAAATTGTAATCTCAGAATGCATCGTGTGTATTTCTAATTGATCTTCAATTAGCAGTGGCTGTTGATTTTACGGATAGAACAAGTTTTACTATTCCCAGGTCCCTCTGTTAAGTAACCAATGATTGTGAAATAAACATGGGGTTGCTTAAAGGAGTACAGTAATGATCATTTTATGAAGAAAAGCAGTCTTCGGTAAAGCAAATAATCGTTCTCTACCTTACCTGTTGGGCAATTCTGGGTTCCATATATTGAATTGCCATTACTTTATGCAACATATGTTGAGTACCCATAATAGGTTGGAGTTCTGGGGTTTTCAGAATAAAAAGATAAGGGCTCTGGCCTCAGGTTGTTTCTAGTATTGTAATGGCATACGTATGCCCAATGTGGAATGGCAGGTAAGGCTGTTACACTATGCATGGTGACAGGCATGGGGAAGGAGAGGGCAATAGAGGATGATCGGGGAGGGGAATTTGGGAAGGACCCGGACTTTGGTTGTTTAGCTTAACATTTAGACATCCTTGCAAAATCCTTATTTGAATCTACCAGAGAGAAAATGAATCTAATGGACAGCCCAGGCAAATCCCACCTGGGCCAAACAGTTCATTCCAAATGTGTTGCCAGGCGAGCCAGTGGCCTGTGAACCTTTAAAATGTTACTCCCCTCAGTAAAAGAATTTGAGCATGTATTCTTGATCTGTGTACATTTATCTATAAATTATATATCTACTGGGCTATTCATATATTATTTATTTAAAAATATAAATAGTTTAGAAATAAAAAAACAAGACAAACTGAACATAAAGAAAAATTCTGATATTTTCTTACTCCAGTGGACTTTGTCTTGCTCATCTTTTGGAGTTCAAGAACCCCACTTTGGAGACTCTGGGTTAAAATTGGGCAGTGTCACTCCAAATTTAGGTTATGTTCTGTGAGATCAAGGTCTTCTTGATTTTGCTCACTTCTGTAATCCTCAGATCCTAGACCGTGGTAGAGCTCAATAAATACTGTTGAGTGAGTAGGCAGAATGAGGCTGGTTGGTAGGCAGGAGGACAGTCTAGCTCAGCATGGGGGATCTGGTAAAAATAGAGACAATTTCTATTCATTGTTGTATCTCCTGTGCCTGTAAAAGTGCTTGCCTCATGGTAGGGACTAAATAAATATTAGTTGACTGAGTACAGGTGTGGACAGTGTGTGGCTCAGCATGAGGGATCTGGCAAAGGCTGTAGATCCGTTGGCATGAAAAGGTTAAGTTCCAGGAGGAGTCCCTTAAAGCATGACAGAGCATGGAGATGGACTAAGCTATAGGTGGGCAGAACGATACAGCCCATGAGGGGTCGCAGTGTTCAATAAGAACAACTCTGAGGAATGGCCTTGGTGACCTCAGATCTTAACGCAAAAACTGTGACCTTCATTAACATTAAAATCCGGATTTTACTCATATTTGTACCCATGACACCTAGGTCACAGTATGGTTAAGTGATGAATCTTTATTGAATTGCTCTGTTTTATACCATCTGTGTGTTGGGTATGGAAGGCTCCACGCAGACAGGAATGGGTCAGCATCAAGATCAGAGGCCTGTAAATGAATCCTGTCCTGATTGTAGCAAAGCCAGCGATTGTGGGATTACCCCATTCACAGATATGTTTTTAAGCCTTGGCAGTGTTGCTTCACAGAGGTGTGCTCTAGTGAACACAACTACCAAATTACATTTAGTTGTGTAGTTAAAGGGCATTTTTAACATGTTATTGATATATTACCAATGAAGAAAGTGGAGTTTATGATCAAATTATTTCTCATATGCTATCATCGTATTCTTTCTTCCCCCATCGCTGAAGCTGGGATATGTCATGGATCACCCCAATATATACTATTCTAGTTAGTACTGAATTCACGTACAAATAAATAAAACAAGGTAGTTTGCGTTTTCTCTCTTTTTTTTTTTTTTAAGATTTTATTTATTCATTTGAGAGAGAGAGAGCAAGAGAAAGAGCACAAGCAGGGGGAGTGGCAGGCAGAGGGAGAAGCAAGCTCCCCGCTGAGCAAGGAGCCCAATGGGGGACTCCATCCCAGGACCCTGGGATCATGACCTGAGCCGAAGGCTGATGCTTAACCGACTTGAGTCACCCAGGCGCCCCACGTTTTCTCTCTTCTTTTTGGAATTTTATTATTTAGACTTTCTCTTTAAAAGGTGGTACAATTCCAGTTTTGTGGTCATAAACCTGTCATGCATTTCATTTAGCATTGTCTGAGGGGGGAGAGCAAACATTTCCTCCTTGAGAAGAAGCTGTGGCATTAACTCTTTCCTTTAGAAGCTGCCCCGGTGAAGGCATCCTTCTTTGGCTTTGGCTCTGCCACACCGGTCAAGGCAGGTATCCCTGGTCCTTCTAGAGATTAATCTCCTTTGGGACATGTTTACTTAAAGCAGTTTTACATCTGCTCAATTAATAAATTACTATGCTCTAATTTCCATTTCTGATGTCTTGCAGTAAACATTGGAAGTTCCCCTTTGCCCTTACAAAAACAGCTTAGTTGCCTCAGCTTCCTAGAGCTGAATAAAAGTTTCTTCAGACAGCTCTCCTGCATTTGTGGCTGGGTCTCCAAGTAAAGGCTTCAAGAGTTAAAAATATTTTGCTCTCATCCTTTTCCTCATTAAGTCATCACATCGTTCTTTATTGCAAGGCTGTTACCCTTAAAGACACAGTAACCGTGAAATATGTCTTGCATTTGTTATTGCAGGCTAGAGTTTACACTATGATTTCACTGACATCTTACTTGCTCTTTGTAACTATGCTGTGAGGTGGGTAGGAGGGTATCCTTATTCCCATTTTGCAGATGAGGAAACAGCCTGGGTCAAGTGGCTTGACCCAGGACACTCAGTTTGCAGTGGCTCCCCTGAGAACAGAACCCAGTATTCTGACTGCTCCAGAGACCTGCCCAATGTGCAGAGCAGAATTTATTTTCTTTGAACTAAGATTTGTTTTTTTTCTTTTATGTATTTTCAACCTGATAAATTACTGTAAATAAATGGAACAGCAGTGGTATAGGCAATATGGTTGTTTAATTAGTGAAATGGGCCTTAAATTTCTGGTGTACTTAAATCTGTGTGTTTAAACAAATGTTCTCAGTTCACGTGGAATGACCGTCCATTTGACATAACTTTTTTAATAGCTTACGATGGAAAATTAAATGCATAGGGACCACACACTGACAAAGAATTTGCTTTGAAGTGTATATTAGGATTCTTAAGTGAGATTTGGATTATGTATCGGGGCCATTTTTTTTTCCTGCGAGACATATTTCTGAAATGATAATGAAAATTAATTGGAAAATATGAATTGATATCTAGATTATCTGAGCTACACCCGTTTCTGGAACACATTCATATTCTGATTTGATTATCAACTGGTGTTTTCAAAGAAGTGAAGGTAAGTGCTGAGGGTTTTTTCTTGAAAACTTTAAAAGGCATTTAAATTTGGCACTCTAGAAAAGGAATGTCTCACAGGCCAGTTAGAGAATTCAATATAGCACCGCTGCCAACTATAAAAGAGATCTTTCTATTCAAAAATTACTACAGGATCAATTATTCAATTAATATTTACATAGTAGGGAAGTTTTATTTGTTAGGTCTTATCTCAAAGTTCCCCAAGAGTAAAGAGGCCTACTAATTATTTTACTATGGGAGAATGATAAAAGATGATTGCCTTGGAGTTCCAGAACATTTTTATTTAAAATATTTAAGGTCTAAAAAAATAAATAAAAATAGAAAAATAAATTAAAAAAAATAAAAGATTTAAAGTCTGACATAAAAGCAGTTTATTTAGAATATTTATTTCTATAGGTTCCCTTGACTTCCATTTAATTTTTATAATTTGTATCTGAATATTTATACTAACTTTGGCACTCGGTGTAGTATTAATGGTTAAAGAAGAAGTTTGTTAAGAAGTTGCATTTTGGGGCGCCTGGTTGGCTCAGTTGTTAGGCGTCTGCCTTCGGCTCAGGTCATGATCCCAGGGTTCTGGGATCAAGTCCTGCATTGGGCTCCTTGCTCCGTGGGAAGCCTGCTTCTCCCGCTCCCACCCCCCCTGCTTGTGTTCCCTCTCTCTCTGTCTCTCTCTCTCTCTCTGTCAAATAAATAAATAAAATATTTAAAAAAAAAAGAATTTTGAAGAAAAGCCAGAGCATGTGTTTATTGAAGGCATATAAAAAGGGGAAGGGGTTAGAAGCTATGAACTTTCTTCTCTTTAGTTTGGCTTTTCATTTAAAATGGAGTATGAAAATAAAAGTCATGAGGATAATTAGGTGGAATCCCTCCCCACCCTCTGTTGTTAAGCCGCTGAACGCAGTGGTTCTTCTCTACCTTGAAACAGCCTATGAGGAAAGAATTATCATCTCCATTTTAGATGAGGGAATTGAGTCCGAGAGGCAAGGCAGCGTGCCCAGTGCCCAAGGTCATTCTTCCGGTACGTGGTGGAGCTGACATTCCATTCCAGCTGCTTCTAAGGAGGCCACGCTCCTGCTCACTCCCGTCCACTGCCCCACTGCCTCTTGCACTGAGTGCAGGAAGTCTGTGCCACTGGCTAGCGCTCTGTAGCTGTCCTGACTCCTGTGGAATTGTAGTGCTGAGGTTCTGGCTCAGATAAAAGTACCTTTTCTCTATTTGTGTTCCTACATTGTCACATAGATTGCCATAAAGAGAGTTGCTTGTTAAAAACTGTTCCTTGAGTCATTCTAAACACGTGGTAAATACAGCTTAAAAAGTTAGTATTATTAAATGGTATTCTAAAAGATGAAATACCTGTAATTTTTTTTTAAATAAACCTTGTGCCACCACTTAGAAGAGAAAATACTTTTGAAATTCAGGTAACTTACATCCAAAGGGAATAATAGAATTTGAGCTCCAAAAGGGATATGGTAAAATGGTCTGAGACTAGTCTGATCCATCATTTTAAATTCAGAGGAAGCAAGGTGCAGATAAAAGACTAGGACCCAGGCCATCTGAGTGGCAGAGCTGGAACCAAAACGTAAGACCTCTGGTTTGGTGTTTTGCTATGTAGAAATCTGTTTAGCACCAAAATGAGGTAGAAAATATGTTTAATCAATTGATGGCACCACATTCACAGCAGGAATATGTGGCTTTTCTTTGTTGTTGTTTATACCTGGTAAAAAAGGTCAAAGAACTAAAATGTTATTTATGGTTAGCATAAAGCTATATGCAATGCATTATACATATTAACTTTGAAATAATTTTATTATCTTGCTAGTTGATTTCTAATTTATTTAGTAGTATAACATAATTTTGTTAGCTAACAGATAGTAAACTGCAGCATGGCTGTGGCTTAGCTCCCTGTGTCCTGAAAACAGAGGAAGAATTTGCAAAACAATAACACATTGTTAAATGGCATGCGGGTTTATCAAATGCCATAAGTTTATTACAGTGTGGTTTTAGGAAGAAGCATCCCAGCCTTAATCGCAGCTCATCCTCATCTTAAGCAAAAGGAACTTTGAAGTTATTCTAGGGCTGTTCGATTTTGTTCTATCCACGAGAGTATAAACTGCTTATAGATGTTGGTTAGGAGAAAGAAGTTTGTAAAACCCTAACAGATTTAGTTGTGAGTGATTGAGCTGATTTGTGTCCTGGGACGCCTCATGGTGGCCTTGTTAAGAAACTGCTATAGTTAAACATAGTGGCCACATACCCTATAACTGACTGAATTCACTCAAACGTATGTGGACTAAACGTTAGTGAGTTAGGACCCTAGATGATCTTTTCAAGGTTGGTATTTTTACGTTTCTTTTGGGAGAAATGAGCCTTTGCGCTGCAGTTAAGTGGGGGGAAGCCTGGTGGGCCTTATCAGAGCTCTGCTCCTGGGAGTTCACCTTGGGGAGTGGTCATCCTCTCACCCTGACCTTCCAGAGACTAAGAATCAGGTAGTCCCAGAAGCTGCTAGCCTCTTTTGCTTCTTTGTGTTAGAAAGTTAAAGACACCCTTTTCTTGAGATACTCTAGTTCCCAATGTTGGAAAATTGTCACAATACATTGATTTTCTTAGGACAAGACACTTTACTGCCTTCTGGCAGGGAATTGTCCTAATAAATACATAGATCTGTGCTCTCCAATATAAGTGGCGCCCCCTAGGGTTGTGTAGAGCACAACCTGCCCAGCTGTACACAGAGACCCGGCAGGCAGTTATATCCGAGGAGATCATGTCTTCAGACATCAGATGTTAAGACCGATATCGCATCAAATCTAGAAATCTGTAAATACAGTTCTTGAGTATAAAATGCTAGTTATTTATGAAACCATGATTTAAAAAATCATAAACATAATGGAAATGAAATTAAAAGACTAGGTAATGGAGACATTTCTTTACTTCTTCAGTGCACTGACAGAAGGCTCTGTATTACACATTCCTTGGCCCATCCAATTTAATGTATTTTCAAAGTTTGTCTTTTAGAGTTCTGATTAAAGAGAAGAAAATTTTCTGACCTTTATAAAGGAGCTTTCCTTTATTAGATAGGTGCAGTAATAGAATGCAGAATGATTTTATGCATCCACCTCTTTTATCCATCATTAAAAGTTAATTGTCACATCATGGAAGTGCAACTTGATGGGATTTTTAACGTACCAAAAATTGGCAACCTGTGATGAAGAAAGTATGCTCTGTGAGGACTTTAGTTGATAACGAAAGGAAAAATGAACCTTTTATAAATCTTAAGTGGCAGCTAAATGGAAATGAAAGCTTTTAATTTTTTTTTTTTTGAGAATGGTGATAGCAGATTAGTACCTTATGTTTAGTTGGAAGAAGGTTTCAGAATGCAGCTTGTCTACTTAAGGGTGGTGGTTTGGGTGACTAGGGATTGTGGAGGTTTAGTCTCTTACACGTTTGGAAAGATAATAATGCATTCACTATCTTTGTGCTGGTCCGTGGAATTATTATCTTAACAGGAGCAATAATTATCTTTCTCATCTTATTTTTTTTTTTTAAAGATTTTATTTATTTATTTGAGAGAGAGAGAGAATGAGAGCCAGAGAGCACGAGAGGGAAGAGGGTCAGAAGGAGAAGCAGACTCCCTGCTGAGCAGGAAGCCCAATGTGGGACTCGATCCCGGGACTCCAGGATCATGACCTGAGCCGAAGGCAGTCGCTTAACCCACTGAGCCACCCAGGCGCCTGCTTTCTCATCTTATTTAAGGAGTGGCAGTTGGTGAGAGATATTCAGCAGGAAATCCATTACCTTACTTGTAGTTGGGTGCTTCCTGGTTGAGTTTGAGTCTTGCCCAGTATGTAGTGATGACGCATTAAGTAGTTAAAACCATGGTTGTGCTGGGCTTTTCATTCAGCTCAGTGATAAGACTAAAATACTGGAGGCCAAACTAAGATTTTGAAATGGTGCTCTCTTACCAATCCTCACAGTTTGGGAGAAAGGGCAGTAAAGTGTCGCTGGTTTGTAAGAAGGAGAGTGCTTATTTACAGTGGCTTAAAGGTGTTAATTATTTCTAGTAGGAATATTTCATTTGAAACCTCAAGGTAATCCTTAACCTTTTACTTTTATTTGGGTCTTGCTGGGCAGTGACCAGGTTTCCCACACTGTAGTACCTCACCTGTCCAGAGCTTTCCTGCTGGATTCCTGGCAGATTGATTCAGTAATAAGTTTGTTTGAATCGGCACCCTTTTCTGTGCCCTCTGAAAATCAGTTCTATTTAAGACCTGGGAGCCACTGACTGTCCGTATTTTGATTCTTCAATTCTTTAGACTTTGCTGAGATGACACTTGTTCTCTAGTCATTCCCGCCAATAAATTAACAGTTTTTAAATTTTAATTATACTATTGTCATAATTTTAGGAAATGTTAGTGTGAATAATTTAATGACTTTTAAAGCTCTTCATCACAACATTGGTTATTTGCTTACTTTATTAACTAAATAAAACCCAGATTTCTTAGATTTCATGATATGGGCCACATTAAATACAGCATTACCAAGTAGCTTTAGTGACAAATCATTTTATCTCAAATGAGACTGATAATTTTTGCAAGAAACTCACATCCTGTCTTGGATTGTTTTTTTTAAATTTTTAGGTTATGAAAGGATTGGAACTTTTGGAATTAAGTGACAAAAAACCATATTTTACCTTCATAAGAATCCAAAGTAATCATAATGTTAATGCAAGGAATATTTTTTTTGTTAAATATGCCTTATTAGTTTAAAATGTATAAATTAGGGGCACCTGGGTGGCTCAGTCCGTTAAAGCATCTGCCTTTCACTCAGATCATGATCCCAGGGTCCTGTCATTGGGGAGTCTGCTTCTCTCTCTCCCTCTGCCTGTCGCTCCCCCTGTTTGTGCGCTCTCTCTGTCAAATAAATAAAATAAAATAAAAGGTATAAATTAGATAGATTTTTATCACGATATTTGCAAACTCTGGTTGTCCTCCTTGGCCTTTCATTCAGGATACGTGCAAAACTATATGTCATTACAAATGTGGTACGGTTATAGAAACTGAAAGTAATGTATGGTTCCTTTATATCCCCCCAACTCTTGCTATATTTTCAGAAGGAAAAGTAATGATATTGATTTGCTGAGTAACGTCTTACCCGACCAGTTTCTGTGTTGGTCTATTAATGTAATTGCTCTGCTGGTTCATTTATTGCACTTGTGGGTAATGAGTATTTTAGGTAAACTTCATAATGTTCAAGATAGTTTGAGAGATTAATCAGTACTTCTTTCCTTGCTTTAAAAATGTATAAATGTTATTTAAGTAACAGTTATCTAAACAAACTTTTATATTATGAGATGGAATCTGAAAAGTATTTGTTCTGACAAAATGAAGTAAAACTCAAACATTCAAATTTTTTGTTAAGATTTATACCTTTAAATCTTAGCTATAGTTAGGATGATGGCATAAATTCTAGTTTTCTTGCAGAACTTTAAGAAAAGTTTGAAAGAATTTACCAATGGTTCTAAAACATCTTTAGTAAATTAATGGTATTGGGAATCATTGACTAGATACCTGTTCAGTGAATGAAATGATTGAATTTTGTCTTAAATTCGTATGGTTCTGATTGTGCCTCACATACCTTGATAGTACCTACTTCAGTACCTATCAAGTAAAGAGGTATTCGGGAGTTACATAATGGATGAATGAAATATAAGACAGAATTTAGTGTTTCGTGGGCTCTTCTGACATAGAATTTTAAGATCTCATCAGATTTTTCCCAGGTTCTCATGAAACCTCTCCCAGTTGTTTTTTTTTGTTTGTTTTATATTTGTTCTACCCTTCAAGGAATGAGTAAAATATGACATTAAATATAACGTGTATTTACTACCTGTTGTATGTCAGGTACTCTTCTGCGCACTTTCAAATATCTCACTTTAGTTAAAGATGACAACAAATCTTGTTGGTAAATAATAATTCATCTAGCCTCCCCCTGCTTCTTTTTTTCCTTTCTTTTCTCTCACAGATTTTGGAACTGAGGCTCTAAGAGGGTGAGTAACTTAGCTAGGAACATACACAAGGCACCAGCATCTAAGTCCAAAGCCTGTTTCCTTTCAAATGTCCTCACTGATGCAGGGAATCTTAACACCTGGACTCTTAATTTCTTATTTCTGAAACAGGTTTTTTTTTTTTTCATTTGCTGGGCTCTCTTTTTTGTGATTTAAAGCTGAGTTCTAGGCCTAGCCCCACTCTTAGAAAGCTAATTAAGTTGGTCTTTTTTTTTTTTTTTTTTTTTTGGACAGAGAGAGACAGAACGAGAGAGGGAACACAAGCAGGGGGAGTGGGAGAGGGAGCCCGATCTATCCCAGGACCCTGGGATCATGACCCCAGCCGAAGGCAGACGCTTAATAACTGAGTCACCCAGGCGCCCCTGAAGTTGGTCTTTTAATATCTACCTGAGAGGCAGCCTGGTGTAAAAGTATTAACTGTGTCAGAGAAGCCCCATTTGAGTGTCATCTGTGCCAGCTCTTAGCTATGTGACTTTGGGCCCGGCTGTTAACTTCTTGGAACTGTGGTATCCTCATCTATAAACAAGAAAAATAATGGTTACTTTTTAAAGTCATTTTGAAAATCAGAAGATACAGCCTATGTAAAGCAATCAGGTGCTTTGCACGTAGACTTAGCAGCTATAAATTGATACTCCGTTGTAAAAAAGACACTTCTGCTTCTGTTGGATGTATTCAGTGTATCTGTGTTTATGTCTGTGTTCATTTCTCTTTGTAGAATTTTTTTTAAAGATTTATTTATTTATTTATTTGACACAGAGAGAGAGAGAGAGAGAGCGCGCACAAGCAGGGGGAGCTGCAGGCAGAGGGAGAGGGAGAAGCAGGCTCTCTGCTGAGCAGGGAGCCCGATGCGGGGCTCCATCCCAGGACCCCAGGATCACGACCTGAGCTGAAGGCAGACTCTTAACCGACTGAGCCACCCAAGTGCCCCTCATTTCTCTCTGTAAGCCTAACATATAATGTTATATTTATGCTTATTTATATATGAAAAAAAAAAGCCAGGTTCAGAAAACAAGTGGTTTTCTCAGGGAAATCCTGGTAATAGGCAATAGTGTACATTTAAAGATAATAAAAGAATTGTAGCATTTTTTTTTTAAAGATTTTATTTACTTATTTGAGAGAAAGAGAATGAGAGAGAGCACGAGAGGGAAGAGGGTCAGAGGGAGAAGCAGATTCCCTGCTGAGCAGGGAGCCTGATGTGGGACTCGATCCCGGGACTCCAGGATCATGACCTGGGCCAAAAGCAGTCGCTTAACCAACTGAGCCACCCAGGCTCCCAGAATTGTAGCATTTTTTAAAGAAATATTTATTGAGCTCCTTCTATGGGCTAAGCTCTGTTCTAGTCTGTGGGACGATACTACTGATAGTAAGATGCTTAAAAGACACTGCCTGGTTGGGAGGGTACCTTCTAGTGGGGGGAAAAAAGTAAGTAAAATAAGTAAGCTGTATATTCGGTGGTAACAGGTAACAGGAAAAATAAGGCAGAGGAAGGGGAGACAGAGTGGGTGTTGTAGTTTTAAGCAGGGTGGTTTGTGATGAGGGAGGGGTCATGCCCTATCAGGAATTGTACTAGTCCTGGAGGGGCTGATACAGACGTGGAGAGTGTGGTGCTGACCTGAGGAATGCCCTGTTCTCTTCCAACACCTGGGGGTCGTCTTGTGCACTGGTTTTAAAGGGCCTCTGACACTCTTGGAGACGTGCCTTTTCAGCATGAAAGGTGGTACAGAAGTCTGTACCTGGTGGCAGGCTTTTGGGGAATCTGCTGTTAGGCTTGGAAGAGGATGCCTGGTACTCTGGATGGCTTTCTCTATAGTTGGCAGAGTTAGGGGCAAACTGTGTGCAGGCCTTGCAGCTCAAGTACTCACTCACACTTCTTATAAGATTTTTCTTTGAAATTCCCTGATAGTAGTCTTCCAGACTGAGAAGATGAGTGTCTTAAGCAAGTGTGCCATCCTTAATTGCCTTATTTAAAAAATACATGTACTTAATACTTAATGGAGGGCTACATTTAAATTTTAAATTAATCTAGGGAGAGTCAAAACAGGGAGGAGTAGTGTTGAGCTAATATGATCTAATACTTTCATTTCTTTTTTTTTAGTATTTTATTTACTTATTTGATAGGGAGAGACATAGCGAGAGAGGGAACACAAGCAGGGGGAGTGGGAGAGGGAGAAGCAGGCTTCCCGCTGAGCAGGGAGCCCGATGCGGGGCTCGATCCCAGGACCCCGGGATCATGACCTGAGCCGAAGGCAGACGCTTAGGGACTGAGCCACCCAGGCGCCCCTCATAAGAGTTTTTGAAATGCAAGTTTTGGGGCACCTGGGTGGCTCAGATGGTTAAGCGTCTGCCTTCGGCTCAGGCCATGATCCTGGGGTCCTAGGATCGAGCCCCGCATCGGGCTCCCTGCTCAGCGGGAAGCCTGCTTCTCCCTCTCCCACTCCCCCTGCTTGTGTTCCCTCTCTCGCTATGTCTCTCCCTATCAAATAAGTAAATAAAATACTAAAAAAAATCTCTTCTGAGAATAAATAATCCCTTCTCCCTCACCCCACATTCTTTTACAGATCTATTCTTTCAACATATATTTATTGAGCATCTACTATGTTCTAGGCACTATGGATGTTACCAAGAGGATAAGGGTAGATAAGGTGATATCCCTACTCACAAGAAATATATACAATTAGAAGGGAGAAGAAGTAGAGAAATAACCTCCTTCGGAGACATTAATGAGATAACACAAGGGGAAGAAGCTAGTACATGCCTGGATATAGTGGATGCTCAACACCTGTGTGTTGACTCCTGGATCAAGTGATCAGTCCCTCGGGAGAGGTAGAGGCAGTATGCTAAAAGGAGGTCAGATGAGAGAGTGGTAACATCGGACTCCATTATTAGGGAAGTCTTTATGGAAACTTGAAATGGGCCTTGAAAATTGGATGAGACGTGGGCATGCCCCCTGAGCATGGGGAGATGACCTCACTTGGTTTTGTATTTATAGTAGGTGGTACAGAATGGGCTGTCAGATATTTGTCAGGACAGTCCTGGTGAAGGGAACACCAAGAATAAGAGCATGTCAGGAACTGGGAAGCCCGGGGGCCTTTAGGAAAGGTTGACTGCAGAGGAAATACTGCTTCAAAGTATAATGAGTCAGGAGCACCTGGGTGGTTCAGTCATTAAGCGTCTGACTCTTGATCTCAGCTCAGGTCTTGATCTCAGGGTCGTGAGTTCAAGCCCTGCGTTGGGCTCCGTGCTGGGTGTGGAGCCTACTTAAGAAAAAAAAAAGTATAACAAGTCAGATCCTAAGGGCTCGTAGTTGCCAGGCCAGGTAGTGCAGGACCATCGAAGCAGGCTCCTTGGCTTGCATAGGTAAAATTGGAGCCGGGGTTGGATGGGTGGTAGGAGCATCAGGTGAGGAGACTCTTAGAGCATCAGAGGCTGGAAGTAATTAGGAGCTCATCTAGAGTGACCACAGGGATTGAAGAGGCACAAATGGAGCCAAGTGATATTTTACAGGCTGAATTGACAGCACACTGAAGTACTTGAGCTGTAGCTCAGTAGAATGATTGTGAATGCCTCCTTTTGCTATAGGAACTCCTTTTGAGAAAATGAAAGCATCAAATCAGATTAACTGGAACAACTTTTCTAAGAGTTTAGCACTATCTAAGTCATGGTTGCAAGAGCCCTTCTAAATGCAGTGAAAGCAAAAAATGTTCAGTAAAGTTATTATGTCAACGCTTAGGTAATTTACAGCAGAGTTCAGTTTTTATATGCTGTAAATATATTTTTATAGTTCTTTGGGGCCCTTTGTATATTTTGTGTTATAAATACACACACACACACACACACACACATCAGGAAAGGAGAGAGGAAATACAGAAATAACCACGTATCAGTTACTTTTTTGGTGATGCCTCTTGAATCCGTAACGTAGCCCAGTGATAATACTGTTGATTTTTATGTGAAAATTCTTTATGATCATCAGTTTTATAAAGTAGGTTCCAAGAAAGTATTTTGGGGAGGTTTCACTTTTTTTCTTTCTTTCTTTTTTCATTTAAAGAAACATTTAGAATAATAATGGTATTTAAGTTTTATTTAGTACAATACATTTAGGAAAGCATTCTTCAGGAAAGTCATATCAGCTTTTGCCTTCCCATCTAGCACAAATGTAGAAGACTGAAAAGAGACAATATAAAAATGTAATATGTATGATTT
>NW_027397063.1:45297389-45626429 GCF_003265705.2 Callorhinus ursinus
GTAGAAGACTGAAAAGAGACAATATAAAAATGTAATATGTATGATTTCTTTCCTTTTAGCATCACAGACCTTATTAATATACCTGTGTGTTAGGGTGTAAGTCCTGAAAATTGATAAACCTGATTCCAGCCCTCACTTTTGCACCATCGAAATATGGAACCTGTGCCAGACATTTTATTTCAACAGGCCTCAGTTTTCCCATCTCTGAAATAGGGACTGGCCTGGAATGATTAGGGAGGTCCTTCCCAGGGTAACTGCTTGTGACTCTGACCTCTGAGAGCCACAGGGGAAGACTCTTCCCACAAACATTGACAAATTGTAGTTCAGATTATTTAGTATTCTTCATAAGTTTTCTTGACTTGTATCTTTTTTCACATAGGAGGCTGAAAGGCCCATGGTTACCTTTGTTGGAGAACATTGCCCTTTTCCGAGTAGAGTGTAAGGCATGGGAAGATGCCCCCAATAAATAATTGCTGTGTTTTTTTCAGCTGTGAGAGATATTAGTGTGTTAAGGGATTACTCTTGGACTTGGTCTGATCCTCTGCTGTTAGAGAAGGAGTTAAAACAACTCTTGCTTCATTCAGAAGTAAACTCTTAAATGGAAACCTTTACATTCATTCGACAGACATTTATTGAGGTCCTGCCTTTTGCCTGGCCGGCATGGTATTAAGCTCCAGGAATATAAAGTAAACAAAAATAGGTACCTGCAGGGCCAGCTTCCCTAGTAATAGAGAAAATAGGCAGTAAGGACTTAGTACAAGTAGGTATTACTCCAATATTACGGATGGAAAAGTATGAAACTGAGTGATCATCCTCTAAATCATTGTTAAAACTGAGGTTATGTTTTAAAGGAATGTCAAATCAGTAAAAGTGCTTGAAAAAATTAAAAGATAATAGGACTGACTCCAACTTCCCCTCCCCCAGCGAAAGGTTCTTTATCTTGCAGTAAGATGATGAATTCTCATCTGAGTTTCTTCATGTTTCTCTTGTTCAGGTCTGAAGAACAGGGACATTTCAGCTAGTCTGAACAACTATGACGAAAGGCAGGGAGATGTGCAATCTCTAAGGACGTCTCAGGTCAAATTATTTAGGGATTTATAGATCAAAGCCATTTTTGGTCATTTTTGCTGAGGTGGCAAAGACTTAATTTACTCACCCTTTAAATTCCCTGTATTTCATTTGACTTCATAAGGAAAAAAACTATTTTAAAAATTTTATTGTGAGTGGCAGAGTAACCTCAGATCGGTAAGGATCTGCTAAATTTGCTGAGTTTGAAAGGACTGCTCAGTAGTGAAAAGTTTGACTTAGTTGGTATTTAGACATCCTATTAAAATGAATGATGAAAATTCTCATTGTATTATACCGATAGATTAACCATTTTTATAACTTCTTCTCTATTTACAATAATTGCTACTGTTTTATTGAGCAGTATATACTAGACAATGTGATAGTTATTTTAAATCATTTCATTTAATATTTATAGGAATACTGTAAGATAGATATTATTTCCCTTTACCTGTAAAGAACCTAAGACTCCAGGTAGAGTTAAATATCTTATCCACTCAACTAACTGTTTCTTTGCTTCAGGATGTGAATTCTAGTCTTTCGGACTCTATAGAGCCTAAGTCCAATCTGCCCCAGGTATTTACAATTAATGTCTAGGTCTGTGCTTTTTTTTTTTCTTTAAGATTTTATTTATTTACTTATTTAGAGAGAGGGAGAGAGAGTGGTGGGAGGCTGGGGAGGGGCAGAGGGAGAGAGAGAGTCTCCAGCAGACTCACTCCTAGCGCAGAGCCTGACCCTGGAGGTGGAGGGGGGGCGGGCTCCATCCCAAGATCCTGGGATCATGACCCCAGCCGAAACCAGAGTTGATGCTCAACCGAATGAGCCACCCAGGCGCCCCTAGGCCTGTGCTTTTTAAATGCATGTGCTAAAGGACAGATTGAATGGATGAGCTTTTTGCCTGTGAGGGCAGCCTAAGGAAGGAGAGACTTGGGGCTTCAACAAGAGAGGTGCCTTTTATAGGCTGAGATGAAGATCAGAAAACAGTTGCTGGCAGGAGAACCCAAGACAGCCGCTGAAAGATACTCCTCATACACTAAAGTGAAACGGTAAGCGAAGAGGTAAATAAATGAGGCCTTCAGAGGATGCTTCATTACTGCCCCAAATAATGCCTCCCTGGTCGACTTCTGAACAGTCGGAGTCTTCTGAGTAGCATCAAAGAATTTGCATTGTTCACAAGTCCTGCAGATGACTCTGATCTGGGCAGATGCTAGTGGTGTACCAAAGAGGTACACTTGGGAGTAAAGTGGATGAAATTTGGGGCTATGGGATCCAGACCCAGGAGGGCTGGCTATGCACAGGGCTGTTGCTTTTCTGAAGGAAAGAACCTGAAGATCAAGGAACAAAACAGACAGCGGTGAGGGACTACTGATGACAGATTTGAAATATTATTCATTCTTAATTTTTAAACCCTTTTGTGGCTTTTATTTGTGGAAGATAAATTGATCTTTTTCTCTTACATTTTCTGTGTTTAAAGTGGGTCTCTCTTAACTGACCTGGTACCCAAAGAGATTTTGTTGCAGATAGACTGATACCATTTCTCTTTTTTGGCACAATGTTATTTTTAAGCAAAAGACATGGTTACTTACTCAATATATATGTTTTTGTTACTTAATTTTCCTAATTATTCTATTTTATTATATCTTTAATTCTGGAACACTTATTTTCTAGATTTCTAACAATGGTAGACTGTTATTTCAGGAAGATGGTAGTATTTTAGATTTGTTTGTGATTTTTTTTTCCCCCATGCTCCAGACAAGCAGTTACTCAAGGGACTGTAGATGTGTGGTTATATGTTATGGTTTGTAAATACCTTAAACTTGATGACAGTAATCTTTTTCTCTCTAAAATCTTGAGTCGTAAAAAAAGATGGTATGGAAGTGAATCTATGGGAAGGAAATCCAGAAGTAATATTGAGTCTACTGATGGGGCTATCTTGAGGCCTTTTTATCCACAGCAATGATTATAACATCATTTTTTGCCTTTTCCATATTGTGTAAGGCTCTCTACCACATGAAGAATATTTTTAGCAAGAAATCCATATAAATGACTGAGAATGGCTTTATCTTAACATGGAAATCCATTCTTTTAAAAAATACCTTTGTTTCTACTTTTTTTCAGAGTACTTATTTATGCTAGACCAAAGCCTGTTTGAGGTTTGGTTGCTCAATTTCCCATCCCCTGTCCCTCTTTCTACTTGCATATAGACTAAAAGTTTTGAGTAGGAGGAGTTGAAAACAGGGTGATTTGGCCAAACAGTATAGTACAGTTGGAGTATTTCTTTTAAGGTTTTAGATGTGTCCCGCTCACAAAGGAATTTATAGATTGCCAAGGGCACTTTAGCAAAGGAAAGGCTATGTACAAAGGTCAAAATAATCCACATGGACACTGGAAAATGCTTGGAGAATGCTTAACTTTTTCAAGAAGACATTGATTGCTGTGATCATAAAAGTTCAGCACAAAAATATTCCTCAAAAAGCAGAAACTGAACCAAAAATATTGTCCCACTCACATTTACAAATACGATCCTCATCTTCTGGAAATAATATGCATCTCTAGGTTAGAAAGATGTGAGTTAAAGAAGCCCCAAAGAAGGACTTCTGGGACACTGCTGGGATAGAGAGCTGTTGTTGAAGGAGGCTCTCTTTTCAGATGCTGAAAACATCCCTGTTTGAAGCCTGTGAAATCATGGAGAAAGCCAACAAAGAATTGTTCTCCCAAATTCTCGTGAATTTGAATGAGTAGTAATTTCTTACAGTTCACCAAAATTTCTGGAAAAATAACCAACCCCCACACGCATGACTGTCATAAATATTAGCACAGAAATGTTTTAACACTGTTGTCCCAGAGAAGATAAAAATAGAAAATAACAAACTATAATTTAAATACGTTTATGATAGAAAAATAATGGGGCATTATAGCAAATAGGTTTTGGAGTTCATCCATAATCTTGTGGGGTTGATGTCAGGGGAGAAAGTCATGTCATGCCACAACAAGCCCTTGTCTCTCCTCTCCGACTGAGTACTGGCCTGGGTGGCTTGGGGCCTGCAGGGCTCTGCTGTTCACATGCCCTGATGTTCTATCACTCTTGATTGCTATCCTGCCAAGTTCCTTTGAGATCCTGGGATTTTGCTTGCCAGTTTAAAAAATTATTGGCTAATAGAATCTACTGCCATTTAAACTTTGACTCAATAGATGTTTACTGAACAGGTTTATATGCTTCTTATTATATATAAAATGGCTTATATTAGATTGAAAGGTTTGAGGTGTGTGTATATGTTTTACTTTTTTGGATTAGATGTTGTTTTAGATTTGGGCCTTGAGCCAGACCATTCTGCTGAGCAAACTTTCAGAGCCCTTCTCTCTGTAGGAAAGTATTACATGTAAATGCTGGGTGTTAAACAGCTTTACAGGTATCTGGTAACTTTCTGCAGTTATAACTTTGATGAACAAAACCAGTGGGCCTGTCCCACTGGAGCTACTGTGATTGTGGTGATTTTCTGCTATTTCTTTTGAAGAAATTGCTTCAGGAAATATGTTTTCAGGCACAGACAAGTCTTAATGGTAATCCCACTATATCACCCATTTAGATTTCCAGAAAAGGTTCAATTTGTATAAAGCTACAAGTGAAGATGTTGGAAAACTTTAAGGAACCAAGCATCTTTGACTAGATTCTGGAGCTCTCTCTCAAATAAATCTGGAAGCCAGAATCAGAGGGATCTTTGGTTTTCTTAGTATTCTGTTTCCCAAAGTTTGCTACTAATGTACTAAATAGCAGAAGAAAATAACTTAAGTTCATATGAAGTTCAGGGTGATAGGCCAAATTGTGCTGCCAAAAGCTCAGATTTGAAGTTTCTAGAATGCTTTATCATAAAAATCCAGCTTGAATATTATGTTGTATTCTAAAATATATACCTTTTTTGAGGAAAAGTTGGTAGGATAAAATGCAAGGATCTTAAGTATAGAGTTTGATAAATATTGACAAAAGCATACACTGATACAATCCCCATACATATTAAGAATATACCCACGTGTTTTAACATAGAAGTACTGCTTGAAATTATTTTCCATCAAGAAAATCAATGCCCTAAGAATATTTACCTTTTTTTTTTGTGGCTTCTACTTGTTACACCACTCTCTATAGTCCCCCAGCAATGGTGGCAGTGGACATGGCATGGTTATTTCATTTTAAGAAGTGTGGGCTTCATCAAGACAGCTGTGCAAAATGGCTGTACATTTTAGTGGACTTTTTTTTTTTAAGATTTTATTTATTTATTTGACACAGAGAAAGATAGCGAGAGAGAGAGAGAGAGAGAGAGAGCACATGCAGGGGGAACGGCAGGCAGAGGGGAGAAGCAGGCTTCCTGCATGAGCAGGGAGCCCGATGTGGGGCTCGATCCCAGGACTCTGGAATCATGACCTGAGCTGAAGGCAGCGGTTTAACCAACTGAGCCACCCAGGCGCCCCTTTAGTGGACTTTTTTAAGCTAAAGTCTACCATTAGCTAGAGAAGTTGATTAATGCCTGTTGTTCACCTAAACACCAAAAATTCCTACTGCTCTAATTGTAAACAGTTTATCAAGTCAAGCAATAGATCTATGGTCAGGAAATCAAAGATTCCTTCACATGCATTGTTTTGCTGGTACTCTGTTTTATAGTAAGTCTTATTCACATTATGTGATCTCGCATTTTGTTCCTTTAACATCCTTTTAGGATAACAGCTGACACTTTCCTTTGCAGTAGTCACCCTCCGGGAATTCGACTGATGACCTACTCCCTGCGTTTTATTCCCATTTTTGAATTCTTTCTTGAACCTTGCCTGCAACTATAACTGAATGCTTTTACCTCTGTTTTTACTCAGTGTCTTTCGGAGAGGAGATGTTAAAGCTCCCTTTCCGTAGAGACCACATTTTAGTTATTATATCTAGTGCAATGCAAAATACATCAAACCCACCAGATTGATTTCAATTGTAAGTATTGCTACTATGTAATAGCAATACATAGGGATAGACCCAATGCTTAAGGAATGTTTAGTAATACTAGGGGAACTGGTGATGGTAACTAGTATTTATCAAGGGCTTTTTATGGGCTAGGTACTATCCTAAGCCTCTTGCATGTATTATCTGATATTATCTCCACTAATCATTTGATTAGTAATAATAAACCCATTTTATACATTAAGAAGCTATGTGTCTTAGGACAGTTTTCCTAGAAGCAGAGCCCGAGAAGCAGAGTCTTGTGTAAGTGATTTATTGAGGGGAGGCCTCAGGAGGAACCGGAGCAAGGAAGGGAAGCAGGATGCAGAGGGCAGTGGTCCCTGGACTAGCAATGTCAGCATACCTGTTAGAAATACATATTCTCAGATCTCATTTAGGAACCTTGGATCAGGATCTCAAGGGAGTTGGGCAGAAACCTGTGGTTTTACTAGTCTTCTAGGTGATTCTGACCGATTCTAAAATTTGAGAACCACCTTAGGTAGAGGAAGAGGCCAGGTAAAGGTTTATGTTTTGCTAAAAATGTAGCCTCAGGGGGATCCTTTGAGGAGTTCTGGAACCTGAATGGCACTGTAGAGTTGCCGTTGAGAAGAGAGTCACTTTGGTATTTTGATCAGTCAGTCGTTGGCTGTGGGGGACTACTCTGGGGAACAGATAGTGAGGGAAACATATAGTCTCCCAGAGTCTCTGGAAAAGATAGCCCTTGTATAGCTGTGAGTCATTAGCATCCAACACCCCCAGCAGCTGGGTATGCCAGCTTAAGGCGAATCTGGGTGGGGCATCCCAGTGTCTACTACACTGAGGCACAGGGGGGTTCTGTAACTAGCTCAAAGTCCCACAGCGAGTGATGGGATTTGAACTCAGGCAGTCTGGCTCCAGAGTCTGCCTCCCTAACCATTAGCTCTACTGTCTCCTGTGGTTGAAACAGTACTACCAATAACAACACGAAGATAAATGCTCAAGAGATGATTTAGAGGAGGCCTTTGGTTCTGTTGAGGAAAACAGAAGCCCCCCGTAAAAGAAGTACCATTTGATTTTGCCTTGAGGTAAGATGAGA
Organism: Callorhinus ursinus; assembly: GCF_003265705.2. Taxonomy (NCBI): domain Eukaryota; kingdom Metazoa; phylum Chordata; class Mammalia; order Carnivora; family Otariidae; genus Callorhinus; species Callorhinus ursinus. The sequence goes on from NW_027397063.1 coordinate 45,304,502, forward strand.
TCTGGACATGGAAAAACGTATGTGAGAGGCTTCTTACGTGGAAGGAATAGCCTGAGAAAAGGCACAGTAGTATGCGAGTGTGGGTTTCTTCTAGAAAGCTAGTTACTCTGTTTAGCTGCAGTTTGGCTTATTAAAGACTTCTGGAAGAGAAAAGTCGTTCAGCATTGGTTTGAGGCCAGGTTGCGGATATCCTTAGATGCCAGGCAAGTGAAGATTTTTATTTTTTTATTTTATTTTACTTTTTTTTTTTTTAAAGATTTTATTTATTTGAGAGAGAGAGAATGGGAGATAGCATGAGAGGGAAGAGGGTCAGAGGGCGAAGCAGACTCCCTGCTGAGCAGGGAGGCCGATATGGGACTCAATCCCAGGACTCCAGGATCATGACCTGAGCCAAAGGCAGTCGCTTAACCAACTGAGCCACCCAGGCGCCCAAGTGAAGATTTTTAATCTGGGAAGCAATGTAGTCAGAACTGTCCTTTAGGACAATTAATATGACAACAGATGTGTAGAATGAATTTTAGCAGGAGAAATGGGATAAACAGAAGGGAGACAAGTCTGGAAGCAATCAATGTCTTTGATAAACTAGGACCTGCTCTTGGCTGTGGCAGTCAAACCGGAAGAGAAACAGAAAGGATACTACAGAAGAAGCAGAACAGGAGTTGAGGGAACAAAGCAGAGCAAGCCATTGAAGAAGCTCCCTGTCTGAGAGAAGACTAGTCCTTTCACACAGGGATGGGGCTTCTGCAGTGGAGGGTGCCTGAGGTGCGGAGAATGGACGGTTCAGGTTTGCGAGCACAGGCTCAGGAGTGTGAATTTGGGGGCAGCCCATGTGGAGATGTCGGGCAAGCAGCTGGACTGCTGAACTAAAACGCTGGGGGGGATATCCAGATTTACAAGACTTAATTGTCATGGCAATTATTGAAAGCCACAAGGTCTGATAATAAAATTGCCAAGGATGGCGATGATAAGAGAGGGTCAGTGTCATTTAGGATTAAAATTCTTGGACTTTTAACTTCTTCTTCAGTTTTTTCATCCATTGACTCACATAGCCTCCAAATGAATAATGAAGTTAACATTTTGCATATTAAATCGAGAGAAAGTCAAACCCCTATTGCTTTCTAACTCGGGGTAGGGAATATAATGGAAAAAATGGGAAAAAAAAAGACTTTCCAGGCAAAAGCAAACGTCGTTTCAGCTCTTCCTAGGGAGTATCTTGACTCTTTATCTCCTCTTTTTTTGTTTTTTCCTAAAGAAGCAATTAAATAGTTTGGCTTGAAAATCTTTCTTGCTTGCTCTTGCTATGGGCTTAAATTTGTAAATAAAAGAAAAGGCAAAAATGTTAGCCAAGATACTAAGTAAAGTCAACTAGGAAGTGAGAGATTTCTTCCTGATAAGCCATGAGACTCAGATTTAGTTGTATTTCCAGTTGTTTCAGTTTAGATATGTATAGTCATTTACTTCAGAAAGAGGTGTTGTAAGTACTCTGATTAATGGGGCTTGGAATGGCATTTTTGCAGTTAGCTCATTCTCCTTTTTCTGAGTCCAACTGTTTGTGACGTCAGAACACACTTCCACTTGGGGCCACTGCTTATTATTATTTAGAGAATGATTTTGTAGGCCAGAAGTTTCTGGAATTTATATTTGGCCACGGAATGAATGTGAATTTTTGCCAGAACAAACGAGGTGGATATTCTTGTCTTCAAAAGATAATACTGGGGAAATTGAGACATCCCTGGCCAGTACCGTTCCCCTAGTCATGACAATTGAAATCCCCTCTGGTTGGAACCACTGTGCTAACTAACCTAAGTGGATCAAACGAGAACATGAAAGTCTGTACAGTCTGTATCTTAGGTGTTGCAAGGTGTAGACTAAATGAAGTTTTGCCATTTCAGAAACGGATTCCTTGAATGCTATGCTTGGGACAGATTGTCCTGGTTATGTAGAACCCATTCCAAATCACAGTACAATTTGACATAACTCCTTAAAGGAGCAGTTTGTTAATATCTAGCAAAAGTTGAGAAATGTAGCAATTTTACATCTACTTATACTTTAGAGAAACTCTCAAGCATCTGGGCAAAGGCACATGTTTAAGGACATTCATGGCAGAATTGTTTTATAATACAGAAAACTGGAAACAGCGTCAGTGAAACACATACATTATGGTGCATTCACATGATGGGATAATTGTGAACCAGTAAAAATGATTGAAGTGAATTTGTATGGCTCAATCTCAAAAACAGTGTTGACAGACAAAAAAAGCAAATTGCAGAATAATTTTTCTTTGTATCTCCAATATATGTTTTAGAAAACACCCACCGGGCACCTGGGTGGCTCAGTCAGTTAAGCGTCTGCCTTCGGCTCAGGTCATGATCCCGGAGTCCTGGAATCTAGCCCCACATTGGGCTCCCTACTCAGCGGGGAGCCTGCTTCTCCCTCTCCCTCTGCTGCTCCCTTTGCTGGACTGTATCTCTCAAATAAATAAATAGAAAAACCACCCAAATAATGCTATACATTGTTTAGCTCAAATTCATGACAGTGTCCGTTTCTGAGGAGGAAGGGATGAAGATGAATGGGACTAGGGAGAGAAAAATGGAGGATATCAATTTTATTTACATTGTTTGGTTTATTTTTTTAAAAAAAGGTCAAGTATATACTGTAGAAGGTTAAATTTTGGTGATATGTTCATGCATATTTGTTATTTATCATTCTTTGCATTTTTAAAATTTTTTTCAAATGAAATATGAAGGGAAACACTTTAGTACTTGATGGTGTAAGTTGTTATTCTCAAGTGCATAGTGGGATAGATTAAATTGTTCCTTTTCCTGAAATACCTTTTAGCTATAGATTTAATTTTCAGCAATGTGTTTGAAGAAAGTGATTGTGCTGTGTGCTGTTTCCTCGTCACATTTCCATGCACTAAGCCATGTTTTCATGATTCATTCTTGTACAAACACGTGTAGATCTGGATTCTCACACGTTGAAATAAACGCAGCTGTGTTTATTTCAGTGAGATTACATTCAAATAAACACACATGTGATCCCTTATGAGCGTGAACCCGTAAAACACTTGTTGATTTGGTTCTGAAATTGTGTGTTCAAATAAACACACTTGTTTTAAGGGAAGTTTCGCTTTACTCAAATGTTCATGCCTTGAACATGTGTTTTATAGTAGGCAGATGTAGACAATGAGTGTCTTAAAAGAAAAATAGTTCTTCAGAGTCTGTCATTGCTTTAGACAAATACAGAGTTTATTTAATGGGCTGTTTTTTTTTTAAACATGTTGGTAGTTGTCCTATGTAAGTAGTTAATTAAAAATAGTTTTTTAATATCACAGTTTATATAATTCCTTTATTCTTGTAGGTTAGCTGAATGGAATAGAATTTTTAACAAATTAATATGTAAAATATATTTGAGTGTGTTTTTAAGAACTATTAATGATAAATTAGAAAGTGAGGGAGCTTTTTAAATTTTGGAAACTGCTTCTTGTTTAACCAGACTTGTAAGTCTGTGTTTTTATATTTCAAATTTTAATTAAACAAATATAGCATAAAAAGTACCAGTATTTGAGGTTATCTTTTTTTACCAAATGAACCACAAGACTATAGCAGTCAGAGGCTTTTTTTTTTCCCCTTCCAAAATATGGGGAAATTTTTATGCGGTATTTTGCAAATATTTAGGAAGTAGACAAACCAACATCTGGGGTGTGTGTGTGTGTGTGTGTGTGTGTGCGCGCGCGTGCGCGTGTGACAAACCAACATCTGGGGTGTGTGTGTGTGAGACAAACCAACATCTGGTGTGTGTGTGTGTATGTGTGTGTGTGTGTGTGAGACAAACCAACATCTGGTGTGTGTGTGTGTGTGTGTGTGTGTTTTGGGGGGGAGGGGCAGAGGGAGAGAAAATCTTAACCAGGCTCCATGCCCAGCACAGAGCTGAACCTGGGGCTCAGTCTCACAACCCTGAGATCATGAGCTGAGCCAAAATCGGACACTTAACTGACTGAGTCTTTTAATGTTTAGAGTTTGTCTTCCCTTTCCCTGTAGAAAGGAAGCTTCATGAAAACAGGGCCTTTGACCGTTTTGTTTGCTGTCTGCATCCAGTGCTTAGAATAGGGTCTGGCATGTCTCGACCGCTCAATAAATGTTTTTTTTTTTTTTTTTTTTTAAGATTTTATTTATTTATTTGACAGAGAGAGAGAGAGAGAGAGAGAGCACGAGAGCAGGAACACAAGTAGGGGGAGTGGAAGAGGGAGAAGCAGGCTTCCCGCCGAGCAGGGAGCCCGATATGGGACTCGATCCCAGGACCCTGGGATCATGACCTGAGCTGAAGGCAGACGCTTAACGACTGAGCCACCCAGGCACCCAAGCTCAATAAATGTTTGTGAATGAATGCTGAATGAAGAACAGATATGAACTTCCTTTTGACTTTTATTCCCAATGTTAATGTTTTTCCACTTACCCCACCAAGTCCCCCAGGCTAGCTATTTGATCAGTTAGGTATGTATTCTTTAGAATCCTTCAGTGCAGTCACCTATGTGTATATTTTCATAGAGGAAAGCAAAGTATAGTCACTGTTTCCTATACCTTTACAAAACTTGGTATTGTTAAACTTTAAAATTTTTCAAGTCTGATATGTGAAAATGTTACCTTGTTTTACTTTGTATTTTCCATAATAATTTTCCATGAAATTGAGCATACTTTCATCTATTAACTCCTTTTTTCTTTCCCTGAAATTACCAGCTTATATATACTTTGTTTTTGAATGAACTTTACATATGTAGCCAAATAAATATATATTTTTTGTCTAAATATATTAATATATATGGCAAATATTTCTCATAGTTTATTTTTTTGACTTTGTTTACAGTGGCATTTCTCATGGGGATGTTGACATTTTTTTAGTAGCCAACTTTATCAGTCTTTCCCTCTGTACTTTGTTCAAGAAGGTCTCTCCTACCCCCAGTATCATTGATACATGTACTCCTTTGTATATTCTCTTATACATATATCTCTTTGATTCTCATGTTTAAGCCTTTTTAAAAATCTGTTTACAATTTACTGTTAATGTTGTGAATCTTTATACTCCTCCCATCCTTCACCCCCTCCACAAAGGGGCAGTCAGATACAGTCCAGCCCTGTGTGTAGCAGGTGCTTTCTCTAAGTAATTTGAAATGCTTTTTATGATGTGCCAATGTTTTGGGGTTGATTTTTTAACTTACATACTGTGTTCTATTGACGTATTTTTACATTTCTTTGAAAATAGTAGATTGACTTATAAAAGCTTTATAATATCCCTCTTACGAGTTTCACTAATTTGTCAGTTGATGCTCTTACGGAAAATCAAATCCTAGGTTACTAATGATGTCTGCATCCAGTGTTCAATCTTTTACTTTTTCTATTTTTCTTTATTTCTGTTTTTACTTTTGGTTAATGCATTGGCTAGTACTTCTGGTATAATGTTGATTACTCCTAGTAATAGTGTACATCCCTTCTTTGTATATTTTTTTTTACATATTTTAATGCATCCAGTATTTATTTCACTACTATGAATGATGCTTTCTGTGTGCTTCTCCTAGATCCTCCTTTATCAGGTTGAATGCATGGTAAAATAGTTTGTTGACCTGATCATGTCATTTTTTTCCTTTACACTATTAATGTGAGTTGCACTGATAAATTTTCTGATGGTGATCATCCTTTATTTCTGAGATAAACTCTACTTGATGTCACTCTTTTTATACTTGGTTTTAATATATTTTTAAATTTTACATAAGAATTCTACATCCATGTTGAAGTGTGATTAGACAGTTTTTCTTTTCTTTGCTATTTTTTACCTGGTTCTAGCATAAGGCTCACTTAGAGCCTTAGCTTACATGGTTTCTTATATCTTTCTATGCTAGGAAATAGTTTGCTTCAGGTGAGAGTTATTTATTCTGAATGTTTATTAGAACTCCTATAAAACTGTCCCAGGCTAGGTCCATTTTTGAGGATGTAGGTCGTTGGGAACTGTATATATATCTCTATATCTATATATAGAGATATATAGAGAGATATAGATATTTACTTTGGTTATTGCATTGTTGGTTTTCTGCTTGTTCTTTGGTAAGTTTTGATAGTTTATATTATGTTAGGAAGCTATTCATTTCATGTAGACTTTAAAGTTTGTGGTATAAAGTTGTTCTTAAGTCTTCTAAAGCTTTAATCTTCTGTCTCTAGTTTTTCTCATGTGTTTATTAATTTTTCATCCTAATTAATTGTCTTTTTTGGTCCTTTTTTCCTTGTTCTTTTTTCTAGTGCTTTTCAAATAATTCATCTGTTTTCAAACTTTTATTCTCTAAAATGCCATGTGTTGCACTGTTTCCTAGGAGTACCGTTTTGATGACACTTCACAGGTTTTCTTATATAGCATGGTTATTGTCAGTTTGAAGTATTTAAAAATCGCACTTTGATTTATTCTTTTACCATTATATCTCTTAGAAATATGGTTTAAAATTTCCAGTTAAAGATTTTGGGGGCTGTCATTTTATCATTGATTTCTCACTGGTTTCCTATTCTCATTCATTAGTGGATGGCCTACAGGATAGCAATATTTCGGAATTTGTTAATATGATCATTATTCTGAATATTTCACGTGTCTTTGAAAAGAATTGATTTCTTCATAAGTAGGGTCCAGAATGCTACATATTTATGTCTGTTAGGTTAATATTGTATCTGGTAGGGGCACCTGGGTGGCTCAGTCGTTAACTGTCTGCCTTCGGCTCAGGTCATGATCCCAGGGTCCTGGGATCGAGCCCCACATCGGGCTCCCTGCTCAGCAGGAAGCCTGCTTCTCCCCCTCCCACTCCCCCTGCTTGTGTTCCCTCTATCACTGTGTCTCTCTCTCTGTCAAATAAATAAAATCTTAAAAAAAAAAATATATCTGTTAGGTTAATGTGAATGTGTTATTTGTATTCTTCATGGCATTACTTATTTTGCTTTTAATTTACTTGTTATTTTCTGAGAGGTATTTTAAAGTCTCCCAAATGTGACTGTGATTTCTCATTTTCTGTTATCTGAATTTTTTTTGTTATATATTTCCCAGCTATATTGTTAAATGTATAAGGATCAGTGACTATTGTTCACTCTTGGAATAGTCTTTTGGACAAAATAAATATTTCTTTATCCCTTTTAATGATTTTTTCCTTGATTTCTTCTTTGTCTGTTGTTACTATTGCTATATGTACTTTGTCTTTCCATTTGCCTGCTGCACAGTTTCACATCCCTGAATTTTAAAACATCTGTGTGTCATTTTGTTTTAGGTGTGCCTTTTATGAATATGAACATAACTAGATTTTACTTTTTATTTTTTAATTTAGCCTGAACATATCTCTGATTTTATTTTTAATTATCCTCTCTTCATTTCTACTTTTCAGACTTTTGTTGTAATGATCAATTTTCTCTGTTTTATGCTTTATTTGCTCTGCTGGTTTGAATAGCATACATGTCTTTCCTGTTTTGTGGTTACTTCTTTTGATTCTTTGGGTTTTTATTGAGACATAACTGACGTACAACATTGTAGGTTGTACAGCATAGTGGCTTGACTTACATATAATATGAAATGATTACCACAATATGTGTAGTTACCATCCATCACCTCATATAGATACAAAAACATGTATTTTTTCCTTGTGATGAGAACTTTTAGGATTTATCTCTTAGCAGCTTTCATATAGACCATTCAGCAGGTTAACATAGTCATCGTTTTACATATCAGATCCCCATCACTAATTTATCTTATACTGGAAGTTGGTGCCTTTTTTAAAAAAAAGATTGATTTATTTACGTGAGGGGGGGCACAAGCAAGGGGGAGAGGGAGAAGCAGACTCCCCGCCAAGCAGGGAACACGATGTGGGGCTCGATCCCAAGACCCTGGGACCATGACCTGAGCCGAAGGCAGACACTTAACTGACTGAGCCACCCAGGCACCCCATTTTTCAGTGTTTTACAATTAGGATCCTTCAATATGTACATAGATTAAATCTAAATAACAACATAAAGAATCAAGTAAGTTATGTTTAGTAGAGATAAAAAGTATTCTCCAAGATTTAGTAAAATTATCTGGTGTATTTGTCTAAACTCTAAATTTCCTGAGGTACAAATAATAAAATGTTTATGAAAATATGTAGGCTTTGAAAATGAAACTATAGATTAGACATAGTTATAGCTTTGTTGACTATTTTCAGTAGATTTTAGAGGAAATACACAGTTTTGGTTTTTCAGGACAGTTCTTTTTAAAATCCTCTTGTTGGTGTGTGTGGGTGGCTCAGTTGGTTAAGTGACTGCCTTCAACTCAGGTCATGATGCAGCATCCTGGGATCGAGTCCTGCATCAGGCTCCCTGCTCAGCAGGGGAGTCTGCTGCTTCCCCTTCCCCTGCTCATGCTCTCTCTTTCACTCTCGCTCAGTCTCTGTCTTTCAAATAAATAAATTAAATCTTTAAAAAAAAAATCTCTTGTTGTCTTAAGTACACTAACATTTTTTCGCACCATGTGTCTCCCATTTTTGGTTTGGAATGTAAACAAGGGCAATAAAAATAATTTCATAACTATTTTTTATTGAACACTCACTATGATAAGGCAATATGGCTTCAAGGATTTTATTACTTACTCTTCCCCAAAACTAGTGGTAAGAATTATAAACATCCCCATTTTATAAATGAGAAAATTGAGATCTAGAAAGATAAAGTAAACTCCATGATCACACAACTAACAGAGAACTACAGATTCAAATCCAGCATTCTCTTACTTCAAGATAACATTGTGTTAAATTATATATGGGTATAGGTTATGTCACTCTCTTTTGCAATATAGAAGCTTTAGATTGCTATTTAAGAAATACAATTTCAAGTACATATTTTTTATTATCTATTAAAGTTTAGGCTGCTCTTTGGAAATTATGAAGGATAAAGGATCATGTCATATATATTTTGGTACTCCTAACACCTAGCACAGTGTCATATATGATAATTATTTGTTGAGATGAAATAAAGGAAGTTCCTCATTAGGAGTTTAATGAATGAAAATCGGTAAAAAGGTATATAACAATATTTAAAAATCCAGCTTTCCAGTCACCACTATTAATTTGATTCAGAGATAAAGCCAAATGCCAAAGATCTCTTGACACTTTGGTGTTGTCTTTCCACATTACAAAAATACAGATTTATTTTTCAGAAGGATGACTCAAGGCTGTAGAGGGCAGTGTAAGCCAATTCAAGTGGACTTTCTAGGCTATGAGGTGCTATCATAGTTACTGTTGCCCAAATGTCCAGCTAGGTTTTAACACTAGCTAACCACTGACTGTTAGAATTGTTCTCGGATTTAAAAATAAAGAAAGATAAATGGAAACGTGTAATAGAACCAGAGTTACGCAAACCTACAAATGAAGGTGGCAATTAAACATGCACTGTTTCTACTCTTCTAAAGTCTAGTGGCAAAACCAATACCATTACCTGGATGATCTAGGCCTCAAAGCATTTTTGTCTCAGTGAACTTGATGACAAAGTTTCTTGTAAAGAATTTTCTCTCCTCTTTAGTTGTCTAATCATATAATTTTAATTAAAAATAGTAAAACCCTCAGTTGTCTTTCCCTTTTCCTCTCCCCTCCCTCACCACTTTATGAAGGCATAGACTATTTAGTTGTGTATCACATTATAAGCCATACTAAATTTAGAACACATTTAATAATGTCACTTCAGGTGTATTTTTTTATTTTTTTAAAGATCTTATTTATTTGACAGAGACACAGCGAGAGAGGGAACACAGCAGGGGGAGTGGGAGAGGGAGAAGCAGGCTTCCCACAGAGCAGGGAGCCTGATGCGGGGCTTGATCCCAGGACCCTGGGAACATGACCTGAGCCGAAGGCAGACACCCAACGACTGAGCCACCCAGGTGCCCATAAGCCATACTAAATTTAGAACACATTTAATAATGTCACTTCAGGTGTATTTGACATTCTCTCATTCTGTTGTCAGTATTCACAGACAGTTTGATTAGGATTTGTGTGATACTACCACTTTTCTGGTGAATAAGATGTTTTTGGTCTAAATTTCACAGTGAATGGCATAGCTTTTCATTTAGGGGGGAAAAAAACCCAAAACAAAAACTTATCAGCTCACAAATATTTCAGTTCTGGCAAAATTGCCACCACTGTTGCTCACACTGACCATCTGATGGGAACGGATATCTACGGTCTAAAGAAGTGATGTACAGGATTATGTTCATTACGTTTTGTTATATGCCACATCATCCATCCATTTCTTTTAGGTTTTTGGTTTTAAGATAAATATAATTGCCAGCACTGAAAATTTCCTAAGTAAAAATCATATCTTTGATAATTGCTGATACAGTACTGGTCACTGGCCTGATTTCAGTGGGTGATTATGTCTAATTTAAACAATTATAATAGGCATGTAGTCCTTGAGTAACATAACATCTTCACAGTTCTAATAAAAATGAAAACATAAGTTTTCTAAATGTAGACATATATGCCAGAAATGCAAGTCTTTCTTGTATGTTTGACTCTTTAAAATGTGGTAAGAACCAAGGAATGGACAGCTGGGAAGAACAAACTATATTTTTACATCCCGTGCATGTTCTTGTTTGATTTGCAGAACAATCTGTTGATAGAGTCATGGTTGCTATTGTTAACCTTTGCAGGTGGGGGGAAACTGGGGCTCAAGCAGTATGAGGGGCATGCTGACCCTGGGGTGGCTGGTAAGTCACGACACTACCTCTGGGTAGAATTAAATGGCTGTTTTACTGTTTTGTTGGCACAGACATAAGTGATTTTTTCAGTATGTTTAAAAATCAAAACCCTACCTATATTTTGTACCAGAGAATACGTTATCTGGAAATTCTCAATAACATATAACTTCAATTTCTTGACCTCACCAACTTACTAACTTTGGATCAATTTTCTAGTTTTCAGTTTTGCATTAGAGGTCTTTTTTTGTTTGATCTATGGTATAGTTAAGCTTGTTTATGTATTTCATGCATACGAAGGCCAAAATTTAAGAGGATATATAGAACTATGAACAAGAAAATGTTCATAGTTCTATAGGACCTTGTTCATCATTCTGTAGAATATAACAGCACAAAATTATAAGCTGAATAAATTTGTGATGGAGATTTACTTTCTGACATTCAGTATTCTTTAGGTACAAGTCAACATTCAAAGGATTGATCTTTCTGGTCAGTTAATTTTTACCTTGTGAGTTTTGTTTTAGTATTAGGGTCTTGTGTCTTTGGCTACAAGGGACTGACCAAAACTTTTCTTAGGACTTTTTTTTCTCCCAAAGCTCTTTATAAACATTAAATCACAAGAACAAATTTATTTTTTTACTGCATCTCTAAAAGGCACATAAAATTTGTTACCATACCTCCTATTAATTAAAATACTAAAAAGGATCTCCGAAACACCTGTTCCTCTCTAGAGGGAGGGGGTGGACCAGTGTATGGTAATGTTGGTGAGTGTGAAGCAGAATGTGATTCACCTAGCAAGGAATTAAATGCACATTTGTGGTTTTAAATTTATCAAAGCATTTCCGAAGAGAAAAAATCAGGAATAGAAGGAAGGATTGGAAGATAAAGATATTCTGCTTCTGTCTTGCAAGGAGAGGAATTTGAGGCTTCCTTTAAGTGTATGACCACTCAAGTTACTTAAACTCCCAAGTCTCCCATTTCCTCACCTTTAAAACAGGATAATAACTTAAGTACCTGTCCCATTGACTATCGAAAGGAATAGTGAATGGCTTCTCTGCCTCTTGGCACATGGTATTCTCTAAGTAATTGATAATAACAGCAGTAGCTCTTGTTGCTGCAATAATCTTAAATGAAAATTAATTGGTACCTAAAATTCAGTGGTAGCAACAGGAGCGGACAGGAAGGGTTGAGTGAGTGAAGGGTAAATAACCAGACCTCGTAAGGGCTTAGCAACTGGTGATGTGGGGTGTTGAAGTTAGGGGGTACCGAGGTGACTGTGGTGATTCAAATATGAGGGCTATTAAAGAGGTGGTGTTCTCCCTTACCCCAAGAAAGTCGGGTTTTCAGGGAAATACCAGTGAGGCAAAGCAGTAGCTTGAAAAACTGAGGATAACTTCTATTTATTGGACACATTTGTTTTAGTAAGTTTGTGATTAACAGTCACCATTTTTAAATGCTTTGAATTAAAGTACATTTTGCAGGGATGGGGCAAAAGAGGGTGGTGTTCTGCTGCCCAAGTAATTCAAGTTTTCGGGACTAATTTGTTTGGCTGGTGAATGTTCTCCCTAAGCAGTCCAAGGGCAAAATTTCTGTTTAAAAGAACCAGCTCTTCTTTAAGACATACAGTATGTGGAAGTGTGGCCAGGTACATTCATCGCACTGTAAGAGGGAGACCGACCGCGGGGGGCGAGGGGGGGTAGTCAGGAAGCATGTAGGTGGGAATGGTTTCCTGTTTCCAGGCAACAGACAGAGGAGCTCCAGCGAGAAAGCAACTTGAATATAAATTCATTCAGGAGAGGACATTTTACCACACTGCCTTCTAGCCGGTGGGGACACAGACTTGATTCTGGAAGATAGGGTGGAGTTTAAACTTCATTTGTCAATGGGTAAAGTTATTGGAACCCTGTTTCTCATCAGGTTTTGTGTGTACAAAAAATATCTGGTACTAGTGGCCAGGTTAGGATTTTATAATATGTTGAAAACAGTAGCACCTGCGTGCTTAACTCCTTTCTCCTTTTCCAGAAGCATGGGGCTTCCCGTGTTTTCGTTTTCCTGTCTGTCTGCTTAGAGAGCAGAGGGGCTCTTGGCCTTAGAGCAGGCTCTTTCCCTGCTGGCCTCCATCTGCAGGAAGGAGGGAGAAACACAGCACACTTAGCTCACTGGGAGGTGCTTCCTCCCCCCGGTGAGGCCAGCCCCACAGTTTCATGGGGAGCAGATGGGAGAAGAAGCCCTCCTGCTTCCTGGGCCATGGAAAGTGTGGGCTGGTCCCCAACTGGTGACATTTTCCCTGTCCCCTGAAATGCAGGAGGGAGGTCCACTGGGAAGAGTGGAAGAAGGCATTTGTAGGAGGTAGCTACCTGATCGGGGTGGGTTAATTTTTTTTTCTTTTTTAAAGATTTTTATTTATTTGTCAGGGAAAGAGAGCGTGAGCACAAGCAGGGGGAGCAGCAGGCAGAGGGAGAAGCAGGCTTCCCTCTGAGCAGGGAGCCCGACACGGGGCCCGATCCCAGGACCCTGGGATCATGACCTGAGCCGAAGGCAAGACGCTTAACCGACTGAGCCACCCAGGCACCCCTAGGGGTGGATTAATCTTGAGACTTTCAAGGTAATAGGAAAGGCAGTTGTTTAAATATTGGTCCCTCAAAGATTTTGTAACTGATAGAGTAACTCTGTGGGGCTTGAAGGACCATCTCATTTTCTATTCCAGCCCTCGAGCACACGGGGAGTCACCGAGTTTATGGAGCAGTGAGAAACCAGGGAAGGATTACACAGACTGGTGAAGAGTTGCCTGTGTCTTTTCTCACTTTCTCGCATTGTGTTCCCCCTAGAGTTGTGGAAGTCAGCTACTTTGCTTTTTTTTTAAATTTTTTTTAAAGATTTTATTTATTTATTCATGAGAGACGGAGAGAGAGAGGGAGGGAGAGAGAGCGAGAGAGAGAAGCAGAGGGAGAAGCAGGCTCCCAAGGAGCAGGGAGCCCGATGCGGGACTCGATCCCAGGACCCTGGGATCATGACCTGAGCCAAAGGCAGACGCTTAACCATCTGAGCCACCCAGGCGCCCAAGCTACTTTGCTTTTAAAATCGGCTTCTCATTGTTTCATTCTACTGCTTATGTTTAAGAGTTTTCTTCAAAAAAATGTGAGTCAGGTGACAGGGCTTGTAAAGGCTTGAAAGCCCATCTTGCACTGGGAATTGTCCTGTGCTCCGACAAGAGGCGAAGGCAGGTGTTCTTGTTTGAGGGTCGGCCTGGAAGAGTTGTTAGTTTTATGGCTCAGTCTGAAGCCTTCCTGAGTAACACCTTGGGACTGTAGGTGCCTTCTGCTCACCGGTTTCGTTACAGGGCCACACCAAGAGCTGTCCAGACGTTTAAGCAAACATGCAGAATCCGAGCTTTATATTGGATCCCCCTCTTGCCGTGTGTCAGAAGATGAATCATCCCTTGAAGGGTCTAATCTGTCTCCTTATTGTCCTGTCTGGAAGGGTCACATTATTTAAGTGTAACTCCTGAAAGCCTGGCAGGTCTTTTCAAACAAATGTTGATGGATACGCTGCAGTCCCTCCCATCTCAACAGATTTCTTTATGCTTCTTTCTACATAGACACTTAACCTATGTTGAGGGTGCCTCTTTTATGACCAGAGAGAAGAAGTTAAAGAAGTTTAGTCCTCACGGTTTATATAGTTTGTTCTTCCCCAGTTCTGTAGCCAGGTTTTAGTCAGATGTTGAGCCGTATCCTCTTTGTAGCCCTGTCTTCATTCTGTACTTGAATTCTCCATATCCTCCGGGGACCTTAAGAAGTACCTATGGTGGGTTGAGTATCTTTTAAGTTTTACTATCATTTTCTTTAGAATTAATTTTTAAATCTGGTTTTAAGAACATGAGTTGGCAAGTTCTAGGGTATTTTTATTACTTATATAATTATATCTTTATGGCAGTGAATTTCCCCCCATGTAACTCTGCATTATATTTGAGAAGGCCATTTTCAATCAGTGCAGCAGATTTTAAAAAGCCGATAATCTTTTAGGTAAAATTTGAATTACTTATGGCATTATATAGGCAATTAATTGAGTCTAGTTCATTTTAACTGCGTGGTATCATTTATAGAGTTCAAGTTCAGATATAGGAAATTATGAAAGGTTAATGTAATAAAAATAGACTACTGATGCATCATTCTTTTTTAAAAATGAAAAAATAAAGAGTTTAGTTTACCAGGAGATTATATTGCCTTTTTATCTGATTTTTAAGAGACATTGCTTCTGTTGTGCTAGTATTTTAGCAGAAGATGTCTCACATCTGGGACGCCTGGGTGGTTCAGTCAGTTAAGCGTCTGCCTTCAGCTCAGGTCATGATCCTAGTGTCCTGGGATCAAGTTCCACATTGGGCTCCGTGTTCAACAGGGAGTCTGCTTCTCCCTCTCCCTCTGCTGCTCCCCCTGCTTGTGCTCTCTCTCTGACAAATAGATAAAATAAAATCTTAAAAAAAAAAAGTCTCACATCCAAAGGTTTTTTGTTGTTAATTTTTCCCATTGTCATTCTCACTACTCTCCTTCAGTATTGTCATCCTTGCTATTTTGTTGAATGTTCAAAATTGTTATACTAGCACATTCATGTGATTAATACATATTAACAATTTGTTTTATTTTGCTGAAGAGTCAAATGTAAGATTTCCACAAGGGATTCATTATAGTAAAGGAACATTATCTTTTGATGTCAGTTACACTAAACTTTAGTTGAATTCCGAATAGTTAAGTGTTTACCAAAAATATGAGTGGTACATGTATGCTATCAAGAAAAAATATCCCATGGTTTTAAAATATTAAACAGTCAATATTTTTAATAAGACTAAATTTCATGATTTAATCTTCTGTAACAATGCAAATAAATGTTTAAAATATGGAAGACCTAAAGTCTACCTGATATCTGATCTGAGGCTGACCTTTTTAATTGTTATTCATAAGTGAATTCATGAATGAATTTTGCTTAAAGAATAATCTATATTTAACTAGGAGCAAATTTAATCCAAGCTTTTAATTTTTCATGGAAGCTACTAGTTTTATATTAAAATATCTTTATTTATTTATTTATTTTTTAAAAGATTTTATTTATTTGAGAGAGAGAGAGAATGAGAGACAGAGAGCATGAGAGGGCGGAGGGTCAGAGGGAGAAGCAGACTCCCTGCTGAGCAGGAAGCCCGATGTGGGACTCGATCCCGGGACTCCAGGATCATGACCTGAGCCGAAGGCAGTCGCCTAACCAACTGAGCCACCCAGGCGCCCTATTTTAAAATATCTTTAATCATACTTTAATTTACTGAGCTTTTATAGAGTAATCACACTTAAGTTCTGAAGTGTAGGGTGGATAAAAGAGAAATCTAAGACATTTTCCCTGCATCCTAGGAAAGGAATAGCCTTTTCTCCATTTCTGCTCAGTCTTTTTTGGTGATATAGGTCAGTCTCATTCAAGATTACAAAATTTGGGGATTTCCCTTCTGTGATCCTTTATTTGTGCTTTGCTCCTAGCAAGTATGCAGTGAAAGGACCTTATTTTCTTCATTCTTTGGTCTTGCAGGACCTAACAGTGCTTTGTACATACTAGACAGATAATAATTGTGGAATTAAGCAGAGATTTTTTAAAAAGTAGCTTTAAGAATGGAATTATATGCCAAATTATAATTAGTAGTTTGCTAATTGGATTCCTCTGCTATGGGCATGAGCTGTTGTTCAGTTTTTATAACATTGCATACATCCTTGGTATTTAATATCCTTGAGTTAGCTGTTTGCAAACAGAAATTTAAGATAATAATTTACTTGAGTTATACATAAGGAATGAAGTTTATCAGCAGTACGACAGAATTTATAGAGTTTATTAAATCTAATGCTTAATCCTGTACCATGTTCTCTAAGAGTAGTTGTCTGATTTTTTTAAAAAGAATTCTGCTATATCATTATTACCACTATTACACATTTTAAAGTAGACTTTAGAGTATATCAATTTGTATACAGTGTTACTACATCTGTAAGGGCACATGTTTATTTTAGGACGATATGTATGTATATGGGCCAAAATACCTTTTTTTTTTTTTAAAGGATCTCTAACTTAAAAAAAAAGTCCTTATTTCAAAGATTTAGGAAGAAGCAATCACTTCTTAGATTGTTAGGACATCAGATATTTTGGCAAACTTTTTCTTTAATAAAATATTCATGTTAACCTGGTAAAAGTATTTTTAAAGTACTTTCTGGGGTACCTGGATGGCTCAGTCGTTAAGCGTCTGCCTTTGGCTCAGGTCATGATCCCAGGGTCCTGGGATCGAGTTACGCATTGGGCTCCCTGCTTGGTGGGGAGCCTGCTTCTCCCTCTCCCACTCCCCCTGCTTGTGTTCCCTCTCTCGCTCTGTCAAATAAATAAATAAAATCTAAAAAAAAAAATAAAAAGTACTTTCTATAGGTAGCAAGTGTTTTGCAAAATTGTTGTATGCTTTTGGAAACATTTGGCAAAAATTTGTGCAGTTTTTAACCTAAAGAATTTTCAGTACACATATGGCATGTATAGAAACCTTTTTTTTTTTTTTTAAGATTATTTGAGAGAAAGAGAGAGAACACAAGCTGGGAGAGAGGTAGAGGGAGAAGCAGACTCCCCACTGAGCAGGGAGCCCGATGTGGGGCTCCATCCCAAGACCCTGGGATCACGACCTGAGCCAAAGGCAGACGCTTAACAGACTGAGCTACCCAGGTGCCCCTATATAGAAATCTTTTTTTTTTTTTAAGAATTTATTTATCAGAGAGTGAAGAGAGAGAGTGAGTGAGCAAGCAAGCATGCATACAAGCAGGGGGAGCAAGAGAGGGAGAGGAGAAGCAGGCTGTCTGCTGAGCAGGGAGTACCCTGCGGGGCTCGATTCCAGGACACTGGGATCATGACCCCAGCCGAAGGCAGACGTTTAACGACTGAGCCACCCAGGTGCTCCTAGGAACTTTTTTACACAATATTTTTCTGTCCCCTGGGAAGTTTGTATCTTTGGACCACCTTTACCCATCTCTTCTGTTTCTAAGTCACATTGTATTTAGTTTCATCCAGGTGTCCAGACAATGTTTATAAAATTAAGTTGTTTTTTATTAAAGTATTGATTTTTTAATAAAATAATTGAAGTTATGTCTTTGTGATTGAAAAGTTGTTTTAGCCTGTCAGTTAAGTAGCCATCTTTAAAAACCCACAGCCACCCAAATGCCAAACAATTAATACTAATTTTAGGACAGCTTCCAGACATGAATTTCAACAAAGGAGAGGACTTTCTCTGTTTTTTGTTTTTAATCGTGAGTGAATGGTTCTTTACTTACTAATGTCTTACTAGTATTATTACTATAAGTATTACCGTCTTACTAGTATTTTCTACTTTAAAGCCATTGGCATGTAAATAATAAGGTAATGTGCTAATGTTCTGTCACTGGCACTGTAATGCCAGTTAAAATGTAATGATTGCAAGTTTAAGTGCTAGAATCTTTTGTTTTTAATAGTTTTTAACTCTTTGAAAGTTTAAGTTTAAATGTTAAACTTTTGACGATGATAATTTCCCTGCCTTGCTAAACAGAATTTAATAAACATAATTTTGCTTTCTTTGGTATTTCAAAATCACTGTTATTGCTGTTAAGATTAATGGAATGGTGTAGGTATGTGTTATGGAGATATGTAGTGCTCTTTACCACACTATAAATGCTCTGTGTTGCTGTTCTTTAGAGAATGATCTGTGCTTTTAATCTTTTTTTTTTCCCTATTCCCCCATTTTTATCCTGTTTCCTTTTTGACTCTTCTCGAGACTGTTAGCAGCCCAGTTATATGATTCTGCTAAGATAATGAACCATATCGCAACAATGATCAAAATAAAAATCAACATGTGGTGAAGTTGAAAGGCCTGCCTTTAAGTATGGAACTTGTTGGGTATTAATAAAACAAATCTTGGTTGTTCAGAGGACTTTCTCTGCTTTCTTAAGCCTATGATCTTTTGTATTTTGAATAATCTCAGAAGTAGAGTCTCTGATTGACTTGGATGTTAGTTACTCTGCTAGGTTTCTTGGTGTAACTCTGAGGCATGAACCTCACAGATACCTAACAGCAACTCAACTGCTTATTTTATGAATAAGGAAACAGCATAAATGAATGATTTGCACCAACAGTGCAGGATACTAGATTTTTGGAGTAATTAATGCTTTATTTATTACTTTTAAGAGCAAACTGAGTCACTGAGAATAGTTTTAAAATGTTAATTCATGTTTTAAAAATAATAGTAATATGTTAATGCTTTTCTTCATTATAACCTGATTTCTGCTGAGCCTGAGTAGATTAATGGTTCTGCAAAACAGTCTTGAGTTTTGATTTCTGGAACTATCTTTTTTTTTTTTTTTTTAAGTCTTTTTTGTTTTTTACAAACATGCTAGTCATTTCAATTTTTGGGATGAATTATACTTTTAACTTACATATAGTATCTCAAATATAATTAATTCTGAACTTCAGCTAATTTTGCAGTTTGTTTTTAATATCTGAATCAAGTTATTGAAGTGATTACTATTTTTTTCTTTAGTTTTACATACCTTATAGAATCAAAGTTAATAGTTCTCAATTTGTCAGTCAATTATCAAAACACATTTTTCCCTTCCTCCCTGCCTTCCTTTCTCCGTTTCTTCATTTCCTCCTTCAAATGTTCATGTATAGAATGCTACGTGGTGGATACCAGAGAGCACAGCCCCTTAACCTTACATTCTACTGAAGACAGTTGATGTCAAATAATTACTTATGCATTATTTTAATTCAAAGTTTCATAAATGCTTAAAAGCAGAAGAATGGGTTGGGTAGTAAAAGAAATACTCTTAAGTGAGGAGCTGACCAAATCTTTAGGAGCAGGGCCGGCTTCTTTGAGGAAGTGATGTTTCAATTGAAATCTGAATTAGTAGGCTTTTAGGAAACAAAAATGCGGGAGAGAGTATAGCAACAAGGCCTGTAAGTGGGCAGATGGAGTGGCATGAACTCCTACAGGAGCTGAGTGAAGACAGGCCAGGAGGCAGGAGGGAAACCAAGAGAATGTCAAGTCAGTAATCCCAAGTGGAGGAAACAGTAAGGTATGGATGTGAACCCACTGCTGCTTTTAACAGTCCATAGGCCATTGGTTGTCTTACAGGAAGTCATTTTTGAAAAATGGAGGGTGTGAGAGCTGCCATACAGCAGTGGATTAGGGGCAGGTAAGAAGGGAGAAAAAGGTGATAGTTGGCTGTTGGCAAATTTTTCGAAAAGTTTCACTTGGAAAGGAGGAAAAGAGAGTCAGCATAGTACCTGGAGATGGAATTGGGAGCTGATTATGCTAAGATAAAAAGGAAATATCTGTATTTCAAAGTGGAAAAAAATAGCTTCTCAAAAGACCCATACTGCATATGTGACAGCAAATACAATTAAAAAGTCTTTAAATTATTATATTTTTGATAATTCTGATGTTTATAAGAAGCCTTTCTTTCCATTTATGGTTCTTTTAGTTAACTCAGTACTACAAAAATATGACTGTTTCTTTTTCTGTGGGTCTTTGTTTTCATTAGAAAATGTTTTATCAAAATTTATAAATTTTAATGATGCTAAATTGGCATGAGCCACTTGAAATAATATTTCCACAATAAGAAATATATTATATTTTATATATATATATATATATATATATGAGCAGTTCTGGAAAACTAAAAAGTGAATTTATTTTAATTATGTTATTAAAGCACAGTAGGAGGATACGAGAGAACAAGATGCTTGGTTATACTGTATTTACTGCAAAGAGGAGGTCAGTAACCCCTAAACTAAGCAGTTCCAGAACCTTCAGATTTCAATCTATAATTACTCTTATTGGTCAGATTCACACTTTACTTAAAAGTTTTGGACATTTTCGTGAAAGAGCAATAAAAGATCAAATTGCAGGTATATTTTCTAATGCTCTTTCTTATACCTTTGATGTTAAACAAATGTTCTCTTTTTAAGGAATGTAGAATGTAGAATCAGAAATGTTAATAATAAATAAATAGAGGGTAATCATTTGGCCAGGATGATTCATCCACATGGTTCTCTTAAATATCAGTAATCTATTTTAAAGAGCTTATTTATATATTATTAATTATTTGTCCATCAGAGAATTTAGGTTATAGGCAGAGAAATGTAAAATTTTTAAGTTTTAAGAGTCATTAGCATTTGAATATTAATCAGGAATGAACTTTGATTTAAAATATTCAGTCTGTTGTACATATATATCTGCCGATAAATACACATGAATTCTTTTTTTTTTTTTTAAGATTTTATTTATTTATTTGACAGAGAGAGACACAGTGAGAGAGGGAACACAAGGAGGGGGGGTGGGAGAGGGAGAAGCAGGCTTCCCGCCGAGCAGGGAGCCCGATGTGGGGCTCGATCCCAGGACCCTGGGATCATGACCTGAGCCGAAGGCAGATGCTTATCGACTGAGCCACCCAGGCGCCCCCATGAATTCATTTCTTGAGAGATAACTCTTCATTGTGTTTTTTTTTAGATCTGGTTTCTTAAACTTGAGCCAAGTAGTAGACATAGCCTCAGGTGTTAGCTAGTTCTTAATGAGCATTAAAATTTTTTTTATGTTTTTTACTTAGATGATAAATGTGAAAGAAATAGTGTATTTTCTAGGTGGTCTGATTAGTTAACTTATAACTGAAATTACTATTGGATTTTTGTCCTAAAGTTTGCATTTCTGTTTATGATACTGTTGACAATTAAATGTGCACCTACAGTGAATTTTTTAGCTATTAAGACCATATTCCTTAGACTGCAGTTCACAGTGTTGTCTGTGGATTTCTTTTTGTTGTCAAGGCTAAATAAGTTTGAGAAACGGTGTCCTTGATTATGGCTTGTGATTATTGTGTCCAGTGATATAAGCAGGTGATTTCACACTGTTGAGGGCTTTGCCATTTTATCTTGCTTTATTTAAAAATATATTCCACCACTTCCTCTGAATGTTTTGAAAATTTTAACTTTTTTTTTTTTTTTTTTTTTTTTTTTTACAGATAAATGAACTTAGTTTTGGTAAGCTTTTGGAAATTTAGTCACACAAATTGGAATGATTTGGCTCTTCTTGTATTTTAGATAATCTGGACTAGAAATTGCTATTGTCAGAATTCCTAAAGAAGTAGTAAAGAATATGTTACAAAGTTTTTCAGGTTGCTGCCTGCTGTTAGTTATTAAGTGTTGAGACCTTGTCCTAAAGGAGAAATTATATGGAGGCAGATGCTTGCTGGAGCCAGGCAGAGAGCATGACTGTGGGAACTGGGCATTGGGTAAGTGGATAGGAGATAGTGGGGATCATGCCTTAACTGCAGACGCCTGCTCTGAAGTCACTCAGATTCATTTTCATCTTCACTGGGCAGGCCACACCAACACAGATTTGCAGGCTGTAGGCTGTTGAGCCTCAGACTAGTAGGGGGAACAACTTAGTTGGGGAAAGCAAAACTTGGAGAGAAAATGGTTCTATCTCAGAACCAGTTTGAGGCAGTTTTTCATTCATTTATTCATTCATCCTTTTTTTTTTAATTTTATTTCTTCGAGAGAGAGAGAGAAGAGAGCACAAGCAGGGGGAGCAGCAGAGGGAGAGGGAGCAGCAGTCGCCCCTCCAAGCAGGGAGCCCGATGTGGGGCTCCATCCCAGGACCCTGGGATCATGACCTGAGCCGAAGGCAGAGGCTTAACCATCTGAGCCGCCCAGGCGCCCTGTTCATTCATCCTTCTGTCCATTTATCATTTCATCCATTCTTCTGTCCTCTTCATTTATACACATATTAATTTACTCATCACTGAAGTACCTATTATATGCCTGGTTTTAGACACAAAACAGAATCCTTGCCTTTAGTAATTCATAGTTTTACAGCAAGTTGGCAGAAAGCCAACCAGAAATAGTACAGAAAACACCTTGTTTTAATAATATATCTCACTGCCAAATTATTATTATCTTTTTGCTTACCTTCTTTTCTTCCTAGGAGAGTAGGAGCCTTATCTATTTTGTTCTTTTTTCCCATTGCTCAAAGCAGTTCCTGGTATACAGTAGGTATTAAGCAACTATTGAATAAATTGAATGAATGAATGGATGTTTTGATTGTTTAATAAGACTTTATGGAGGGGCAGGGATATGAACCAGATCGTAAAAGATGGTCAGATTTTGAATAGGTGAAGAAAGGAGTAAGTGACTGACGGCCAGAGGGAGCTGTATGAACAACGTGGTCACAAAGTAAGGATTGGGGCCTGGAGCCATGGTGGTAGGGGACAGAAGGGTAGACAGTAGGGTTAGTAAGGAAGCCAGCCTGGATTGAGCAGCCATTTCACGTTGGAGAGAAGCCAGGAGCTAATCTGGTAGAATGAGAGGTGGACGGCATGTGCACTAAAGAAGCAGTTTGGTTACTAGCATGGAATCACACATTTCAGGTTAAAAATCCTAGTTTACCACCTGTAAACTGGGTAACTTTGTTCAAGATGCTTAATTTCTCTGTGCCTGAGTTTCCCTATTCCAGTAAAAAAAATAATAATTCAGCCATTAAGAATATGCTCATCAGTATTTTTTTGTTGTTCATCAATATATGTATTTTTAAAGATTTATTTATTTGACAGACAGCAAGAGAGGGAACACAAGCGAGGGGAGTGGGAGAGGGAGAAGCAGGCTTCCCGCTGAGCAAGGGAGCCCGATGCGGGGCTCGAACCCAGGACCCTGGGATCATGACCCGAGCCAAAGGCAGACACTTAACAACTGAGCCACCCAGGTGCCCCTCCCCTGTTCATCAGTATTTTTCATAACATGAGAAAATGCTTACGTTGTTTTTCCTAGAACTAACATATGTGAGTAAAAAAGAATGGGGTAAGAATCGAACATATAGAATGATCTAAAGGCAGAGTACCTATTTATGTGCCAGGCTTTGGGGTTACAAAAAAAAAATACTGGATGTCAAACATGTCCATAGTGTGATTATAGGTGATATTTATTTTAATTTAAAAATCACGTATATAGGCTACTCGTGAGCATTCATGAATGTGAGAAGTTAAAAGCTCCTATATTAGGTAAGAAATGAATGATGTTTACAAAGGACATCTGTGTTGTCTGAGTTAGTGATAGTGTGTTACACCCTTTTTCCCTGCCCCACGAAACTTCCATTTGGCCTTTTTGACATATCCACTTAGAACCTTTAGACGTCATTTTAACCTCTTTCTCTTATTTTTAAAATTTAGTGAGGAAAACATTTTATTTGAGCTTATTATACTCAATGAGTATATATCTTTGAACATCTACTATTTGACAAATTATCTTGTTGTACTCTCAGAAGATAAAGAGATGCACTTGGCTTCTTACCCTCCAAAAGCTTATAAAAAGAACCGATAAAACAAAGCTATTAGATAGAAGAAAATAAAGAACATTTGAAGCTGTTTAATTCTAATTCAGAACTGAACTGAACAGAACCTGGAATTCTCCAGGTTTTCCGCCTCCTAATTCAGTGACCTTTCCCTTGCTTCCAGAGAGCCTTCTTTATCAAGTTACTTGGTTCTCCAGATATTTATCTGAAAACAAAAATACAACAGAGAAATGATCACTGATTCATGTACTCCAGCTGCTTCCAACTCATCAGCACTGGTTTAAGCGATCAAATGATTCTTGGAACTGTTTC
Organism: Callorhinus ursinus; assembly: GCF_003265705.2. Classification (NCBI taxonomy): domain Eukaryota; kingdom Metazoa; phylum Chordata; class Mammalia; order Carnivora; family Otariidae; genus Callorhinus; species Callorhinus ursinus. The sequence continues at coordinate 45,328,914 of NW_027397063.1, forward strand.
AGGAAGTTCTGCCAGAGGAAGTAGGAAAGCCCGTGTGGAGTTGGGTTTTGAACAGTGCCCCATAGCAGTTCAAAGTTGTAGAAGTGCAATTGTGCTCTTCATTTTCTCTGGGAAGATATCTAGGAAGGCAGTCGAATCTGACGATTGCTCAAGTACAGAAATACTTCAGTATTGCTCTATGCCTGTTTTGAGTGTCTTGGCCTTCATAATCACAGAAAAGGCACTCAGATATATTTACAAAACAAAATTTGTTTTAAAAGGGTGATTTCCACAGTTTGGCTAGAGATTTTGCATCATGTTCCGTGAATTTTGATTCGTTTTTCATGCCTTTGTTTTGGTGCTTTCCATCATTTTCCCAGGACTGTATAGCTTCACATATCATATAGAGTTTATAGATACAGAGTGCAATCTAGAGTTTTACCGTTTCAAATATGAAGTATTTCCTTGAAGTGGACCTTTGTAAACACTTGAATGTATTTTCATAAGTAACCGTTCTGTGGGACCAGTGTGTTGTACCAGATTTAAGCATGAAGATTTATAAATCAGGTAATTAGTTACATGCTTTGTAATATGGTTAAGCAGAAATTTTTTTGTACAATGTTTATATATATGTATCTGTTTTACTTAGGTTTTCTAAATGTTCACCCCTCTTATTTTACCAGTTTCTCTTTTATTTCTTTAAGTGACTTTAAAGTGTAAGCTCCATCCAGAGCACCTCCTGCCTACACAGGTGACTCCCTCTCTTCATATAGGGCTGCTTGTTTCTCCCTCTCACTTCTGAGACCTTGTTTACTTGTTATTTACTCCATCATCAAAAGCTCCTCCATTGGGCCTGTGACCAGGACTTGGGTTTGGAAGATAGTATGAGATGAGGGTTTCCACTTCTCAGTAACAACACAGCTTGTGTGTGGTCCCAAACAGAAGTCACAGCTTTGCCTGTCCTAGTATTACCGGAAACTTCGTTCCTGACCTTTCATGACCTTGCCTCCTTAACACAACCCATAATGCCTCCAGTTTCCAGGCATTATCCACTCTTGGGAATTGACCAATTTCCTAAAGGTTAATGCCTTTCTGGAGAGATTTTTTTTTTTTCCCCATAGTCTTAAGGACAGAATTATAGATTAAGGATAGAATCATATCGTTAACTTTTAAGGTATACATTCCTTCTTCTCTGGTGTTTGCATATTCTAAAAGAAGCCTTTTTTTTTTTTTTTTTAAACTACAGCACCCATCTAAAGAAAAAAGTGAACTTAGATAATTTTCCATTGAGCCTCTTGATGGTCTTCATTTTTCATAGGACAGTGAAGAAAGTTAGAAAAATAGTGAAAGAGTAAAAGGGATCAGAACAATGGTTAGAGAATTCAGGGAGCTCTGCAAGTCCAATAAAAGACTTAAAAAGATTTGGTTTAAGATGCAGAAACAATCAGGTGCTCAAGGTGAGTAGGAGGGGGAGGAGGCCTTTTAGAAGCATGTAGAATTCCTCCTCTCCCATAAATTTTAAATTAAAAACAATTTTTTTTAAAGATTTTATTTATTTGAGAGAGAGAGCGAGAGCATGAACATGGAGAGAGGGAGAGGGAAAAGCAGACTCCCTGCTGAGCAGGGAGCCTGACTCCAGGCTCCATCCCAGGACCCTGGGATCATGACCTGAGCCACCCAGGTGCCCCCTCCCATAAATTTTATACTGTATTGATGAACAAATACATTTCTAAACTCTCCAGTATATGCTAAAAGAACCTGATTTCAAATAAGAAAACCTAGTTCAAGGCTTGACTTTTCAGCTCGTTACGTAAATGAGATGCTTGACCTCTCTGGATCTTAGGGTCTGTTTCCATGAAATGGAAATAATATTTATCTCAATAGTTTTCTCTGAAGTGAAAATATATTGTAAAATATGTTTGCTAAATTTTCATCAGTAAAAATTGTTAGTGCCCCTTAGAAGTGACTTACTGAATTGTGACTTACTGCATTGACAGATGATGACTTTCAAATAGGGAACCTCTTAGAGCTAGAGAGGTGTTAGAGTATAGGAGAAATAAACCTTTTTTAGGGGGAAAGTTGTCAGATTAAAAGGAACACACAGGTAAGTGATATGTAATCTGATTTGATAGAACATATTTCTACCAAAATATGATTTATTTATTTGTAAGGAACTATAAAAATTAACAAATGTTACAACTCTCAGTAATGGTACGCAGTTAAAAAAGGAGTACTGAAATTTTATACTTGATAATACTCTATTTTATTTTATTGTATATTTTTTAAAGATCTTATTTATTTGACAGAGAGAGATATAGTGAGAGCAGGAACACAAGCAGGGAGAGTGGGAGAGGGAGAAGCAGGCTTCCTGCCGAGCAGGGAGCCCGATGCGGGACTCAGTCCCAGGACTCTGGGATCATGATCTGAGCCGAAGGCAGACGCTTAACAACTGAGCCACCCAGGCACCCTACTCTATTTATTTTAAAAGGTCTTAATACTAATAGAAATCTTTCCTTGAGACAGAGTACTTGACTGTAGGTAATTGAAATGTCTTTCACAAAAGTAAAAGGAAAATATTTGTATGTGGTGAGGAGAAACTGTAACTTGCTAGATAATTTATGCTGTTTTAACCTTTATAATCATTGTGGTACTTCAATTTTTTTTTTTTTGCATTATATGTATAACTTGTAGGTGGCTATGACTGTGGCTTTATATTGAAGAGATTAATCCCATCAAGAAATTAATAAGTTAATAGTCTCCCAGTTTAGTATGACTTTGATATTTGAGGAAAATTTGTAAGCCTATCAGCTTGCAAAATGTAATCTATTTATAATTCCTTATGTTTTTTTTCTTAAGATGTTTTGAGTTTAAAAAAATACTAAGATAACCAGGTGTTCTTTATGAGATTGCTGATTTTTAAAAACATCTTAAACCAGTTTTCAGTGTAATAGCAACCTTAGCATTGAACAGAATGCTCAATCTTAATGTCTCTTGGTGTCTAATAATGCTAAGAAATCTTAGGGAAATTTGAAACATTTCAAAATAGATCTATGCAACAACCTGAAGTTTTAAAGTTTATTTCCTTATTATTTTGCTGTGTTTACCAGTGCACATGAGCTCAGGTTTTATTAATAAAAGGGGCATGTGTTGCAATTTTTGGGAGCCTTCAGGTAACGTCTTCAAATAGGTATGTTTAGATTTATCAAAATAGTAATCAGATTTGGCAAATTCAGGAATACTGGATGATCGTTGATCCTGAATTTCTCTCCCTCATCACATACCTTAAGGGCCAACAGTTTCTGTTAGATTGTACCATTTAGTTAATGGGAGAATGTTTTGTTTTCTTTTTTGTGTTCTTTTAACCTTACTTTTTTCAAAGACCTTCTTTATATGGAAAAAAGTAGAAGTATGGTATTTGGGGGATTTTTTTAATTGTCTGACTATATTATAATTTTACATTTCTGTACAGCTACTTATCTATCTTAGAGACTAACTGGTGTTTTGTTAAATCTTTTAATGTGCTTGTTGGTCAGTGGTACTTCAAGTATAGTCTGCATTTGGCCTGTGGCAGTTCTAATAGCAGCGGTCAATTAATCAACCAATATAAAAGTGTTTATCTGACACTGACCTTGTGCTGGATATTATGGGATTAACAAAGCCCCTTCAGCTGGTCAATAAATTTTAAGTGATTATGACCCTGAGGCCTATCTTTTGTCTGAAAACTGAATGCTGGGCATAGGTTCAGCAAAATGGATCCTGAAACATAAACTCAAGGGTGTTCCCTTCTTATTTTCCCTACCAATTACCAGAGAAGTCATCATAAATCCACTAAATCCTAATCCATTTTGGTGATGTAAGATGATCACTATCTAAACAGATGGGTTCCTGGAGTTCAGTGGCAAAAGAAACCTTGAAGGAGTTGGAAAACAGGCTTGAAAACTTCCAACCAATCTTTTAATATTTATCGGGTACAACATAATGTACTAGGTGCTGGGGATGGGGATGTAAAGATGAACAAAAACAAGGATTCTCTTCTGTGGGATCTTACAGGGTAATGGGGAAACCAGGTCTGTGTTCAAAATGAGAGCCATCAGGACTCTACCAGTGATATGTGTTCCCAAAATAGGATAAAGGAAACGGACTAATTTTTTTCCAGTTCTTTTAAGTGAAAAAACAAAACAAAACAAAAAATAGACTTTGGATTTAGACAGTAGCCATAGAGGAGAATAATGTGGATTCAAAGACCAAAACAGTTACCCAAAGGAACTCAGAGGTAACATTGCATGAGCATATCATTTAGGATTTGCCAAAGGAATAGAGTTGCAGTTTAGTAGTTGAAAGGGACATTTTGCTGGGCTCGGATACTTTCAGAGGTAAATGCTTTTCATTGTGCCTGTATCAGGTCATCAGTGAGAATTGTTTAAAATCATCACATTTTCCCCTAGGGTCAGATAACAGTTATTAAATAGATCGGGAGTAGACCCCAGATTCTATCACAGGCCACTGTTTTTGCCATTTTTCTTCTTAGTATTCCTTTAGGCACCTGATAACATTTTATAAATGTAAGTTTGTTTTTCTTAGGCTAAGTGCCCCAATCTAGTAGCCCATAGTTTTTCATGTTCCCAATTTCAGGCGTCCATGTAGTTTCTCCATTCTGCACATTATTCTCTTCCAGGGACTGTCTTCCTTTTTGGCTTCTTCCCTGCAGCCCTTACTCCCGTCATTCTCAGTCAAATTCCCAGCTCATTGTCTCCTTGGCAGGGTGGCCCTCCAGGCTAACTACAGAGAAGGTTGATGACGGAGTTGAAGATGGGGATGGTGAGAATGAAGGCGTCATGCCCTCATTATAATCGTTCTCTGAGAGGCAGGGCACAGTAGTTCTGAGTGTGAGCTCTGGAGTCAGGCTGCTTAGCCTCAGTGCCACTGCTTTGGCTTCTTGGCTCTGGAACCTTAGGCTCTCTTGGACAGTCTTTCCTCATCGATAAAACATAGTATCTATAATGCCATAAGATTATTGGGGAGAATTAGATGAATCAAGACATGTCAAACCATAGGAGCTCAAAAATGTTAGTTATTATTTAGTAAATGCAAGGTTATAACTGGTGCAGTGCTAAGGACACTATCTTATTTATTTATTTTAAAGATTTATTTATTTCAGAAAGAGAGAGAGACAGGGGGTGGGGAGGGGCAGAGGGAGAGAGAGAATCCTGAAGCAGACTCCCCACTAAGCAGGGAGCCCAACACGGGACTTGATCCCAGGATCCTGAGATCATGACCTAAACTGGAATCAAGAGTCTGCCGGCCGCTTGACCAACTGAGCACCAGGCACCCCAGGACACTATCTCTTTTAATGCCCACACCAACCTTATAGGTCCTGTGATTATCTTTTACAGATGAGGAAATTGAGTCTTGGAAAAGTTAAATAACATGGTCTGGATTCAAGCTCAGATCTGCATGATTCCAGAAAGCCTGCCCCCCCCCCCAAAACCTTATGCCCCGTGAGAATCACAGGATAGGGTGGGGATCCTGCCACAGCTTCTCACTACACCTTCTGTTGATTATACCAGCACTTTCAGTGGGGTGTGTACATGTCCGAGGGAACTTTGCTGGACCATCCATCTGCAGGATTGAGTTCTGGTTCTGGCTTTCTTGCCTGCTTTTGTGACCTTGAGCAAGTCACTTAAATATTTTGAGGCTCAGATTCAGGGTCAAGTGAGACTATAATAATAGTAAGAACATAATAATTCATGGAATAAGGTGCCTAGCCTACCATATGGACCTTTTAAATAGAACAGGTAGTATCAGTTAACTTTTTGAAACCTTATCTTCCCTTTGATGTTATTTGAATTTTGTTGGCTGCTTTTGAAAGTGAGAAGTTTACTTTGTGCTTCTGGAGATGAACCTAAAGTTCTAGGGCACTAGATGGAGTTGTACCTTGGAGACTGAAGCTTTGGACCAAGTACCATAACAAGCAAAAACATTTAGTGAGTAGATAATTAGTAAAAGTAACATGCACCTGTGTGTTGGTAATTGGGAGTGGGATGGGTTTGATACCAAAATGAATGGGGTTCACAACTAAGAATATTAGGTCTCACCCTTCAGTGACACTGATGTTACACCAGTGCGGACTGAGGTTTTGGAGCATATACAATAGAGTTAAATCTCCGTGTGCATTATTCAGACATCCAGCCATGTTAATGATCCAGAACCTAACGGACCTCTCAAAATAAAATCACAAACTTGAGGTATTTTATTAAAGACATACCTTCTTGGCTTCAATAGTTTTTATCAGAATTAAACAGATCTAGTTAGCTTTTTGCTGATTTCCACACCTCCTAGCAATTAGGATGGAAAGGGGAGCTTCACAGAGACACTTAGTGGTGAGAAGTGATAGGAGGAGCCTGACCAAAAGGGAAAAACATCCCTTTTCTTTAAGTAAAGCATGTTCACGTCTGTGAACTTGTGTCAATTTTGTGAGGTAGTTTAGGAAGATGAGAGTAACCTCTTTTTAGAGGGAAGAAAGTTGGAGCTCAGGGAGTTTCAATACCTCAGCTTACAGGCTGCCGGTTTGTGATCCATGGGTCAGGAATTGAACCCACAGCCCCCAGTTTGCTGGCAGGAATCCAGGGAGCCACACGGAAGCAGCATCATAGGTCTCGGGGCATTGTATGAACACTCAGCAGGGTTAATGAAAATTGTGTGAGAAACACTAATAAAAGGTGAAAGTTTGGTGTGGTCTAAGAAGATAAGAATGAGTTCCCCATTTTGAGAAGATTTTCATTTATAGTAGTTGAAAATTAGGAGACAAAACTGTTGTGGTACTAAAAGAAGAACCGTGGGTAACTGGGAAGCCTAGTTGCTCAAAATGCCTCATTTCCTGAGGTTCTAGATTTTCCCTCCTCTCCTCCTTCTCCTCCTCTTCTTCTTTAACTCTGTAGTGTTAACTTAACTTCTTAACTCTGTAGCACCTTGACAGGTGCTTTGGAATGAAAGAAGGGTGACCAGTGTAATGGTCTTTAAACATTTGCCCCAGTAAGAATTTTGAAAACTGGATTTCTTCATGTATTTCTTCATTGACATTTAAATTTTTTGTCATAAGTTTAAATCATTTGATAATGCTAAAATAGTTGTTATTGTAAGTATTGAAAATTTTTTAAGATTTATTTATTTTAGGGGAGCCTGGGTGGCTCAGTCGTTAAGCGTCTGCCTTCGGCTCAGGTCATGATCCCAGAGTCCTGGGATCGAGCCCCACATCAGGCTCCCTGCTCAGCAGAGAGCCTGCTTCTCCCTCTCCCCCTCCCCCTGCTTGTGTTCCCTCTCTCACTGTGTCTCTCTCTGTCTAATAAATAAAATCTTAAAAAAAAAAGATTTATATATTTTGATAGTGAGAGAGTGAGGGGTGTAGGGTGGAGTGGGAGAGGGAGAGAGAGTCTTAAGTAGACTCCCCACTGAGCACGAGCCCAATGTGGGCCTGGATCTTATGACCCTGAGATCAGGACCTGAGCCAAAACCAAGAGTGGGACACTTAACCAGTTACGCCACCCAAGCATCCCAATATTGAAGTTTCTTAATAAAATTGTTCTATCCTTCTTAAACATGTTTCTTTGTATCAAACTCCATAGCTATATAAAACTACCACTGTCTATTTACAAACTACTCTTTAATAGTCTGAAATTTTAGAGTGTTAATTTTTCTCCTTGAGGTCTTTGTTACTACACTTTTCTCACTAAATTTTTTCCTCACTAAATTTTTATCCTTATGTATTATTATGTTTAAAAATCTATTTTTGACCTCGTTATCATACTTCTTACTGTTATGATAAGCCTCTAAGTGATTTTTTTTAAAAAGTTATCATTACGGTGGTTTCTAGTACACAGTTGATCAAAATAACGTGTGAATTACAAATTTTGATAAATAATAATAGAAAAATACAGTCTTATTGGAAATTTATCTCTAAATGCGTTATTGGTGCTTTTCTTTCTATTCATGTATCAGTGGGTGAGATTTTTCATTTCAGAGAGAGTTTAGTATGTTTTTCATTACTTTTTTAATGTATGTGCTGTGAAATTTTGTTTACATAAATAAGTTGAAGAAGATGAGAGCATGAATGTAGCAAGTCACTTAATTCTTTGAACTTACGGGTTCTTTTTAAAAAATCTCAGACCCATCATTTAAAATTGTTTTTTTTTAAATATTTCATTTATTTATTTATTTGACAGAGAGAGACACAGCGAGAGAGGGAACACAAGCAGGGGGAGTGGGAGAGGGAGAAGCAGGCTTCCTGCCGAGCAGGGAGCCCGATGCGGGGCTCGATCCCAGGACCCTGGGACCATGACCTGAGCCGAAGGCAGACGCTTAACGACTGAGCCACCAGGCTCCCTAAAATTATGTTTAATGATTTCTCAGCTGACAACCAAATTAGGTCCTGCTCCAAGTTTATTCCAAGCAAAGAATTGGCAAAGCCACCTGAGTTGTCAAAGGAGTGACTAGGGCCATATACTTTTTCACCACCAGTATTTTTCAGTATCCCCTGTGTCCTGCCCAGAGGTTTTTCCTACCTCAGCATGAGATTTGTGATGGATGAGCTATGTGCCTTGATTTTTGTAGAGCCGGAGTAGGGGGATTGAGAAAGGGAAGGTGGGAAAGGGGAACCTACTCTCTAGGACATTCTTAGCACATCACTTCTAGGAAAACGTGCTTAGAAACGTTGATCTGGAAATTGATTTACCATCTTTGTGCCTGCATATTCTTCATACCCTTTGGCAACTTTCATGTACTTCCGGGAGTTTGCCCACCTGAATTTGAAGACTGTTGTGTTAGTAACCAGTATATTGTGGGTTCATATTTAAAACAAATTCTTTTCCTGTGTGTGTGTGTGTGTGTGTGTGTGTGTGTGTGTGTGTGTGCGCGCGCGCGCGCGCGCGCACACATCCTTTAAACTTAGAACACTGCTGATCAAGGTAAATCATTTATGCTGTTTAGGGTCATGTCATAGGTATTAATTGCTTCCATGCATGGTATTATAAATTGTCCTGTCCTGAGCATGAATCTCCATAATCCTAATACTCTATAAATTCTCTAGATCAAGATTCACATTTGAAATGCCTGTAACTTTTTTCCCTACAAATCTTTTGCTGGTCCTGTTCACATTTACTAGTTACTTTGGCAAAGCATATCTTAAATAGTTCCATAGAAGGAATTACTTGCAATTCTGAGTAAACAACAAAGAGTTGTCCATGTTAGATTGCTTTTTTGCTGCTGGCTTATTTCTTTTGGGTATCAGTTCATAAAATTACAACGGTACAAGAGACCTCAGATATAATTTATATTAACTCTTTCCTTTTACAGAAAATGAAACCAAGGAGAAGAAGCCAATTGTCCAAGGTCACAGAGGTGGTATTAGCATAGCGAAACCTGTCTCCTAACTCCCATTATTACACCCTTTGCTACATCACACCTTCTGTGCCTTTTGCTAAATTGCATTTCTCACCTCAGTCCTGTTTAATATTATTTCTCCTGGGAACTGACTAGCTTTTTGTCAACTCAGCATTATTTTTTAAATAGGGAGGCATTTGCTTTTTCATTGAAGACTTTTCTGAAAACAAAAATACTCCTTATCCTCTGGCAAATACTTTCTGCTGCACAGTAGGACACGGCAACGCAAGCCTGGGGCCCAGCGGCCCCCTGGCAGTGGCACTGGGGGAGGGAGGGGGATGTTAACAGGTCAGAGTAGAGGTGGATTGGCAGAGCGGGGGCTGGTGGGAGGTGGGAAGCTTACATCATTTCCCTGCAACTGGGCTCTGGCGAGGCTGTAAGGCCTCACTTTCCCCTGTGTAATAGTTTGCCAGCTTGACAGAGATTCGTAAAAGAAAGAAAAGGTACGGCGGGACGGATGCTCACCCTGTTCATAAATCTGTGCTCTCAGATGAAACTGTCAATAAGTAACTGGAAGCAGCCCGACTGTCTGTGCTTCGCTCTCCCCCAGCTCAGTTCCTTTCTGCTCCGCCCCATCCCTGCTCTCTCTCTGCTGCTCAGATCAGCTTCCTGCTTCTCATGAAAGCTGTTCTCCTATAAAGCTGGTCTGCTTTCACGGAAAGCATTATATTCATAACTCTGAGTCAGGTTTTGTGGAAGTATTGTTGGTTTGGTTTTCTTTGGGGGACGGAGAGGGAGGGAAGAGTATATATTTATATATAAAAAAGGGGCAGACTGAAAAAGCAAAATCATCATGAATTTTGTTGTTACATCGTGTCGGTGTTATAACCAGCTCTGTAGACTGCCGCACTGAAAACATTTCTGTGAGAGGTATGTGCTTGAAAAACGGAAAGGTGACTGTTGGCCGTGGTGCAAACTGTCCACCCAGCAGTTGCTCAGATGTCTGTAAGGCCGTTATTTGCTAGTGTTTTGATATGGAAAGGGCAGTCGTTCCTTGAGACGCGGTACAGTTAGCAGCTTTTGGTAAAATGTTAAATAATTTGCTTCGTCCGTCCCCACATCAGGACTCCTGAAATGCTCGTTCAGGCTGCATACGTCCAGTCAAACCCCCAGCATTCTTCCAGGCTCTTTTGGTGGTGCTTGTCTGTAAACAAGATGATGATCTTTAATACCGCTCTCATTATTTATGAACCACATGACAAAGATTAACGAGAGAGACTTCCAGTAGCCTAGAAGAAGCTTCAGATTCATTAGGAGCTGTTTGCATTGGCAGATAACAAAAGTAAAAGGAAATGGTTGATGATTCACCATAACCCAAAGTGAAAGTTTTAAAGTTTAGAGGGTGTGTTATGTTTAAGTGGAGAAATGTGGAGGGGTCGCTAAAATTTAGAAGCATAACCCCACCCACTACAGTGGATGCCTGACCTATATTGTGGCCAGAGGTTTTGGAACACATATGGCTGTATCTTTTCAAAGGAGATTAGTAAAATATGTATGAACATTTCTATTCAGTGGTCAGAAGAATAGGATTACGAATATAACCAACACTGAAGGAAATGTGGAGAACTATGTATTTGTTATGAAAAATCCAGGCTATTCTGTTATTAAAAAGTTTTGGAAAATATTTAAAGTAGGAAAATAAAACATTTTATCACATACATTGGCTAAGCTACTAGTGGCAGAGACCATTCAAACTACAGAGGAGCTTATGCTTGATTTTAAGAATTATTTCATCATGGAAAAAACGTGAGAAGTCTTGAATGTTACTGTGCTTTAAATTTATTTTACAAGACTTTGGAGTTAAATTTTTATATGAAGATGCCAGTACTGTTGTCCTTTTCTACAAAGATAGTAGTGCTTAAATTGTTGAAAGCCCATACTCCTGAATAGAATAGGCTAGCTATTATAACTCAACCCGAATTCTTCCCTTTAAGAGACTGTGCCATTTAAACTTGATTTCTTCTCAGATATTTGCCAAGAGCACTAATCTTCATGATCATAGAGGATATTGTAAACAAGTTAAAAGTATAAGAGTTTCCAGAACAGAAAAGATCTGGGAAATAAAAGGCCTCTGAGAAGGAATCCCCTCTGTCCCCCGCCACACACGTGGCCACCCTGATTGTATTAACCTTGGTCATTGTCAAGTGTAGCTGCACATTAGAAACCCCTGGAGAGCTTTTAATACCTAACGTTGCCCGCCCTCCCCCAGAGATGCTAATTTAATTGGTTGTGGGTGTGGCCTGGGCTTTGATAGATTTAAAACCATTCCCAGGTGTTTCTGAGGTGCAGCCAGAGGTGACAACAGTCACTACCTGAATGTCCCCTGTGCTGAAGCAGCCCAATCTGTTTTGGGTTCAGTTCTACTTTGGTATGTGTCCTCTTAGGTCTGCACTTTGTCACTAGCTGCTCATCAGATACTCATCTCTCCCCCAAGACTTCTCTTTTCCAGACTATCTAGTCCTCATTCCTCCAGCCTTCAGGACTTGTTTTCCCCGTCCTTTCCCTTTCTGGTCACTTTCTGTCATGGAATTGCTCTCGTTTGTCAGGTTCACCCTTAACGTAGGGTGCTCTCGGGCCCGAGCCCATTGCTCTAGACGTGTGGTGCCCAGCACAGGATGCAGAGAGTGCAGGGAAGCTAGGCTGGGACTCCCTTGTGCTGGACACTGCAATTCTGCGATCCGTGGCGAACATTACGTTAGCTTTTGAGCTCGGAGTCAGCTCGAGCTCTCGGTTCTTTTTCACATGAACTTAAGTCAGGTCTCTCTTACTCCATCCTTGTAGGGTGGTTTTTTTGTTTGTTTGTTTGTTTGTTTTTTTCTTCACTGTATTGCCAGGGTTTACATTTATACTTGTGAAACATAAGAGGAAAACCCACTGAATCAGTTGTTCCACACACGGAGAGTGATGTATTCAAACTGAACGCCAGAAGTTTATTCTGTGCGTATAGCAGCAATTTTCAGGAGTGATCTAGACCATTCATTTGGATCCACAGTTAAATTTAATCTTGTTAATTCAATCCGTCTTTCTAGCATTCCTTCTGATTCATTACTCAGTGCTTGCTCTTCAAAGTTAAGAACCCATTTGAATATGCAGTCTGTTTTAATGTTTGCATTCAATACTTGGTCAAATGCCTTTCCAAAATCAAAATATATTATATGCATGGCACTCTTCTGAACTATTTGAGCGATGTCTTTATTTTCAGAGGAAATGTGTTGAATCTGTCATGGCATTCTTGTTTAGTGAGAACTAGAACTAGAAGAAAATATTTTGCAGATGAGTAGGTGACTTGTCTAAGATCATACAGTTTGCTACAGTTAAGACTTTAGAACTCAAATCCAACTCTGCTCTGCTCGTGCTGAATCCAGTGTCTGTGGATCAAACCACAAATGCTGATGCCATTTGTCATTTAGGATAAGACTTGAAAGGAAACCGAAAGGAATTCAAACCTCTGTGGGTGCTTCACTGTCTCTTTTTGGGGTGTTTAATATTTAATCCCTTAACATATAACTCAATCAACTCTTGATTTGTTATTCATTTAGTATTCTGTCCAAAAGCAATAAAAAGAGAAGTAAAATGACTAGCTGGCATTCCTAAATTAACTGCAGAGAATAGTATTCCTAAGAGTTTGTGCATTCTACCTCCTCTTGGAAAGTTATTCCTCCTAACCTCCTGTCCCCCAACAACACACACACACACACACACACACACACACACACACAGTTGATGCTAGAGTAATATCCCTTTGCTCATGATGAATCACAGCATGGGAAGCAAGCTTTTGTATATTAATGGAGAGATATATATGGCTAGTCTTTGAATTTTGCAGATAAGGAAACTGAGGCACAGGCAGAAAAGTCTTCTGTAGCCGTGGTGCTTAGCAGTATATGTGATACACAAGCATACCTAGTACATAAGACACACTTAGTAAATATCTGGGTACTGCATGGCTTTCTTCAGTGTTGTTTTCTTCTCCACATAGGAATTGGATTTACCTTTCTTTTTCCCCAGCTTTGCCCGTAGGCACTCATTTCCTTAAAAGTGTTGAAATGGAACAGATTTTTCAAGAGTATCTATTACTTTAGAAGAGCTCTAGTGATATAGTAATAGCTCAGATAACCAGGTTTATTTTTCCTGCTTTGACTTACAGGAAAATGAGCTCCTTTCCTCCCCTTTAAAAAATTGATTCTAAATAATTTAGTTGGTGGAAAAAAAAAAAAAAAGAGGGCTTTCCAAAGAATGAATAGCCTAGGGCCAGTCTGTATACATTTAGCCCTAATGTCCACATGGTCATTAGGGTCCAGTGAAAACTGATGCTTACAACAAGGCTGACCCTAGTATATGGTAGGACCTGCCGTCACCAGTGATTTAATTATGTTTGCTATACTGTACTTAATAAAGCAAGAAAGTGTACTTTAATACATTTTAGAAAGGGTTTCAATAGCAGTAGTTGAAACAAAAAGGCTTTATAAGTAAATTTAGTCAGTCAGACTAGGCTACTCCTTCAGCCCTTTGGTTAATATAGGTTTGATTGTATGTCCTCCTTCACAGTTTAGAAACCCATGGTTTTATTAATAACTTGAGGCCAACAAAATAAGAACAGTTAATACTCTGTGAAGCTGCACTTTTAGAGCATCCTTGCTTCTTTTTCACAGCAGTCCCAAGTGTCTGTTTTCTGTTCTGCAAGCATATTTTACATTACTTCATTTAATAGTGGTTGTATCTTTTGCTTGGCTGTTCTTCTTATCTCATATCCTGCAATCCATTCTTAGGGAACCTTCAATATTTTTATGCTTCATAATGATGCTTTTAACCAGATGGTTTTAACAGGAAATGAAGATTAAATGTACACAGAAAGATGAACCATGTACATATGGGCCATACAGAAGCATACAGCTGAAAACTAGTATGACAAGTAGGTGAAGGTATGATTACTAGTGGAATCAGTTAATTCTTGAGTATTACTCAGTACAAAGTATCCATATTTAATTTGAAATCAAAGATGGGATATCAGGAAAAAATGAGATTGGAAATACAGATTTGTTACAATTACTTCTTTTTTAAAGATTTATTTATTTATTTGAGAGAGAAAAAGAGCAGGAGCAGGGACGGGGGAGGAGGAGGCAGAGGGACAAGCAGACTACCTGCTGAGTGGGGAGCCCCACACATGGCTCTGTCCCAGGACCCTGGGATCATGACCTGAGCTGAAGTCAGATGCTTAACTGACTGAGCCACCCAGGTGCCCCTATAATTACTTTTTATTGTAGAATTTTAAAAGGTAAAGATGTAAAACCCTAACCTCTCTAAATTACTATTCACAGAGTACTTATAGACGTGTCTTCCAAAGCTTCAGACAAATTACTTAAAAAAAAAAAAAGCTTTTTTTTTTTTTTTTAAGTAATCTCTACACCCACTGTGGGGTTTGAACTCATGACCCTGGGATCAAGAGTTGCATGCTGTACGGACTGAGCCAGCCAGGCACCCGCCTTAAAAAAATTACCTTTTTTTAATTAGAAAAAGATTTTATTTATTCATTTATTTTAGAGAGCGGGGAGAGGGAGAGATAGAATCTCAAGCAGACTGCACTGAGCACAGAAATCGAGACTTTGACCTGAGCCGAAACCAAGAGTTGGATGCTCAACTGACTGAGCCACCCAGGCGCCCCTCAAATTACTTTTTGTGCAACATATCCCAACAGTCATTTTCCTATGTGTTTTTTTTCTTTGTTATTATTTTTATAATTACTAAGACTGGGTGCACTCATCAGATTTTGCTTATAAATAACAGTGTATTTGTCTTAGCTCTGGAGGCTGGAAGTGTCAGATCAGGGTGCTAGCATGCCTAGGTGAGGGCCCTCTGCAGGCTTCTTGCATTCTTCACAGGACCAGGGCCAGGGAAACTCTTTTCTAAAGAACACTAATCACAATCATGAGGGCTCCACCTTTGTGGCCTACGCAATCCCCCAAAGGGGTGAATACATCACTCTCCGTGTGTGGAACAACTGATTCAGTGGGTTTTCCTCTTATGTTTCACAAGTATAAATGTAAACCCTGGCAATACAGTGAAGAAAAAAACAAACAAACAAACAAACAAAAAAACCACCCTCCAAGCCATGATATCATCACATGGGACATTAGGATTTCCGCATGAATTTTGAGGGGACACACACATTCAGACCTTAGCATTCTGCTCCTGGCCCCCTTAAAATTCATGTCCTCAAATGCAAAATGTACTCACACCATTCCAGTAGCCTCCAAAGTCTTATTAGTTCTAGCATCAATTCCCAAAGTCTCATCTAAATATCATCTATGTCAGATATCGGTGAGATTCAAGCAAAGATTCATCCTGAGACAAATTCCTCTCCAGTTGTGAACCTGTGAATTCAAACAGGTTATGTGCTTCCAGAATGTAATGGTCGTACAGGCAAAGAGTTAAACACTCCCATTCCAACACAGAGAAATAGGAAAGAAAGGGGTGATAGGTCCCAGGCAAGTCAAAACCCAACAGGACAAACAACATCAACTCAAGACTCGAGAATAATCTTAATTTGATGCTCTGCCCGCCAGGCCCACTGGGGCAGGGGTCCCACCTTCCAGACACACTAGAGTATCCCTGCCCCCAAGACTTTGCTGGACACAGCCTACACAGCATCTCTCCCAGGCTGGAGTGGTATGCCTGTGTCTCTACTTTATGCGGTTGTGGGGTGCCTGCAGCCCCACCCCCCACATCTCTGCTGAGCTTTGCCCTGGTAGGGGTCTCTGTGGAAGACTTGTCCTTACTATGTCCTCTGCGTCCATCCTTGCTCCAGGTGGCTCTACCTTTGAAATCTAAATGGAGTTAGCTACTTCCCCGGGCTCTGTGAGGGGTGAGTCCAGGTACCCTGCTTTGGGTGGGGGTCCTCTGGCTTGTTGAAACCCAGGTGATATACTCCCCCTTTTGAAACCAAGGAAGAAGCCCTGATAATCTCTGAATTGCCTTTAGAGTTCTTTCCTTGTCTTGAAAAATGTTGCACATTTGAAGCAGTATAGCTCTAAGGTCCCCTCCTGTAAATGCTAAGAAGTCTGACAACCAATCTTCATTCATTCCTGTCTTCTCCTTTAGTTCAAATTGCTATTTTCCCTCTCGGGGATGGCTGATAAAATCCTTGGTTCACACCCATCCTGATCTCCTTATCAGAAGGTCTCTTGGCCACAGCCTCCATGGTCTTCAAAATATGCTTGCTCATTTTTTTGTAATACGGTTAATCTGAGACTTTCCCAAATTTTAAACTTATGCTTCCCTTTTGATTACAGATTCTGTCAAGTCATTTCTTTCTACTTGCACTTTACTATAAGCATTCAAGAGAATCCAAGCTGCACCTTCAACACTTTGCTTAGAAAATGTTTAGCCAAATGTCCAATTTCATTGCTCACAGTTCTGTTTTCCATAAAATACTGGGACATGAGCATAATTCAGCTGCATCCTTTACTAATTTATAGCAAGGATGGCCTTTCCTCCAGTTTCTAATAACACGTACCCGATTTCCATCTAAGACCTCATCAGAATGGCCTTGACTGTCCCGATTTCCATAAACACTCTGTTCAAGACCACTTAGGTCTTCTCTAGGACATCTGAAGGTCGCTCTCTGTCTCTTCTGGTCTCCTTCTGAGCCCTCACCAGAGTTGCTTTTAATGGTCTGTTCCCAGTAAGGTAGGCTTTCTCTAGCATGCACTTAAGAACTCTTACAGCCTCTGCCTGTTACCCAGTTCCAGAGCTACTTAGCATTTGTAGGTATTTGTTGGGGCAGAACCACACTCTTGGTAGCAGTTTTCTGTCTTAGTCAGTTAAGGCTGCTATGACAAAAATCACAGACTGCATGGCTTATAAGCAGCGAACATTCTTTTCTCACAGTTCTAGAGGCTGCAAATTCAAGGTCGCAGTCCTAGTTTGTGAATGACAAAGCCTCTTAACTAGGAGAATTATTATTATACTTATATTTAAAAAGCTGTAAAGGAAAAAAAAAGTTCCAAAGAAAATGAATGTCAAGTGTCTTATCAAGTAGGCCCAAATTAACCTAAATCACCAAACCAAATATGTAGGACTTCTGTATTGAAATATATTGATTTATACTTTTAGGTATTATCTTCATATGAATCTTAGAATTATTTGACTATTTTTATTAAGACACTCAGTGAGATTTATTTGAAGTTGTGTAGGTGTCCCTTTCATTGTTTAACAAGGACGTTCCCTCATCTGAGAGCTCAGCAAAACCCATCTTGGAGAAAGTGCTATAAGAGCTTATGAGTAGATATTAGGTGGATTGGGCTAGGAGTGGTAGGAGGAAGTGCAGAAGCTCTGAAGTGAGGATGAGCAGGATGCCTAGGAGAAATTAGAAGAATCTAATATGGCTAGAGTTTCGTAAAGAGGCCAAAGGGTGGTATTATGCAGGTGGAAATCAGAATATGTGGAATTTTGTGTACTTTGATGAAATTATGGCAAGCACAGTGGGTAACTTGGGGAAATTTTGAGCTAGGGAGTAAGGTGTTTGAATTTGCATTTTGTAAAGATCAGTCTGGTTGCTTCAGGAGGGACGCTTTTAAGGAACACACAAATGGGGATGTGGAAATCATTCAAGAGATTATTATAGTGGTAGCTTAAGCCAGGTGGTGGCAGTGGGATGGGGAAGAATTGGACCGATTGACCATGTATTTAGAAACCTGAATTAATGGTGTTTTTGATTGGCTGGTTGTGTACGTGAGACAGAGGAAACCACTCAGTTTTAGCATCCGGGTGCCTTGGACAATACAATGACAACTCCCAAAACAGGGAAGGCCTGAGAGAAGCAGATTTGGGGGGTTAGGGAAAAGATGATGTGTTTAAATGTACACATGTTGAAATTGAAGTGCCTGTAAAATACCTAGATGAGATATTCATTTATCTGTAAAATGCGTCTGGACTTCACAAGAGAGGAATGAATGAGGTCAGTGTATGGAGTGAGAATATAACCTGACTTGGTAACCCTAACCCAAGGCCCTGCAGAGGTGACAATCTACCCAAGGAGTGAGAACAGGCAGGGGAAGCACATATTATGCACCTGCTCTTTGGTTGTTGCTGTTATTGTTGTTATCATTTTATCAGCATTGCTTAATTTGTTAGCCAGACTTTTTATTTTGAGATAATTGTGAATTTCTATGCAGTTATCAGAAATAATACAGACCCCTTCCCTGTGTTCCCCAAGTGATCTTGAAAACTGTGGTAAATATCATAATCAGAGTATTGACATGTACAGCCATACGCAGAACATTTTTTTCATCTCAAGGATCCCTCATGTTGCTGTTTTTATAGTCCCACCCCCTTTATAACTGTTGCAATCACAAATCTGTTTTCCATGTCTCTAATTTTGTCATTTTAAGAATGTGACAGAAATAAAGTCATATAACATGTAGTCTTTTGAGATTCTTTTTTTTACACTCAACGAAATTCTCCAGAGATTCATGCAAGTTGTATCATTACTTCTTTTTTTATTACCAAATAATATTCTGTGGTGTGGAGAATATTACAGCTTATTTGACCACTCACCTGTTGAAAGATATCTGGGTTGTTTCCAGTTTGGGGGTATTATGAATAAAGCTGCTGTGAACATTCTTGTATATGTTTTTGTATGAATAAGTTTTTGTTTCTCTTGGATAAATGCCCAGGAATGCAATTGCCAGGCTATATGATGCATTGTGTGTTTAGTTTTTAAAAGAAACAGCCAAATGTTTTCCCAGAATGTCATTATTTTCATCCCTATCAGCAACATATGAATGATATGGTTACTCTGTAACTTCACCAGCATTTGGTGTTGTCACTTTTTTTAAAGCTGTTTCAATAGATGTATAGTGATAATCTCACATACTTTGAATTTGCATTTCTTTGATGACTAATATTGAATACCTTTTTGTGCATTTACTTGCCATTTATGTATATATTCTTTGGTAAAATGACTTTTCATGTATTTTCCCATTTTCTAATTGGATTGTGTTTTGAGAGTTCTTTATATATTCTAGATGCTAGTTTTTTGTCAGTTACGTGGTTGGCATGTATTTTCTCTCAATCTGTAGCTTATTTTTTTTATCTTCATAGGGTCTTTGGCAGAGCAAAAGTTTTGAATTTTGGTAGAGTTCATTTTATCAATTTTGTCTTTTATGGATTGTGTTTTTGCTATCAGCTCCAAGCCATGAACTCTTTTCTGGCCCTAGATTCTAAAGATTTTCTCTTATCTTTTTTCTAACTTCTCGTATCTTTTTTCTAAAGTTTTTTCTAAAAGTTTTATAGTTTTGTGTTTTACGTTTAAGTCCATTATTCGTTGTGAGTTAATTTTTGTAAGATGTGTCTTATGTTGAAGTCCTTTTTCTTTGTGGATGTTCAACCCTCAAGGAGTTGCTTTTGTGTCTTGGTCAAAATAAGATGGCCTGTATATATGGATTTATTTCTGGATTCGCTTTCTCTTTCATTTTCTCCACCAATATCCTACATTCTTGATTAACTGCTGTAGCTGTAGTAAATCTTGAAATCAGGTAGATTGATTTCTTATACTTCATTCTTTTTCAGAATTATTTTAGCTGTTCTAGTTCCTTTGCCTTTTTATATAAAATTGAGAATAAACTTGTTTATATCTATTATACCTACAAAAATTTTGCTGGGAATTTTTAGAAATTGTGTGAAATCTATGCATCAGTTTGAGGAGACTTGACATCTTTATTATGTTTAGTGTTCTAGTTCTTGAACACAGTAAGTTTCCTTATTTATTTACATCTTTGAATTTTTTCATCTACATTTAGTCAGCATACATGTGTTGGACATGTTTTATTAGTTTTACAAATTATTTCATTCAAAAAAGATTGTAAGTGATACTGCATTCTTTTGGGGGGGAAGGGCAGGGAGGGAAAGAAGAGAATCGTAAGCAGGCTCCACACCCAGCATGGAGACCGATGTAGGGCTCGATCTCACAACCCTGAGACCATGACCTGAGCTGAATTCAAAAGTCAGATGCTTACTGACTGAGCCATGCAGGCATGCCCGTGGTACTGTATTCTTAATTTTGGTGTCTACACATTTGTTTCTAGTGTATACAAATTTTGATGTCCACATGTTCGTTATTTATATATAAAGATATAATTGATTTTTGCATGTTTAACCTGTATCTTTTGACCTTATAAACTTAGTCATTTTAGAAGTTGTTTTGTGGATTCCTTTGGATTTTCTACATAGACAGTCATGGCATCTGCAAATAGGAATAGTTTTATTTCCTCTTTTCAGATCTATTTGCCTTTTATTTTTCTTCCTTGACTTACTGCCATTGATAAAACTTCCAGAACTAGAATGTTCAGTTCCCGTCCAGAACTATTGCAGTACTAATAACAGTAAATGAGAGTGGACATCCTGCTTTGTTCTTGATGTTAGGAAAAAGACATTCAATACTTCACTGGTACTATTTAAGCTGTAAGTTGTTTTTAGATGCTCTTTATCAAGGTGAAGAAATCCCCTCAATTCCTCTTACTGAAACTTTTTATCATGAATAGATGTTGAATTTTGTTACTTTTTCTGAATCAGTGGATATGATCATATAATTTTTCTTCTGTTACCTGTTAATATGGTGGATTGCATTCATTAATTTTTGAATATTAAACCATCCTTGCATTCCTGAAATAAATCCCTGGTTATGTTGTAAAATTCTTTACATTGCTGAATCCTTTCGCCAATTTTATTAGACATTCTTGCACCTGTACTAGTGAGAGATATTGGTGTGTAGCTTTCTATTTTGGTACTATCTTTGTCTGGTTTTGGTGTCAGAGTAATACCAAAATCACTTTTCTGTTTTCAATTTCATCGATTTAATTTCTGCTTATATGGGTTTATTGTGCCTTTTTTTTCCTATTCACTAGCTGAGAGTTTAAATTATTGATTTGTGAGATTTCCTTTTTCAAAAAGAAAGGATTTAGTGCTACAGATTCCCCTCTAAGTACTACTTCTGCTATGTCCCCCAAATTTTGATAGGCTGTATTTTCATTTTTACTCAGTTCAATGTAAAAAAAAATAAATTCCCTTGAGACTTTTGATCCATGGATTATTTATAAATATATTGTTTAGTTTTTAAGTGTTAGGGATTTTTCCTGTTATCTTTCTGTTAATGATTTTAAATTTGACTCCACTGTGATCAGAGAACACATTCTTTAAGATTTCAATTTTTAAAAAATTTGTTGATGAACTTGTTTTATAGCCTACCATATAGGCTTTCTTGGTATGTATTATTCCATGGACTCTTGAAAAAGAATGTGTATTCTTCTGTTGTTGGATCACATGTTCTGTAAATGTTGGTTGGATCCTGTTGGTGATGTTGTTGAGTTCTTGTATATCCTTTCTGATTTTTTTCTCTAAGCATTTCGTCAGTTGCTGAGAGGATTGTTAATGTCTTTCACTCTCATTGTGGGTTTATCTATGTCTCATTTCATCTGTAAGTTTTTACTTTACATATTTTACAGATGTTATTAGTAAATACACATTTGGGTTTCTGTATCTTCTTGGTGGTATGGCCCCTTAATCATGATGTAATGTCTCTCTCTGTGTCTGGTAATTTTCTTTGCTCAGAACTCTTGCTTTATTTTGATTACTGTTTGTATGATATGCCATTTTCATTTTTTAAAAGATTTTACTTATTTATTTATTTGAGAGAGAGAGGGTGTGCATGAGCAGGGGTCGGAGCAGAGGGAGAGAGACAAGCAGACTCCACACTGAGTGCAGAGCCTGACTCTGGACTCGATCTCAATGATCCTGAGATCATGACTTGAGCTGAAATCAAGAATCTGACCCTCAACCAACTAAACCACCCAGGCACCCACCATTTTCTTTCTTTCTTTTTTTTTTTACTTTCAAACTACCTTATTTTTGAAGTGGGTTTCTTATTGACAGCATATAGTTAGATCATGTTTTTTAATCCACTGCCAATTTGTCCTTTTATTTAGTGCATTTACCTCCCTTTTATGTCCCTTTACTTCCTCCATCTACAATACAATTGTCTTAAATACTTTACATACATTTACATACATTTAAAAACATCAGACACTGTTATATTTGTTTCAACCATCAAACATAATATAGATAACTTGAGGTGAAGGAAAGCCTTTTGTATTTACCATATCTTTATCATGTTTTTTCTTTCTGATTTTCCAAGGTTCTTGTTTTTTTTCCTTTTTGTTTATTGAGCTTCTTTAGCTACTAATTTTTTTAGGTAGCTGTTGAAAATTCGAGTTTTTCTTCATGTGATAATGTATTCTATTTCCTTTTCCTTCCTGAAAGATTTTCACTGGGTATAGGATTTTGGGTTGATGGTTCTTTTCTTTCAGCACTTGAGAAATGTGCCACTGTCTTCTGCTCTCATGGTTTCTGATGAGAAATCTGCTGTGATTTCAATTGCTTTTCCTCATGTAGGTAAGGTCTCTTTTCTCTCTTGCTGTGTTCAGGAATTGGGATGGAGGTGAGGAGGAGATAATTGCTTTTCAGAAGTTTGACCATGACCTGTCTTGCTTGGTACATATCTTTTGCCAAATTTGGAAAGTTTTTAGCCATTATTTGAGTACTTTTTTGTTGAATTGCCCTACCCTTTTTTGTTGAATTGCAATGACATATTTAGATCTTTGGTTATTATTATTATTATTATTTTTTAAAGATTTTATTTATTTATTTGAGAGAGAGAGAATGAGAGATAGCACGAGAGGGAAGAGGGTCAGAGGGAGAAGCAGACTCCCTGTTGAGCAGGGAGCCCGATGCGGGACTCGATCCCGGGACTCCAGGATCATGACCTGAGCTGAAGGCAGTCGCTTAACCGACTGAGCCACCCAGGCGCCCAGATCTTTGGTTATTATTCTGTAGATCCCTGAGCTCTGTTTAATTTTTTCAGAAAATTTCTTTCTTTTGTTCAAATTGGATGATTTCTGTTCAGTTTTCTTTTCTAGTTCATTTATTCCTTCCTTTTCCCCCTCTGTCTGCTGTTGAGCTCATTCATTAAGTTTTTAATTTTGGTTATTTGGTTTTTCAGTGCCAAAATTTCCACTTGGTTCTCTTTTATATCTTCTGTTTCTTTGCTGAGATATTTTGTTTTCATTTGTTTCCGGCATGTTTGCAGCTGTTCATTGAAGCGTTTTTATAAGGGTGCTTTAAAATCTTTGTCAGATAATTCTAACCTTTCTCTCTTTTATTTACCATCTGTTGATTGTCTTTTTTCATTCAAGTTGAGATATTCCTGGTTTTGGTATGAGAAGTTACTTTTGATTGAAACCTGGATATTTTTGGCATTGTGTTGTGAAACTATGGATCTTATTAACCTGTTTTAGCTGACTTCCTCTGACAGTGCTGTAGCAGGGGAAGGGATGGGACCATTTTATTGCTGGCAGATGGGAACAGAAGTCTAGGTTGTTGCCCACTTGGCCTCCACTGACACCCGAGGGAGGAAGGGACTCCTTGGTATTTCAGGCAGAGATGGGAGTTGTGTCATGTCTCTCCCCCACCAAAGGCCCGTGCCATTACCACCCTAGCTTGAAGGGACAGGAATGTCTCATTACTGCTTTACACGTGGCCTCCACCAATAACCAAGAGCTGGAGTGGTGGAGTAGCCTTGTTACAGTGGTCAAATCCTGATATTCCACTAGCTCTTCTCTGATACCACCCACGTGGGGGGAGAAAGGGAAACATTTTCACTGCTAGGTGGGGGATGGAAGTTCTGTGTCTGCACAGTGTCTACTAACTCTCCCTACTTGTCCTCCTCTGATCCCACTTTATTGTGGGGGGTGTGGTTCATCTTTACAGCCTGGTGAGGGTGGAAGTTCAGATTTTTCACTCAGCCTTAGCTGGCATTGCTGGTGTGTGAGGCCAGTTTCTTGGGTCATTTTTTGGCAGGTGGAGGGCAGCTATTGTCTAAAAATTTTCTGTCTTCCCAGGCTGCCCATTTTCTGATGCTTTGGCTAGAGAGAGCTGACTTTTGTTGGGACTTTTGTCTGTGTCCTATTGGCATTTCTAGGTTGATGGCTTCTTTAGTTCCAAGTCTAGGATATGTGGGGCAAAAAGAAAATCCAGGGAGTTCACCACAGCATTGTTCCTTGGATGGTAAGTCCCTGCCTGGTTTGCCTTTATTCTATTTTTCAGAGTTTTACGATTGTTTTATATATAGTGTCCTGTGCTTTTAGTTGTTCTTGGTGAGAGCATTAGGGACAAGTATGTATGTACCATCTGGAAGTGGAATTCCTTCACTTGCTTTTCATCGTGGCAAAAATAAACACTCCATAGATGATGTTATAGATGATTTTATAGAGAACATACCCTAGAATTTCAAGGAGGATTATTATTATTATTATTATTATTTTTAAAGATTTTATTTATTTATTTGACAGTGAGAGAGAGAGCACAAGCAAGGGGAGCGGCAGGCAGAGGGAGAGGGAGAAGCCAGCTCCCCGCTGAGCAGAGAGCCCGATGTGGGGCTCGATCCCAGGACCTTGGGATCATGACTTGAGCTGAAGGCAGACAGTTAATCGACTGGGCCACCCAGGCGCCCCTCAAGGAGAATTATTAATATTGGATTGGGTCTTCCAAAGACAGAGCGATTCTTCTCTCTGGTAATTTAGATATTGTTCAGCTTGAAGACCTGAGTTGCTGCCTGATGACTGACAGTGACACAGTGTTCTTTGATTTTCTTTCCATGTGCTATTTTAGTCTTGGTTTTGTATATGCAGTAGAGCAGGAAGCATATTGGGTAGGATTACACCTTTGTAAGTCATTTTCAGTTCTGATGTGGTTTAGGTAATTTCACTCACCTTTAGTGCAATGGGCCAAATGCCCTTTCAAATCAGTAAATTGATAAAACTTATCTCTTATAAATGCTTTTAATCATAAATACGCCAACAATTTTTTTTCTCTCTTTTTTTTAAACTTTGGGTTTTAAATTTTTTTTACTTTTTAGATTAACTGGAAGTAAAATTGGCTTTTTGCACAGTCCCATGAATTTAAAAACATGAATAGATTTTGTATACAGTTCAGTGTTAAAATTTAGAAAGCTTCATCACCTTAAAAAATTCCCTTATGCTGTTTATTTGGAATCATATCCTCCTCCCAACCCAAACCCTGGCAACCACTATTCCTTTATTCATTACTATAGTTTTGTCATTGGGTACATTTAGTATAAATGGAATCATATGGTATGTAACCTTTTGAGACTGGCTTTTCTCACTTTCTATAATTCCTGATATTTATACAAATTGTAGCCCATTGTTTTGTTTTGTTTTTTTGCTGAGTGGTGTCCCATTATATATATGTGTGTGTATTACAGTTTATTTATTTGCCCATTGGGTTGTTTCCAATTTATAACAGTTACAAATAAAGCCACTGTAAACATTCATTTACAGACCTCTGTGTGTGAGTATAAGTTTTGATTGGAGTGGGATTGCATGGTTATATTATAAGTGCATGTTTATATAAGAAATGTCCAAACTGTTTCCTAGAGCAGCTGTACCATTTTATATCCCCCCTCCAAGTCCTGTCTTTCCATCCTTTTCAAGAGTGTTTGCCTTTACTTGTTGGAGCATTTTTATAAAGCTTCTTTAAAAGTTTCGTCAGGTAATTCTAACATCTGCATCATTCCAAAGTTGTTGTCTGCTGTCTTTTTCTATGCCAGTTGAGATTTTCCCTATTTGTTCATATGCTGACTAATTTTGGATTTTGTCATAAACATTTTGATTATTATGAGACACTAGGTCTTTTAAAAATTCTATGGAAAACCTTGATATTTTGGTTTTAATAGGCAATTGATTCAGTTAAGTTCAGGAGTAAAATTCCAGCCAGCCCTCTGTGAATGTCAGTTGAGTTTTCAAAGCCTTTTCAGTGTTCTTTGGATTTGTCCTTATTTGCCACCCGGTGGCTAATCTGAGAAATGAACAGTGCTCTATCCGTAGTTAGTTCAGTTCTAAATGTCTGTGTGTGCTGTTTTGGGTCAGATCCACGCATGTGTAGTTTGGGGGGAGACCAAGAGTTCTCTTAAAGAACTCCTCTCTGCCATCTCCCACTTTTGTTTTGGTTCTCTGGTTGGGAGGCTGGGGCTTTAGTTACTGAGCTTTCCTGTGCAGTGCCCATGATTGTGCCCATGTCTGGGAATAAGTGCTGGGAGGATAAAGTGAGAACACAAGCAACAGGTCCCATTCTTGGGACCAGTGTTCCTCCAGTCAGAAATGAGAGTTCCCCTTGCCCAGAGTTTTTGTTTCTATGGGCTTCTGTGTTTGCTGCCTCCCTGTTCAATCACAGAAATGCTTGGGGCCCAACACCTGAGAGAATGGAGAAAATGGTACTTTGTAATTTACTGTTCCTCCCCTATTTCTTTGCTGCTTAAGTAGCTGCAGCATACATCCAGTCCCGAGTTTTATAGCTACATTTAGTGAGACCGACATGGTGGAGTATATTTACTCCTGCTGACCCAGACTGGAATCCATTAGGCTTGCTTATCTATTGGGCTTGAAATAATTAATGGGAAGAGAAGAGGTAGATCTAGATTTTGTGGAGTCTGAAGGTCATACAATTTGGAAGGCCTCTTTAAGGAAAGGAATACAAGTTATGAATACAAAATTAGGCACAGTGTTTTGGATGGGGCTGTGAAGTGAAGCCCTAAGGCTTCAGCTTCATTGGCTTTAATAAAAACCTGACTATGGGGTGTTTTTTATTCAATTTTTCTCTTAATATTCCTAAAAATAAAAATGCCTTTATTATTCCCATCTCACAGATTAAAAAGAACAGATTTAAAAGGTTAAATCATGCAGATATAAGGGCCTTTAGAACTCAGATATTCTAATTCCAGAGCATATGGTGTTTCTCTTACCCATAGAACTTTATGAAATAAATAGATTAGAGATTAGGAGAGCCATATAGGCTCTTGGTGAAGAGCGTAAGCTCAGAAACCAGACTGCTGGGGTTAAGTTTTGGCTCTGCCCCTGTTTATATGTGACCTCAACAAAGTTCCCTTACCTTTCCTTAACCTTCTTCTATATGTCTGTAAAATGGGGATAATAGAACTTACTTCATAAGGTTGCTATGAGGATTAAATGGTTAACATAAAGCATAAAGCATTTAGAGTAGCTCCTGGCATATAGTAACTGCTTTTTATCCACTATGTACAACTGTGCATCCAGATAAATCAAATTTTATTTGCTATGTTAGCAGCCTTCTTGAGCTACAAAGACAGGTTACAAGCTAAGGGGATTTTTTTCACTTATGTGTCAGTCATATTAGGTATTTGGAATACAAGCTGAGAAATAGGTTACATATATAATTGATAATACTGTTACTTTTTGTCAAGAAGTAATAATTGTTTTTTTAAGTTTAGGGATGTTAATCTAACAAGCAAAGCCAGAAGAAATGTTCTCTATAGGTGATTGGAAAATCTGGATGATTATAGGTTAAATATTTTGGGGGAAATGGCCAAATAATAATGCAGAGAGGTAGAATAGTTCAATAAAAAGAAAAATAACACCTTTTCCTACGGATAAAGTCCTCCACATTCTCAGGCTTTTCTGTAAAATGGAGACCGTAGTATCAATCTGTATTAGTTACCTTATTGAAATGTTAACAAACAGTCATGAAATTTAAAACAATCAACATTTATAATCTCACAGTTTCCATGGGTCAGGAATTTGGGAGTGGCTTTGCTGTGGGACTCTGCCTGCAGTCAAGATGTTGGCTTCTCCTGTATTCATGTGAAGCCTTGACCAGGGCTGAAGTATCACGGCAGGGTGGTTCTCTCACATGCCTGGCAAGGTTGTGTTTCATGGGGTGCCTCGCCACTTAGACCTTTGCATATGACTCCTTGAGGTCCTCATGATCTTGCAGCTGGCATTCCTTTAGAGCAAGCTGGTGAAGAGAGCTCAAGGCAGTATCGACAGTGTCTTTTATGACCTAGCCTCAGAATTCTCTTTCATCTTTGCAATATCCTAACGGTCACACGGGTCATCCCGTCATCCCTATTCAGTGTGACAGGGGGCTACTAGGAGATGGCCATCATGGAGACTGGCAACCACCCTATCTTCTAAGAATACTTTAACATTTAAATGAGATTATTCGAAGGAAGCTTTTGGATGCCTGTAGGTGCTCCATGCAATACCTGTTTGATTACTGTGTTTTTCACTGTTGGTCAGTAGAAATCAGTTTTTAGTTGTTTCCCCAATACAGAGGAAGGTGTCCATGTCTCTGTGGAAAAGAGATGCACAGTGATAAGGATCGTCTTGGTTGTTCTTGTAATTGTTCGCTTATTTAGAAGCTATGTTGGTTTTCACTAAGTATCAAGTGATAGTAGCAATTACTCTGTGAGGCCAGAATATTGATAAATGCTATAAGCAACCATTTTGATCCACAGTGAACTCATTTAATTACCACCTAGCACATGATCATTGAGGAAGATGATTGTACTTCAAGTCTGATACATGCATTTTTTGTGTGTGTGTGATTATCATTTAACTTCTACTTTCTCCAAGGTTAAGCAGATTCAAGATATTTTTTCCTTTTCCAAGTAGACTGTATCTTACTGTTGATAATGATATAAGTATGGCTTATTTTGAAGAGGACCCTTATTAAATTATTTAAAAAATGACATGTAACAAGAATGTTGTGAAAAAGGAACCATGAAGAGGACTCAGATGTTGTTCTTTAAATGGTAATATATAAATATTTGGCCACTGGAGGGCTCCATATTTTAAAAGATTATATTGAAGATGTAGGTGCTCACTGTAACAATTTCAGACAGTACAGAAAGATATAAAGGGCTCCATATTTTTTAGCAAAGATGTTAAATCAAATAGTTGTTGATTATGAATAATTGTGTGCATGTACAAATAAAGTGTTGGTGTTGCTTCCTTCTTTTTCTTACATTGGAATGAAAATAAAATATATTACATAATAAATAAAATAAAATCTTACATAAATAAAATATAAATAAAATATCTTACAACTCTGCTGTCAAAATAACAAAACTAGTCATTTGAAAGCCCCTCAGTAAACAAAGAGGTTGAGACAGATTAAATACTTCTTTTCTAATCTCTTTCCTACATGTACTATTTTAAATGAGGAAACTTCTTGTTTTAGGATTCATTGAGGTTATTTCCATTTAAGTTAACAAACTACAGTTATTTCCGTGAACGCTATGACGTAATTAATAAAATTCACAGAACGTTAGGAAGCATTTTGAAATTGAGCCCAAAACAAAAGTAGATGTGGCATAAAAGAGTTGTCATCACTGATTTTTTTTATACTTAATATTGGCATTCCTTTGGTCCAGATGTGTAGTTTACATTGTTTTGCACTGAAATCTAAGCATCAGGGTTTGTTTTCCAGGATTAAAGTAAAATGGAAACTTAAAAAAATTGAGAAATAAGAAACACTTATAACAGGTATCAGTACCTGAGGAAAGTTATCTTTTTGTATAGAAGACTTCTAGATAGGAAACCACTGTGTTCCTCAAAAACAGCAATTTTACTTCCTTGATCTTTCCCACTTGAAAGAAGTGTTTTGATTTCTTTATAATTGTGAAGTGTTTACTTTTTAAATGTTTGATCTGCACTCAGGGAAGCCTGCAACTTCTAGAATAGTTCAGCAGTTTTTCCCCTGATAAGATGTGGGTCTCTTTGTACTGAACTTGCAGAGCTGAGGCTGTGTGTTTTGGATGAACTGAGTAGTTAAATTTTCCGGTTAGTCAATAGTCTTGTCCCTTAGCACCTCCTCTTCACAAAGGAAGCTGTATTACAAATTAATTGCTAATGAGGAGGAAACAAACCAAAACCAAAATGAAACAAAAACAGACTACTTTTATACCTGTTCAATTGAAAACTGTCCAGGATCTACGAATATATAAATCCCTACTAATTTCTACATATAAGGACCAACTGTTAATATAGGGACAAAGATACCAAAAAATCGTGAAGGGTAGTAGTCCCCAGGTTAGTACTAATTACGCACATGACATTGAGCGTCATTATGGAATGATGTTTAAAAAAAACAGAATTAGTTTATTAATGGCCAAGTGACAAATTGTCAAACTATCAAATGAGGCGGTTTCACAGAGGGTAATACCCCTCTCCTACTACCTCCACCTATCCTGCCCACCACCCATTCACACTGCTCATTGGAATGTTAAAGACAATAACCAATGTTATTAACTTGGGGCGTGAGCTACATTTTTTTTCTACAAACATACCGTTTAGTGTCTAATATATTTTATCTATTTAAATAGTAATCATAGCATATATCTGATTGTACCCTACCGGGCATGTAGAGAAATTCTGCCTGTCTACTCTTGTAGCCACCGAATGCATCCTTAATAATAGCTATGTTGCAAAATGTGTTTTAAGCTGAAAGACATGGGAGAGGACATGGGATAGAGCATGACTGACACACACCACAGTATCTCCTCATTGCTGCCTCATGAATTTGAAAACAGCGCTCATTGCTTGTGGTGAGAAACTTTCTTCCAATTCCTTTTTCACACAGATCCATTCATATATATGGAATAAACTGGTAAGATGCCTGTCAGGGTAGAGGTGCAGTTGTGGTATAAAAGAGAGTAAGTCTAACTGGTCTGATTCATTGTTACCTGTGAGCATTTTAGCCTGGTGCTTTAACCACTTAAGCTCACAAGTGCTATCAGTTTTTAATGCTTAATTTATATCACTCAGTCCTAAAAAAATAAAAAAATTTAAGAAATTAAAAAAAAAAAGGAGTACCTGGCTGGCTCTGTCAGTAGAGCATGGGATCTTGATCTTGCGGTGTTGTGAGTTGGACCCCCACAATGGGTGTAGAGATTACTTAAAAAATTAAAATATTTTTTAAAGTGAGTGTGTGTGTGTGTGTGTGTGTATAGACACATCGTTCAGTCCATATATGTATATGGAGATATATAGATATCTCCATAGTTGTTCTCATACCTGGCTGCACCTTGGAATCACCCGGGAAGCATTCAGTATTATGGATGCCTGACATCAACACTACAAAATATTCTCACTTAACTGGTTTAGGGTCGGAAGTGGCTGTGCATCTGCATTTTTAAAAGTTATGTTATTGTGTTTTGTTGTCTGGGTTGAAAGTGATTGATTCAAAAGGAAGCTGCATTGTGGAAACTTTTTGAGGCCCCTAACAAGTTCTGATTAAACAAATGTCTTAGAGTAAATACAACTACACTTTATATTTGAATGTACTCTCTCCCCACCACCCCAACCCTGAAGAAATAAGCAAACCTGGTATTATTTTGGTTGCTGACATTGCCTAAATTATTTTGAACTGAACCACTTATATTTCTGGGGTGAGGAGGCTGGAAAGTGATGTTGGATTTTCAGATAGGGTTGGCCCCATCCTGATGAATTTGTCATTTCTGTCACCTACCAAAGCAGTGTATCTTTCACTTTTAAACCAGTTCTAATAGAAAATAGGAGAGGGATGTCTGGCTGGATTAGTCGGTAGAGCATGCAACTCTTGATCTCTGGGTTGTGAGTTAGAACCCTTGGATATGATCTGGCCAAGGGAACATAATTCCGTGAGTGAAATATGGTTCGGTGTGTGGAGATATTTTTTTTTTTTTTCTATGCAGTTTTTTGTTTTGTTTTGTTTTTGGCGATCTTTTGAAATAATGGGGGATTGTAAATGTAAGGAAAAGTCGTAGAACAATACACTATAGGCAGGCTGTAGCATGTTGCATAGGCAGTGGGAAACTTAGGATTGGCAGGTCCTGACAACAGGTCACACCAAGTCCTGAAAATAGTCCACAGTGGCAGTCATGGGTCAGGGTAATGATCTCTCAGGCTTCTTTGCTTATTCTTCTCATAGTGCTGAGCTGGAGGAACTGTTGAGAGATCAGGCTGTGAGGGTGCCCTGAGATTTCAGTCCTGGAGCCCCTGTTACGATGACCTCTCTCATCTAGACCATAGGTTTGACCTGTGTATATTTGGATGATTCACAAATTCTGTCTGCTCCACTGTTTTTTTTCTGGTTTATTCCATGTAACACTCCATGTAAAAGAAAAGAGCACAAACTGGATCTCTGCCAACTAGAACAAAGTGTTTAGCTACCTTCTCACTCATACCACCTGGACATTCAGCTTTTCCATGATAGTAGGGTATTACCACCTTGTCACTGCTCAGGCCTCTAAGGCCTTGGGCTCCTTTTTTGGGCTCATCCCCCATTTCACTCAGCAGCATCTGACTGTTTCCTAATCACAACTAACTCACAAAGTGCCCCAGGCAGGCAGTGCTGATAGTAAGCCACTTGGATGAAAATAGTGAAGATACTTAGATGAAAAGAAAGAATGAGATAGTCACCACAGAATTTCTGTGCAGTGGGAGAAAGTTAAGTGTTAGGGGGAAAAACTAGTTTGAAATAAGTTTCCTGGCTTAGGGTATCTAGGTTTTAAGCAAACATTGTGTTTCATAGATAGTATAAATCTTATTCTCCCATGTTGGGGCTAAAACGCTTCTCCTTGCTTAGCATTAGCTTAAAAAAAAAAAAAAAACTAGAAAGGAAAAGCTAACTTAAGGCAAGTTTGGGGATTCTATTTTGTTTTTAAATACATTGGCTTTATTTATTTATTTATTTATTTAAAGATTTTATTTATTTATTTAACAGAGAGAGAGAGAGAGAGAGACAAGCAGGGGGAGTGGGAGAGGGAGAAGCAGGCTTCCCGCTGAGCAGGGAGCCCGATGCGGGGCTCGATCCCAGGACCCCGGGATCATGACCTGAGCTGAAGGCAGACGCTTAACGACTGAGCCACCCAGGCGCCCCAACATTGGCTTTTTTAAAAGTAGGGGTCTTTTGCATATAAATATTACAAGTGTTTGCATTTCTGCTTGATATTTGTTCATTATCCATAGCAAGCTGATGACATTTCGGTCCCAGATCGTTTTTCCGTAGCTACCAAAGCTACCCTTTTCCTCCTCACCAGTAGCTCCCTATCTGACCTGTACCTATAAATTTTAAAATTTACTTTTAATCATAATAAATATCAATAGTAGTTATTTAAAATTTTGTGTATTTAAAACCTTTTCAAGTTATGCTTGCATATATCCTATCATTTTAAGAAAAATTCACCTATGGGAAGAGATCTTTTGCTCAGTTCCACACTGAATTGAAAATGGTATTCAGATTACTTAATCTCGTTGCCTTCCATTGTTAGCACTGGCAGTAAAGAGCTGCCTAACGTGTCCCTATTACAGATCCTAGCTGGAACCTTTCATGAAGTCTTAGAAATGCTTGTTTTTACTTGTTTATTAGTCCTTTTCACTTTTTGGAAGTACCTAGGCATATCTACCTGTAATTTATTTAAAGTTCGTTTTTACCTAGGAAATGAAATTTGAAAAGTTAGGGTTGTGGGAGTTTGTGTTTTGCTCTTATGTTAGATGTTTGGGATAACCTTCAGAGAAGGGTTCACACAATAAAAATGTTCGGTTACAAAAAGAGCTCACCGGGCAGGTACCAGACTAGTTATCTGTACAGTGGAATTTTAACTGGAAGGGAATGTCCTCTGGCAGGGAACACTGGCAGACTCCCTCAGAAAGTCAATTATAAGGTTTGTTAATCCTACCAAAATATTAACCTCATGATCTTCAATCCCAGAGTGCCTTCTCCACGCTTTAAGTTCAGCTAAAAATACACTGAAAAGGAGATTTCCTAAGGTAATGAAATAAAAATGTGGACCTAAATCTGTAAGATACAAATTAGAAAATAAGATCCCTAGTCAAACATGAATATATGACAAATTCTTTGCTCTCTTAAATTAGTAGCCTGGTCTTTTGGGATGTTGATAAAGTCATGATTTAAAAAATGCACATAGAGAGAAGCCTTGTGGTTGAATGATTTACCCATCTGATAATTTTTACTCTGGAAATGTTTTTTTCTTATTTGTGAAGTTGATGAGTATGGCTCTGTCTTCTTAATATATAAAAATGGAAAAAAACTTGTTATTACTAATTACTATAATAATAATATAATAATTGTTTATAGATTTGAATATCCACGAAGTGTTTTGGGTTCCAAAGAACAGTTCCATAAATATAGATAATAATTCCATTTACTTTGAATTTCTTGTAGTAATCAGTTTTAATTCATTGTAACAATATAAGCATATAACTTAGCAGGTTATAATTGAATTGTATTAATATTAAATCTTTATATGAAAAGTGTTTTAGTTAGAAACTAGCGTATGATCAATTTTTAGTTGTTTAAACAGTTTACTACTAGCATTCATTGTGATTTACAGTGCAAATAACTAAACTTTCCTTTGTTATATTATTGCAGTAGCACATTCGGCAGTTGGAGCAAGGGGATAGAGCTCTGTTTGCTGGGCACCATGACTGCTGGGCATAATGGATTTCAAGCCTCATGGCTTCCAGCTCTCATTTGCTTTGATTTCAGAAACCTAGAGAATCTTGGTATGCTTGGATCTTAGACTAAGGCATAGAGATCAGCCCTCAGTGCCCTGTGCGAATCCTCATGCAATTAACTCCTACTAAAGTTTTTGCTTGAACATCTCCATTGATGAAAAAATATTCAAGAGGAATATTCTTGTCTCACTGAAGTGAGACAGAAAGTGTTTCCTCATACTGAACACCCCAAACTGCCTCCTAGAAACATCTGTTAATTGATTACAGTTTGAAACTCTGAAACCACCCTATAAAATTATATCTGATGCCTCTTCCTTATGAGACCCCAAAAGGATATGAAAATAGCACTTCTTTTCTAGAGTAACATTTTCATTTCCTTAAGCCATTCTGCCCCCAACAGGGTGCTCAGCCCCTGTCCATAATCTGGCAATGATCTGGTCCAGAGGCACTTGGAGTTCTTTCTGTCCTCATCTGATACAGACAACAGTGGATAGAGTGGACTCATCCTTTCTTGCTGAACGGTGTAGTTCTTCTAAGTCCAGTTTCTTTTTGAGTACTTCACACTGCTGACTTATATTGCAATATGTCATTTTACATGCTTTTCAGTTAAGGTAGGCATCCCCTATTCTGTACTTTCAGACTTTTATTTGTTGCAATTGATGCTACTAAGTTTAGACTACAGGTGTTATTTTTCAGTGACATAATAAACAAAGATGGCAGTGCCTACTTATAAATCTGTGGACATGCTTTCATGTTACCTACCTACTTTCATTACTCTGCATATAGAGATATTTTTACTTAAACTTAATAATGTCTTTTAGCATGCAGATTTTTTTTTTTTTTAAGATTTTATTTATTTATTTATTTGTGAGAGAGAGAATGAGAGATCGACAGCACGAGAGGGAAGAGGGTCGGAGGGAGAAGCAGACTCCCTGCTGAGCAGGGAACCCGATGTGGGACTCGATCCTGGGACTCCAGGATCGTGACCTGAGCCGAAGGCAGTCGCTTAACCACCTGAGCCGCCCAGGCGCCCCTAGCATGCAGATTTTACTCCTCAGTGAATATTGTCAGTATTCTCGGTCATTCATGTAAGAGCAGGTTTTGATATGGAGGATGGTAGAGTGAAACTCGCCAGTCCCTGTGGTAAGGTGAAGAGTCTTTGGGGGAGAGGAGATTTGTGAAGAAAGTTGGAAGACACCAGACCTCAGCTTTAATTTTGCTTAGGATCGATTCTATAGTACTTTTCTTTTTCTAACTTTAAACATTCATGTCACACATAAGCAAACAGTTCTTTGTGTTTGTTGAGACTCTTTGCCAAGTAGCTGAATGTTTATGGGACAGAAACTGTGGTGTTTGTTGGAACCTTACAGTGAAATTTAGATGGTTACAGCTGCCTTGTAGTCTTCCTGAAATATGTGTCATATGGTATGTTGGTATTGTCAAATTTATCTTAGCCTTATCATTTCCATCTCTCTTTTTGCCCTAATTCCCAACATCCTCTTTACCGAGAGTTAAGTGACCCCAGATCAGGGTGGTGGTGAAGGTGGGACGGGCAAAGGAGTTGAATCTTCAACTCTGTTTTGCTCTGAGAAAGAAATATGGCTCAGAATATAAGTAGAAGTGTTATTTGAATTCTCATATTTGAACTTCAAAAGAGAGTTCCCTTTTAATAGTGTCTGTCCTCTCCTCTACCTCTGTTTATCTAATGTACCATTCTCAGTTCTCTGTAAAAATAGCACACATTCAAAATACTCCGTAAGCACATTAAAATGGTTGCTTTGGAGGGAGGAAGGGGAATGGGAGTGGAGTATGGGAGAAAAGGGACCTAAGTAGTTCATTAAAATTATCTTGTTAGCAATGTTGAACTTTGTTGCAGGTTTTACTATAAACTATAAAATTCCAAATCTATTCAAGTCTGTATCTTAGACTGTATC
Organism: Callorhinus ursinus; assembly: GCF_003265705.2. NCBI lineage: Eukaryota > Metazoa > Chordata > Mammalia > Carnivora > Otariidae > Callorhinus > Callorhinus ursinus. The sequence goes on from NW_027397063.1 coordinate 45,365,665, forward strand.
TTGGCGTTTTCTCAAACTTAATTATACAGAACTCTTGATGCTGACTAGATTCATTGAAGACTATGAACTACATGCCAGATCAGAATCCACAGTGTGTTATTACTATTCTTCCTGCTACTGTTCACCCCCAAAGTAGAGTTTTTCAATTGAAGTTGAGTTTTCACTGTGTTGTTGAATCAGGTTTTTTACATTTCTGAAAAATATAAAAGCATTCTTGATATAGCTCATGTTTAGAAGTATATCCTAGGTCTGAATTTACATTTACATGATACTGCTTTCTTTGTATCTGTTTTACCTCTGAAGTGGGAAACAAGTACTTGTGTTGTTGCTTTTTAAATTATAGCAAACTCTTTGGGATCTGAGTAACCATAGAACTCAGTACTTTTAGGTTGAGATTTTTGGTTGTGTATATATGTTCATAGGTGAACATATTTATGTTCAACTTTTATGAAAGAGACCTGGGTCAAATAAGCTGATCTGAGAGATTTTGTGAAGAAAATAATTTCCAATATATTATATGATACCCAACTCTTTGGTTCTTTCTTGACTATGACTAGTAATAAAACAAGTTACCAAGAAGATTCGCTTTAAAAAATTCTATTCAGCATAGTTTTGGTGTCATATTTTAATTCTTCAAGAATTGGTTTTTTTTTTCCCCCCGAACTATGCATGGTAACTGTCAGAAAGCAAAACACTGTATTACCAACTGTTCCATGTTATGTTTTCCCCCTCCTCCTAAGTCTAAGAAAATATATAACTTCAGGCATGGAAAATGAATTGTGTGCCACACTGTACTTAAGTATAAAGCACACATAACAAATTTCAAGACATTGGAAATGCCTTTAGAATTGGTTTTAGATGTCAGGTTAACATTAGCCAGTTTTTCAGTGTTTTTGTTAGAACCTGAGTCTTTCTTTATAGGAAATCTAAATTGAAAGAGAAATTTGTGTTGCAGGAGTACAGACTGAAAATTTAAACATCTCTATCTATTGAGTGTCATAATGTGCCAAAAAATTGGAATTAATTTGTTGAAATTAGGATTTGAAATAACGTAAAATAAATCCGTGCTCCCTTTATTTCTTTTCAGGAGAGAGGTGGTCCAGTAGTTTTATGTTCTTTTTCTCTTATTGCAACAAAAATGTAAACCATTCTTTCTTTTCTCCTTTCACTTCAAGCGCTAGTAAGAGGGTAATACATCTGTTATTTTGTGTATTGTGTCCCGATTCAGGTTTCGTACCCATTTCTCACCCAACCACAGCATCCAAGTGGAATAAGCTGATGGGTGGGCCTAGGTGATCTTTCTATTCCTGAAACTTGGGTAGAATTAGATCAGTCCCACACAAGGTACTTGGTCTGTGAGCATAGAGGACTATTTTCCCAAAAATCAGAGTGCTTTTACCAGAAAATGGGAGATACATGTGTACTGGGTAGACAAATACATTCATGTCTATTATAATCTATGTAAGCCAGTATAGAAAAATGCGCTTTTGTGGCTGATTATTTTCTCATTTAAAAAGGCTTCGACAATGAGTTTCCTTTTTAGCTTGAAAAATTGAAAAATCTGATTTTGTTAATTATAAAAGAGTTAAAATTTCAAAATATTTACTAGCAGTTTTGTGAACCATGGCTACTACTGAAGTCTCTAGGGCTGCTTCAGGATATGCCATTCACTATTCACCTTGTATTGCATGTCATTGGTGGCCCTTGGGGTTATAGAACGCTGAGCTCTGAAGGGTTGCTGTACTGGAGTTCATGACAAAGGATTTCTTTGTGCCTACCAGTGGGAATATCTGGAGAATATTTTCTTCGATTTTTTTTTTTGAATTGGCATAATTTGAACCAAATATTTTATATTACTTTAAATACTGACTACCATAGGAATAGTAGCAACTAATGCAGGGGCATTTATTGGGGCTTAGTGACCGGTGGAGCATTGTACTGTACAGAGGTCGTTGTTGTAGGGCATGTGCTTAGTTTTAATGGAGGGCATAATTTTAATTGGTACTAGGTGTTTCTGGTGGGAGTGAGCATATTTAAAAGAGAATTACTGTTTATATATTTTCAACTGTCATTGTCTTGTCATTTTTAGTCAATATTCAGTTTTTTTAAAGACTTTATTTGAGAGAGAGAGAGTGAAAAAGAGAGAACCGGAAGAGAAGGGCAGAGGGAGAAGGAGAGAAGCAGACTCCCTGCTGAGCATAGAGCTCGAGACGGGGCTCCATCTCAGCACCCTGAGATGATGACCTGAGCCAAAATCAAGAGTTGGATGCTTAACTGATTGAGCCACCCAGGCACCCCGTAGTCAGTATTTAATTTTAATATTGTTAGAATGAAGTACATTGACATTCACATTTTTTAAAGCTTAATAAACTATTTTTTTAGGGCAGTTTTAGGTTTGCCACAGAACTGAGTGGGAAGTACAGAGTTCCCGTATACTACCTTCCTCCGCACGTGTCAACAGACTTAAACATTTTTACTCCAAGGTATTTATAAAGATATTTAGAAACACAAAGAGATATTTTGCATGCTGATTTCTACAACTAAAAAATGTTCTCTGCCTTCAGACTAGGAAGGGAAAGTGTTCCAGAGGGAAGCATTCTCTGACCCTCTAACCTTGAGAGTGGAAAGTTAGGCCCTATTTTATGATCCTTTTCCAGGTAAACGTTGCTGCTCTGAGGACCACAGGGAGAATAAAGATCTAATGTAACTTGGTCTGCAGCATCATGCTGTTCTATTGATGGTAAACTGGAGCCCTGGATTCTAGCTTAGCTCTGACTCTAGCTTGCTGTGGTCCAAGGGGTGAATGGAGTGGACTGCGGTTCTCATAGGCCACCAGCATTCTGTGTTTCCATGGCTTACTGGAATCTCTAGTGGGGAATGACATCACATCCTACAGGGTTAGCAGAGTGGAGGAGTGGGGAAAGCACTGTGAAGACCTGGGGTATTTATTGGTCACAAACCAGCTGAATGCCTTTTTGGGTTTGTCTTGGTTTCAGCTATGAAAATGTTGTAATTCAACTTCACAGTTTCCCTCTAAGGAAAGTTTTTTGGATCTCTCTGATTTAAAGTAATCACTGTATAGTATTATGTGTCCCAGGGACAACTGCTTTGTCAATAAATAACTTCAAATAGAGTGTATTGACACTTACTGTGGATCAGTTTTGGGCAGATTCTCTGTGTCTTCATATCAGGAATATTCTTGCAATTCTTGCAATTAACATATCTGGACCAGCGTCTTTCTGTGAACTAAGCTATTTACTAGATAGACATTAAGGCACTTGAAAGGGACAGGGACTCTTAAATAGTACAGTGTTTTTAAAAAAAATAGCACAATGTAAATTTCAGTAGAAATGTGCACTTTATTTTTTTTTAGATTTTATTTATTTATTTGTCAGAGAGAGAGAGAAGAGAGAGTGCACAAGCAGGGGGATTGGCAGGTAGAGGGAGAAACAGGCTTGCCTCTGAGCAAGGAGCCCAATGTGGGACTTGATCCCAGGGCCCTGGGATCATGACCTGAGCCGAAGGCAGATGCTTAACAGACTGAGCCACCCAGGCATCCCAGAAATGTGCATTTTAATAACATCACATAATTTTGTTACATTTTTATCCTTCTTTAAGTTGTGCAGTTTAATTAATTAATTAATTAATTCGGAAAAAAAGGGAAAGACCAGTGACTTTACCTCTCAGAACAAGATATTTTCCATTTAAAGTTGATGTAAATTACAAATGACTAACTTCCTTTTTTTAATCGAATGACTTTGGACTAAATTATTTAAGTAAATGTGATTTTCTATATATTGTGAATTGCTGCTGAAGTGAAAACAGGTGAAAGGAACGCTTTCTTATGTCAAAGGACAAGGTGGTCTTGAGGTTTGTCTAGTGGGTTTTATTCACAGAACGCCTCCCTGAAGGTTCAGACTAATTCCTGAAGTGTGTAGGCCAGGCCTTATTTCGTCTAACCCACGTAAAGCATAGGCACGTTATCCCACGGGGCTGAGAAATAAGGCCTAACCTTATATTTTCCAGCTCAGTGCTCAGTGGCTTGATAGAGCTAATGAATCTTCCCAAAGTACCTGGAGGTTCCCTGTTGGTATTCCTGATGTAGCTGCTGGCAAGCATGTTTTTATATTCTTCCTGGAAGTGAAACTCCTTCTGCCTTAAATGTGCAATTTCCCCTGCCTGAGAAGGTCAAAGGCACATTTATGTTGTTCACAAGAGTATAAAAGAGGCATTCAGTGCTCCCCTGCCAAGCCAGCTGACAGGACTAATGCCTACTCATTTTCCACCTCTACTTAAGGAAACTGCAGAAATTCATGGTTCCACCATGGTCCCTGAAACAACAATCTTATGGCAAATGAACATTATAATAAAATAGCCATATTATCAAATCAGCTCATGTACCTCAAAATTGGCAGGAGTAAAAAGTGGCTGCTCTCAGACTATCAGAGTTAAACATATGTTAAAACCACCTAAATTAAAACAAAATCTACAGCGAAACCCCACTGGAAAAACTAGTAATTCACTTAGCATCCAAATGCTGAGAATATTCAAGGCAGATTTCAGTGCTTTCACAATGTAACTCTATTAAATGCCTTTCTATCATTTAGTTTTAACTCTAGTGAGATTACTAACATTTATTGAGCACGTACTATATGTCAAGCCCTTAGTATTTATATCATATAATAATTGAAGGCAGCCTAAATTTAGAGGTGGAGGGATTGTTACCTCCATTTTGTAGGTGAGGAATGGAGAGTCTGAGAGTCCCAGGAATTGGCCCACAATTACAGGGAGTAAATGGTAGATGCAAGGTTTGGCCCTGAGGTCATTGTGCTTTGCAGAACACCACGCCTCCAACTGTACTCTGTTCTCTGAGACTATGGAGAAAAAAAAATGAGCAAATTGTGTTACTTTCTCATTTGCCCACATTTCATGTTCCACTTTCTGATGTGAACCCAGCACGTCGACCAGATCTGCTTCCTGTCCCTTCTAGCATGCTTCTTCCCATGTGCCCATAACACTCTCCTCCATCTCCCCTCTCCACTGGTGCTGCAGGTTCCAGCTTTACTCATCTTCTTCCTAAAGATTCCCATGTGCATCCTAACTTTTTTGAATTCTTGGCTTACCATTTCAGCATACATTTCTTTTATTATTTAATGTGTGTGTATGCGTGTGTGTGAGACAGAGGGTGTGATCACCCAACTAGATCATCAGCTTCTAAAAAACAGCAACTCTTTTACTACCTTTTGCAGAGTTAATACATGGTGATCATTAATAATTTCTTAAGCTGTTCTGTCATTTGCATCTCTGTGCTATTGGCATATAGATGGGTGGTAGTTTTTAAAGCATCATTTTATAATTGGTCAGTATTGAGTGCTGAAAGGGAGAGGATTTCCAAGTCTTTCATCTTGCTATTATAAGACGTCCATGTTAAACAATGATTGCTAGAATTTTTGGTCTCTTCCTGTTAGTGTTTTCTAACAGCTTACTGGGAAGTCCAAACAGATGGACAAATCTGTAATGACTTAGAAATTACTTTGGTGTACTGTTAGATACCTAGCTTGCTCTTGTTTTGCCTTTATTACTGTGTTTAAGATGTCTTAACTGAAAGGCTTTGGGTCCTGAGGAAGTGCAAGGGTGGGGGTGGGAAGGTGACAAAGAGGTACTTTGGATTTGCATTTTCTTTTAAGAGATTTCCATTTTCAGTGTAGCTGACACTTGTAATATCTGTTAAAGATTGGTGCCTGGCCAGAATGCCTGTGAAATAGCTGTGGTTTAAGCTTCAAGTATAAACGTTTTAACAAAAGTGTTGGCAATATAATGTATGAATAAAGACAGCACTTGTTAAAAAGCATATATATGTGTGTGTATGTGTACACATCTGTGTGTATGTGTGTGTCTGTATAAGTATATATCTCTCTGCAGTTATCTTTGTTCATAGGAAAAAGTTTATTTCAGGAAGTGACTTAACTGGAAGTCAGACTATCAGTTTATTATTTCTAGGAAAAGCATCCTTTGGCCTGTGGTGTGGGCCACAGTGATCTGAGGTGGGGAATTCATTGGCCAAAATTGCAAAACAGCTGGTATGCCTTTTCAGTACTGTATTATTGAATAATGTGCCTGACGCCACTACTGAGGAGACTAAAGGGATATACAGTGTAGTGGGGTGGGTGGGAGACCTTAGGCACACACAGGACACGGAAGGCTAGACTACACATATGCTAGATCCCACAGAAGTAAGAGCTTGGGGTTTGTATTTAAGTGTTATTTGTAGCATGTAGTATATAAAAGAGTGAGTTGAGGAAAATATAAAAATTGTACTCATGTAAAAAAGTAGTTTTAAGACAAGAAAAATCTTTTAAGAAAAGCTGCACTGTAAAGTATGGGGATTGGACTACATGTCGCTGGGAAAATGGAGGAAACCAGTGAAAGATTTAGCACAAGAGTGGGTATTAAGACGGTTATTTGTGACCTGGACTTGTTTTGGCTTTCAGAGGTCATGCTGACTCTTAGATTAGAAATGCAGTCTCTTTCAAAACACAAACATTGAAAATAATAATTTTCAAATGTGCTTTCTTGGGTTCTCCATTTAGTTTTGTTCAGGTATAAAACCATGAGTATTCTATTTTTCAGGAGGATGAGGAAAAATCTATTTTCCTTTTCTAGCCATTTGGCTATTTTTGTTGTTTCTGGTGCCATAAATGGAGAGGCATCTGTACCATGCATTGTATCATGCCTAACAATTTTTTTTCATTTGAATGTAATTGTTCCTTAGCAAATAATTGCAGTCCAGAATGACTTTTATTGAGCTTGATTGAATTAAGGTTATGTATGAAAATGAGTTAGTTAAAGCTTAATCTATTACCCAGAGAATTGATGAAAACATCAGAAAAGCAGTCATTCATGGGGATTAAATATTCTTCCATGTAAGTGGGCAACATGGTTGCCTTGGAGTCCCTTCTGCACTGACCGGGTAGTAATAACATCAGGGTGCAGAACACACAACACACAGTGTTCGCCTAAAAGGGGAGTTTACCGTGATGTGCCTTTGAATGTTATACTGTACATTAACACTAATTGGGAGTCTGTCTCATTGTAAGAAGTGGCACCTCACCTTTTTTAGTATAATAGGCTTTTCAAAACATAGCACCCCAAGGGGCAATGTGTAAGCTGTGCCAGAAAACCAGTTGCTCTGGGATCTTTCAGTGGTTGCTTAGGCCCGATCTTTAAGATAGGTTTTTCACATGCCAAGTCAGATGCCCAATTTGTGGTAAGAGGTAAATAATAGATATTAATAGATAGTTCTCCCACCTGCCATGAAGTTTCTCAAGGGGAATCCTGAGCTGTGCCTGATCGGTCCTGCTAGGTATGCATCCTCTGGGGGACACAGTGTAACGGGTGGGAAACAGGCCTTGAGAAGGATCCTTAAAGAGGCAGTGAGCCCTAAGGACGAGAATGAGGGTTGAGAGGAAGCCAAAGTGGGACTCAGGGAACACAGGCCCAGCCTGAGGCGTTTCCCCCTGCTCGCCCAGCAAGTCCCGCCCTTCTGACCCATCACACAGCCACCGGGTTCCAGCAAATCGCAACACCTTGTCAAGTATTGGTAATGCACAGCAGCTTATGCTCAAAGTGCTTTTCTGAAGCTACTTCTGTGGGCATCTATGAGAGCCAGATACAATCTGGAGTCTCTAAGGTTGGCTCTCAGAGAACGCAAAGGGAGTCTGTCTCAGGCAGGATCTTCAGCCTTGAATTTGACCTCTGGCTTCTCTCTCCTAGTCAGTTAAGTCCAGCAAGATTTTTTTGTTACCCTGAGTTTTAAAACCCCTCTTGGCCATGGCATACACAGCATAGTCAGCCTTCTTCCTCTCCCTCCTGACTGACCCAGAGATAGTTGTATCACAGTTGATACATTACTGAATTGTAATCAAAATAAGGTGTAGTTATGGTCCATTTTTTGATTGATGGATTGATAGATTATAAATATACTGATTTTATACACACACACACACACACACATATATATATATATATATATGATATACTGATTATAGAAACAAACTAATCGAGAAGGGTACCCAAAGATTAGTGAGAATTTATTTTTGGGGTCCTAAAAGAAATTCTGTGTATAGGATATATTAACATATTTTATTTCTCAGATAACATGTGCTCACTCTTTAAAAAGTAAACAAATCTTTAAACCAGAATAAGAATTAAATTGATGCTGTCAATTAATGATGGACCCTCCTTTCCCAATTTTGGCAAATATAAATTTTTATTTTTTTCATTTATACCAATTTATTTACCTGACAGTTTTTTATGGTTACTTATTCATGATTTTTACTCATTTATTTTACAAGATTTCTTTTTTTTCTTTACACTGTTTATTTTAATGTTTTTTTTTTTCTGTACTGGCTTTTATGGGTTTATATGAAGAAAATTATGTGATTAAATATATGAGGTAGTGTATTTTTTAAAACAGTATTTTTAATAATGTTAGTTGCCTATTTTGTGATAATTAACTTTTACACCACCATTTGGTTTTTGGAATTGTATGCTTCCTTAGTTAAAAACATAGTCATTTAATTTGAAAGTGTTCACGTTTCTTTTATATTTTGCTTCAAAGATCCGGATTTATTTTTCTATCCATGCTCTTGTTTTAAAAAATATGGATGAATGAGTAGTATCTTGTATGAAGCCACATGAGACCATTTAATATTTTATTCGTTGTTTCTAGCTATTGTTTTCTTCAGTAGCACTGGGTGACAATTGAATCGTCTAAGTCTATACAGGATTACTCAGAGGAATCATTATACATTTTTGATATTTATTGTAAGTTCTCCCATATCATAGTGGCTGATTAGGGATTAAAAACTTCAGTTATGCTATAAGATGACTAATAATATTGGTAGAACTGTAAGCCAGTAAGTGATATCCAGTTTCTAGAGTATGTTATAGCCTGCTGATTGTAAAGAAATATAATCTGCAGTGGGGTACAAAATTGTCTCTCTTGGTTGAGTGTGAATTTAGTATACTACCATTGAAGCATCCTAGAAACTAAACCATTGTATTTCACATAGAAGCTGAAATAACTTAATTCTTAAAAGTGATGCAATTTAGGTATATGTCTATATTTGCAGTATTATTAATGTAAAATGTTCCATTTAATTTTTTTGGACAACCTTTTGCTGATTTTGATCCTCTTTCTTATATTACTTCATCACTTTCATCTAGAAAGTATTTTTTTTTTTTTTTGGTAACATTTTATCTCTGTGGATGTCTCCCCCTGCTCCTCACCTTTTTAAAAAAACTGTACTGCTTCACTCATTATCTTTAAAACATTTAAAAAATAAATGGTAATATATTAATATTCCTAACCACAGGTTGTCTGGTTGTTTTGGGCCAGTCATTTAAAATAACTTGAATCTAGTTAGGATGTCCATTTAACATCCTGTTTTTCCAGAGGATTTGCTGGCAATTCTGTACTTGATTTTAGCTAAAAACCTGAGGAGTGCTTACCTGTAAATCTCGGTATCTGTAACTTTAATCTCAGAATTCCCATTGAATAATTTGTGACTGTCTTTTTGTTAAAGTTGACAAAAAACACTTTAAGCCGCTTTCTCTAAAGAGTGTTAGCATAGGGATTTTTAATAATTTGCCCGATTTTGATTGTTTGGCTATTACTCATTGCGGGGTGTATAATTTTGTGAAAGGACAAAGTGTCAGCTTTGTTTGAAAGTCCTTCATGGCTCACCATTTAACCACTTTGCTATGGGTCTTTCACAGAATCCTGCTGCATCACAGAAGCTGGAAATTCTGATGTTCCATTAAAATCACAATGGAAAGTCTTGACTTGACGGGTAAGAGCAGCACTGCAGGTGCATCTTACTTATACCTAGAAGCAGTGAAGCAGTCAAGAACTATGTGCTGTCAGAGCTGGTCTCAACTTTTTTCCCATCCGATGCATTCACCTTCCGTATTGATCAGGGAAGTGTGATAATTTTGTGTGGTTGTTTTTGTTTTGTTTTGTTTGTGAATTACTCTTTTTTTAAAGTGACGTTTTAATCTCCCATCATCAAGTAAGTTAAATTTTCCTTTAAAACCATGAATTTAAAAAAATTAACTATTTCACAGTCTCTGATTTGTTTCTCCACAGTAATATGCTGTTGGTGAAAAGTTTGACTTGAATAAATAGAGGTTACATACCTAAATAAATACTAAATCGATCTATTCCCTATAAGCTATTGTTGTTCGTGTACTGCCTTTGGCTTTGATTGAAAAATGAACCAGTATCAAAGCATTATGGAGTGTTTGTTTTAATCTGTTAAAAATAATAGAGGCAGGTATAGCAGTGTTATGAAACTGTTTTGAATTTTGAGAACCACACAGTGAAGAAAAAGTTGAGGTTGTAAAGTATGTACGTGTCAAATTATATCAGACTCTGAAACTCACAGATACTATAACTCTGTCCTCTTGTACCTCTAAGTTATTTTCAAAGCTGTTTCTTCAGGAGAAAAGTTTTTAATGGTTTTAAGATATGGCAATAGTATTTTCAGATTAATTTTAATAATGGTTACTTACAAGCAGAGTTGTTTCAGTCTGGAAACAAAATGTGTGATGCTTTACTGATGTCTGAACACTTGGTGGTGAACTGATGATTTAAAGACAGGAATTTGATGTAAATTAAAATGAACAAATATAGTAAATATTGTTTAGTTGCAGTTTTCAGGACATGAACTTAATCTCTGAGTAATTGTAAGTTAATCTTAAATCTTTCCTGTTTTTAAGTATTTTGATTTGTTAGCTTTTCAAATCTGTCTAGAATATCTGTGGCTACCTTCGTGTTTTAGTAAGTATATGACTGAATGTTGCTTTTATCATGTGAGTATAAATATAAGACCTTTGAGCCATTCTTCTGAATGTCATTGTCTAAGATTATACATATATTGTAAAATATGTACAGTTTATCTTGAATGTGTATTTACTAGGATATTTAAACACCAACATAATCTTAATGGCAGTGAGAAGATTGGGATTTAGTTATCATTTTTCCTCCTTTCTATGCTGTTCTTTAAGGCACAATTAATTTTCAAATACAAATTCTGTGTTTAAGAGTGCCAGTTAGCATACAGTTGATTTTGGTTTTATTGGGTCAGCAGAATAGACTATAGAATGTTTGAATATTGATACTGAAATTTTAAATATGTTCTCAATTGTTAACCCAAAAGGGAGTTGAATGTAGTGAGGTTTAAAGAAAATTAAGTTTGTGGCAGTATTCTGAATTTGCTGAATATGAATACATCTATAGAAAGTAAAGCTGGACACTTTATCTGATCTGTTCAGAACACTGAATTGTTAATCAGCATTAGTATGGCAGTCTTTCCTTAAGTAGCCATCTGATCTATGATTTCTGAATGTTAATCAGATTATTTCAATAAAATATTTTTATTGACTATAAGAAATGGACACAAATTGAAATTGCTGATAACATTTAAGAAGCTTAAGATGACACTATATACTTCTAGCTCATATTTACAATCATCATAAATAATAGTATTAACTAAGAAATAGAAAAGAAACCAGGAGTAATTTAGGAAGCAAATCCTAGAAGATGTTAACATGGCAAAAGGATGCCGGGGTCCAGTAAATCTGGGAAATGCGGTTGTATCATTCAGCTTAGGCAAAGTTGTGTTTCATTATCCAAAGAGTCCCCAAATCTTAGTGCTTTGTAGCAGCAACAATTTCTCACCCTTGTTCATCTTAATAAATCTACTGCCATTGTGCTCAGTGTCCTCTTTGCTCCTCGACCAAAGCTAAAGAAGCATCTCTGGGATGCATAACTCTTATAAGGCTGAAGGAAAAAAGGAATGATGGTAGAAATGTGACTCTTAAAATTGTTGGTCAGAAGTAGCACATGTCACTACCTCTCATTTCACTGGCTGAAGCATGTCACATGGTCAACCACCATGTCATAGGGTAGGAGTGGCCTTTTAAGAGGGGATAGGATAAGGAAAGTCTGATTGGGAGGCTATAATATCTGCTATAATATATAGCTATAATAACTATAATATCTGAATCCCATCTATGGCTCTTCTGGAGAGACAGAGTGCATGTAATGTATTAAACTTCCAAGAAGTCCATTCATTCTTTCCAATGAATCTCTTTAACATATAAAATTATTTGACCATGAATCCTTTCATTTTTATTATATAGAACTCAGTGAGCTATGATGCCGTATCCGTGACAAGTTTTAAGGACTGAGGAATTCATACAATTCAAGAGTTTCTTGATGTTTCAAATGTTAGAACTTTTCCCATCATGGAGTAAAGGGTTCTAGTACATATAATAGACTTACGTTATTATGTTATAAATACTTTTTGTTGTTGTTGTTGTTGTTTGAGGTGGGGAGGGGCAGAGGGAGAGAGAGAATCTTAAGCAGGTTCCCACACCCAGTGCAGTGCAGGGCTTGATCTCATGACTGTGAGATCATGACCTGAGCCCAAATCAAGAGTTGGTCACTTAACCAACTGAGCCACCTAGGCGCCCCGTTGTGTTATAAGTAGTTTTAAAATGAATGAAAATATCTGTAGTCTGGATCCTCTACAGTTTGCATACAGAGTTACAGAAGGGAAATAATGCCACTTAGGATAATTTCCTATCTATGTGCAATACATTACAGAATTTTGACAAGTATTATCTAACTTGATGTAGGAAAAGAACGAGAAAATGGGTTCTTTGCTCTTTCCAGTGGCAATATAATAATTTTACCAGGCAATAGTAGCCAGATGCCTTTACATAAGATCAGTTTTAAGAACCATCCTAGAGAGAAAGAATGCAGACACTGTAGAAAGGGTAACAGTTGTATTCCAGGAGTTTTCTGAGTTGCTCCAACTGAGATCATAACCATTATACAGGAGCTGTGCATTATTGTCTTCGTAGTCTTCTAGAAAATGAGGAGGCACACAGCACTCCTCAGCCAATATTGGTTTGAGTAATCCCTTGGGTATTATAAGATACTGCTACCAGACCTATGTGGATTAAGATGATTTAAAAATGTAAGAGTATGCAAACGATGCTATGTTTGATAATTTATAGTTCCTTAAGATTGGGGGACTGAATCTATGGATTTGGAGAAACTTTGGCATAAATCCTACTTCTGGCGCTTTTTAATTGAAAGAATTTAGGTGATTATTTAACCTCTCTGAAACTTTGTTTTCTCATCTCAGTATGGGATAATGATCTTTATCTCATAGGACTGTGAGAATTAAATGAAATATGTCGAGTCCCCGATGCAGCACCTGGCATGTAGGAAGCACTTGAGAAATGGTACTAAAAAAAGAAAGCTGTGGGCAGAGGTCAGGAATCTTGAACACACCATAAAATACCTTTCATAGATGTCTGACGGTGTATGTATGTGTAAAATGTGTTTCTGTACTTATATATAAACACAGACACACACCTCCAGGGGTTTTAACATATTGTGCTGAATGCATAAGAATCTATGTATTCTTCTGCAGTTCTACGGAAAATACAGAGTGGCTTCATTCTTAACACCGAGAGAACGGGTGAATCCTGCAGAAATATTAGCCACCCTATGATCTAATACTTCACTTCTTGCCACTGAAAATATAGAATTGTTAAGGATAGTGTGAGAGCCAAATTGTAGATAGATTCCCTTCACTCTGAATATTAATGAGGTCAGTATGAAATCAAATTTGATAATGTCTTGATGCAAGGTACAAGAACTGGAGATTGTGCCACTGAAATTTTCTTTACCATGTAGAGCGAATGCTATTTGGTTTCAAAAGAATCAGCATTTCTATCTCAGGATTTTTATGTTACTGTTTTCCAATGAGGGTTAACTTATTCAGACTCCGTCAAGCCTTTCTCTGTTGACTTTGTTCCCTGTTCCCTCGTACTCTCAGATTCAGGCACAACATGGTCCATCTCTCTTAAGATTCAAAGCTGTGTGCTATTTCTAAAGTGACAGTTTCGTTTGTTTAATTTAGAAAAACGTAAAATATTTGGGGGAGTAAATTATTCAAATTGTTTCAAATTCTTCTCTTTATAAACAGATCATCTTTGTTACTGTCAGTTACTCATTCAGCTGGATTATCAGTAGCATAAAACTACCTAAAAAATGTAAGCTCTTCAGTTTTAGAGACTATATAATAGTCTGCTTGGGCTGCCATGACAAAGTGCGACAGACTGGGTGGCTCCAACAACAGGTATTTATTTTCTCACCGTTCTAGGGTCTATAAAGTCCATGATCAGGGTGCAGGCAAATTCTGTTTCTGGTGAGGTCTCCCTTCCTGGCTTGTAGGCAGCCACCTTCTTGCTGTGTACTCACATGGCCTTGTCTCTGTGTGTATGTGGAGAGAGGGAGCTCTAGAGTCTCTCCTATTCTTAAGAAGACGCCAGTTCTATTGGAGAAAGGTCCCACCCCATGATCTTACTTAACCTTTACCTACTTTTAGGGCCTGTCTCCCAAGTACATGGCCGTGTAGGACTTCAACATACGAATTTGAGGTCTACTAATTCAGTTCATAACAGAAGTAGTTCGCTTTTTTGTACCAAAGAATGAAGTGAAAGTTTAAAAAAAAAATGCTTTCTATGAATCTATAAACAAGAAAACCTCATTTATTACAGTCTAAAATTCTAAAAATATAATTGGATCTTTGAGTTGGGAGGCATTTCAAATTACTGAATTCATGTTTCTTCCACTTTGAAGTCACTGTGCATGGAAATGAGTTTCATACCAGTGAAAGAATCAAGTCTGAGAACTGAAAATCAGTGATTTGTATAATGGAGGAATTACATCATTGAAAAATTGATTTCCATGTGTATTCGTTGGTTCTAGGAGTAGAATTTATTTGAAATTAGGTCAAAGAATAACTGAATTACTCTTTTGGATTATATCTGTTTCTGTTTACTCTAATCAAGCCAATTCATATTTTTTAAGGTGATTTTCTTTTACTTTATGAATCAGTTGTGAATTCAAACAGGGAAATGGCATATGGAGTTGTCCCTTGAACAATGCCAGTGTTAGGAGCAACCCTTTTGCACTGTTGAATATCTTTGTGTAACTTTTTTAAAAGATTTTATTTATTTGACAGAGAGATAGCACAAGTAGGCAGAGCGGCAGGCAGAGGGAGAGGGAGAAGCAGACTCTCCACCGAGCAGGGAGCCCAATGTGAGACTCGATGCCAGGACCCCGGGATCATGACCCGAGCCGAAGGCAGCCGCTTAACCAACTGAGCCACCCAGGCGCCCCTGTGTAACTTTTGACTCCACAAAAACTTGATTACTGACAGCCCGCTGTTGACCAGAAGCTTTACCTATCACAAAGTTGATTAACATATATTTTGTGTGTTCTATGTATTCTATATTATATTTGCATAATAAAGTAAGCTAGGGAAAGGAAAATGTTATTAAGAAAATCATTAGGAAGAGAAAATACATTTACAGTTCTGTACTGTGTTTGTCCAAAAAAATCTGTGTATCTCATGTGGGCATGTGCAGTTCAAGCCCGTATTGTTCAAAGGCCAACTGTACTTAAGATTTTGGTAAACCAAAAGAAAAGATTGTGTATTTGAAATAATTCCAGCAGAAGTCAAGGATTCCCAAATCTGTTATATGTACCTGTTTATTGCCCTGCCTCCCTCACTCCCATCTTTATCCCTTTTTTCCTTCCTCCGCCTTTCCCTTCTTTCCTCTGAGAGCAGCTTATAAGTCAGGTAATGGTTGCTGGGATTTCTCAAGTGATAGTCTAAATACAGCTCACTGACCATCTGTACAGTACTTCTTGCTACTTTACAGTAGCATACTTTTCTAGTAGGTATGTCAGTTGGTGGATATTTGGGATTAGTGACAGGTAAATAAATAGTGCATTTACTTGTTGGATATTGATGTAGGCTCAACCTAACTTTCTTAGTTTTATCTTTGAATTTTGTGTAAGTGTACCTATTTTGTCAGTTGAATAATTTCAGTTTCTGATGATTCAATGCCTATCTGAAACAGAAAATACAATAAAAAAGAAAGAAACTTTGGAGACCTTAAACACTTTTATGTAAAAATAATTTTAAATTGATTTGTAAAATTTATCACCTCACCTTGTGTGTTTACAGACTAAAGGATAAGCTATTTAGCAGCGATCTAATTTTGTGGATGTTAGTTTAATTGGTTGAAAGGTATTTTTAACTCTTAGCTACTTTTGATTTCAGTTTCACTGTAAAACTGTCTACAAGAATGACTCAAAAGCTTTGTATGTAATAAATTTTAGCATTGTATTTCTTCTGAACAGTCAAATCAGTCTACTGATTATGATGTTTACTAGTTGAGGACAGTATAAATAAATTCAGGCATGACTTCACTCCATGCATTAATACTCCCTGAAAGGGGGGGATAAATTAAGTATTTTTATACTGACGTTGGTATTTCCTTTGATCTCCATTATAGAGAAGTGCATTTCTCCAGGAAAATAAATGGATCTAATGGTGCCAAATTTCTCATAAGATAGCTCTCAGAATTTCTGTGCATTTTAGTGTAAAATATATACTGCCTTTACTGGATATTCTGTACATACACGTGTAAGTATAAATAGTAAGTATGTATGAGTATATATGCATGTAGTTTCTTCAAAAAGCTAAAGGACTTAATTTTATACTAGAGAGTC
The DNA here is from genome assembly GCF_003265705.2 of Callorhinus ursinus. NCBI lineage: Eukaryota > Metazoa > Chordata > Mammalia > Carnivora > Otariidae > Callorhinus > Callorhinus ursinus. The sequence goes on from NW_027397063.1 coordinate 45,382,334, forward strand.
TGTTTTGTTCATGGCTGCATCCCCAAAACCTAGAAACAGTGTCTGGCACACGGAAGTTGCTTAGTAAACATTTGGTAAATTAGTATTACCAGAGTTCATGTTTCGTTGACCTTGTATGCCATTGAACTTGCCGTTAATAAGCATCCCGTGGTCTACCTGCGGGTAATTATTTTTCCCAGTCCGAATTGAGAGAGAGAAGCCATTCTTCAAAAATAAAAGTCTCTCTGTGCTTTTAAATCGGTAGTTAGTCCTATAATCAATAAGTGTTAGAGGGCTGAAGAATTTAAAATGAGTAGCAAAAAATTTCTGGGTGCCTATTGACTCATTTATAGTGTGCGTTGAGTCAGCAAGGGTTTATTAAGACCTTGGCCAAGTACTTCTCTAACAGTCAGTCAGTGGCCCTATGAGTGGAGTGCATGTGAATGTCCTGAGATTTAAGGTAGGCAGATTGGTTCAGCTGGGCTTAAAGAGATGTTGTACGGTGTCTGGATTCAGTTAATATGTACCAAAAAGGTAGGCTGAAATCCACGTGTAGGTGTTTTATTCTTGTGGGGCGGGGCTGGTATTTTTAGGGCATTTCTGTATTTGAATCAATCTATGAAGATGATGGATAAGAATATTGTGTTTTGGTTTTATTTAGACTTGAACAACTTGCTCAGTTTAGTTTGCAATTGTTCTGCTTCTGCCTTGATTATATTACTATTCTTAAAAAACAGTTGAATTCTGTAACTATTTCAATGTTCCTTAACATTTACTGTTAAGACCATTTATTACCAAGCGTCTCTCCGTGGAAGAAGTATTCCACTTCAGGTGATGTTTTAAGGCACTGAACATTACCATTAGGCTCTTATAGAACCCAAATTTCTTGAGAGTGCCAGCCACATGGGGAGGAACTGGCTTCTGAACAAGGCTTAAATTATAAAAAGCTACCATTTATCTGATGAGCACTGTCCTAAACATTCTCAGTTCTGCCACACTAATTCCAATGAAGAAGAACCGCCAGGTTAGAGACCCTGAGACCTACAAAATGTGAGGCATGTCCATGTGCAGAGTAGTGTATGTCTGCTATCCATCCCGGCACCACCTGGACAAACACATACATGAAACTCTGAACCGTGCCCTTCCTATAGTTTTGAATACCTACTGTGTTCTCAGCATTGTTAGAGTTACCAGGTCTTCATATTAGGTACTTTATAATATCAAAGAGACAACAGTAAAGTTTGAAATCAGTAGCTGCAGACAGTGGTCTTGTGAAATACCAGAGCTCTTGCTATAGCAGTGGTATTTGTCCTCCTGTTTGATGAAGCAGATGGCCCATCTTTCAATTCATTTGGTAATGTGAACACTTAAAGGAATGATAGTTTTCAGGTTTGCGAGTTTTGTTGTTTCTGTTAAAGTCATGGGTTTTGCCGTTCTTTATTATTCACTGAGAGGTTTCAATTTTTAGGGAACATAAGAAAAATCTCTCATAAGGCTATTCTAATATATCTTGTTGATGGGAGAGGTGTCCCAGTTTTGTCTCTCTTTATGAGTTTTAATCATCACAGTCATAGAATTTTTTATGGATTATTTCTATTGTAATAAAATATTTCACACATTAGAGTTTATAATGTGCCTGGGAAAAAGTAATCTAGAAGTTTTACTTCATAGTGCTTATAAACATTCTTATTCTTGCCTCTAGATTGTTAACTGCATAACTGCTCACTGTTGCTTACTGAAGATTAACATGGATAGGCAAAAACTTAAAGGTTTTCTTATGTATGACAGATTTAACTCTGTCACTTTTGTTTGTTTGAGCTGTAGCTTGAGCTCTTAGAGACGTGGGCTGTGGAGTCAGATGGATTCAGGACTAAATCTGACTCAGCTTTTACTGTGATTGTGATGTGGGGAAGTTACCTAAATTCCTCTGTGAAATGGGTGAATACTGATCGTTAAAGGTTGTAGTGAGGATTAAAAGTGCTGGAGGATGCAGTGCCAATCCAGCACTTGGCAGGCACTGTGAAGAAAATGTGCTTGTTCTCAAAAAGGACAGTAAGCCACAAGTGGAATTTGACTTTTTTTTTGCTTCCTAACTGTTCCTTGAAATTGAATTTCAGGCATATTTTGGTCTCCATTCACAATAAGGGAAATGTCCAGCTTCAACATGCACATCTTTATTATATTGGAAGTCTTTATTGAGTACAGGATGGACTTGCTTTAAATCATTAGGAAAGTATAACGTTTGCTCTTTATTTTGTTAGATACTTTAAAATATTTTCTACACAGTCATATGTGATAGTTTGATTTTTATATTTCCCCAATTAATTTTGCAACTTTATTAAAGCCCAATCAATGCTCAAACTTAAGAAAACATTAAGAGATAAGTCATCTATCATTCAGTGAAATATAGTTATTTTAGGATTATTACTACTTTATACTCTTGGTATTAAGAAAATTATTACCCCAAACAAATAAATTATGTAAGCATAACAGTAAATTTTTATGATTTACATAATTTTCTTCCAAGACTGTAATTATCTTAACAAAACAAGGAAATGTATTATGAATTCTTAATGACTTTTAAAGTATGACAGCCATTTTCATAAATTGATTATCTTAACCTGATAGCCATAAAAATTTTTAAAAATTTTAGTAGAATAGTTAATTCAGTCATGAGCTGACTGCTGGTTTATTCGTACATTAGAAAAGCAAAATTTCCCTTCATTTTTAGGTCACTGGCTTAGCATTTCACAGTTAATTGATCCAAGAGAAGAAAATATTTTTCTACAACTGCAGAAAATGCTAACTCTGTGAAAGTACTTATTTTCTGATAATTTTATGCACATGAGCATGAACTAATACTACTTGGTCTTTTATCTAATATCAGTAGGTATATTAATTTTGAATATATTATAATTAACATATATTTATTAATTTTGAATATCTCTAATATATCTAAACTTGTTTTCAGGATAATCATCTATGAAAATACCTTGATTCCTTCTAAAAGCTGCTCTGTCAGTTAGCATGTATATGTTAGGTGTTTGTGGTCTTTTTATAGCAATTTTGCCTTTTCCTAGTTGAATATGTATACATTCTAACCATAATAACCATGGATCATACAGACTTCTTATACACTTTTAAAATTATTAGTGTATATTGAAATTCTCAACCTTTCTGGCCCACCTATAAGAGTGTTTGCACTCTTTCTTCAGCTCTCTTTTATTTCTTTTTAGAACCTGAACTGCATTCAGTAATTTTACTGGAAAAATGTTTTGTTTAAAGATAAAGTAACATATTTTCTGTTCCTCTGTTTGTTTAATAAATACTTGCTGGAACTACTATGTGCAAGTAAACGTGTTAGATAATGTCAGAGTTGCAATATGATAATAGAAGGGGAACTCTTAAGCAGGAAAGAGGGACAAACTTCATTAAGAATTGAGGAAGGTTTTAAATCCCAGGTAGGACTATCAAGGAAGACTACCCAGAGGAAAAAATTCAAAAGTCTGGAGGAGGTGAATACACTGCTTTTGCCAGTTGGATGGCATGTATATAAGGTAAAAGGGAAACCTAGAAAAGCTAGATGTAAGAGGGCCTTGAATATCAGGGTGAGTTTACTTATTTCCTTCTTAAAGGCAAATGAGCGAATGGAAAATTTTGCACAGGTGATATAAGAAGGATGGATTGGAGGGGAAAAGAGGAGGTAGGCATTGGAAAGATTGGCTTAAGGGACTTTAGCAAAGCCTAGGTAAGAAGTTGTTCTTCTGGATGGAACCACCATGAGACCACCGTGAGAGACATGATGAAGATTATGCCCTGTCTGGATGTAGTTTAAAATATTTTAGATTGAGGTATTCAACTCACAAAATCAAGTAAGTCTTTTTTCCAATTTGCAGGGCAAAAATTAATAGATACTCAGTTTTAAGGATTCCTTGAATGAAGATTTTCTCAAACACTTGATACCTACTACTGTTCGGCCTATCTATGTGTGTCTGCGTGTATTTAGTAATTGTAAATTTAGCTTTCACTGTGTGTCTCAAAAAATACACATCCTGTCCTGTCACTTGAACTAAATTACTAATCTGTAGGATTTGGCAACAGACTGACCTTGTGCTGGGACTGTATAGGGATTGATCCTAAGAGGGAAGGAAGAAGTGGGGGTGTTGAAAAGGAAGTCAAAGATAGGTTTTTAATTTAAGCCTGGTGTTCAGATAGTACTGCTACCAGAAGAAGAGAAAGAGAGAGTACTAGAAACATTTTGGGAAGGGGGAGGTAGAGTTTAGGATGGACTGGATTTGAAATGCATAGAGGATATCCACGTGATTATGTATAGGATGTAGTTACAGATTGTTAAGGGTTTGGGAGAGATTCAGGCTAAAGATAAATAGAGCTTAGGAGAGAGAGGTAGAGCTGAAACTTTGACTATTGGTGAAAGTAGAAAATATGGCTAAGACAGAACTTTGGAATACATCTACAGGTTCTTTGTTAAGAGAAATCTAGAGGAAAGAAAAACAATCAGATCTGTGGGGGGAAATGCAATAGAGTATAGTACCCAAGAAGGTGGGAAAGAATTTTCAATAAAAATGTTGAAAAATACAGAGACCTCTAAATGCTCCCAAACAGTGTTAGGGTTAGGTGATTCGGGGCTCCTTTGGAGAAAGCATTTTTTGTAGAGTGATCAAGGCAGAAGCCACTTTGTATAGTGTTTGCAGTATTCTCTGTTTTATTGCAATGTTCTTGATTTTCTTTTTAGCTGAAACTGTATGTTAGGCCGCTGTTTTCATGGAGTAATCTATAATGACTTACAAATCCACACCCTGGGAGCATAGGACTCATCTTCTATAAATGTAGTTTTAATATTCTTTTCTTTAAATATGTTATCTCAGACTGTTTCAAATCATAACTTAATCCAGGTGCTAATATCATTTTCTCAAATGCACTGAAATGACTTTCTTTAAAATCATCAGCAAACTACTTTGTAAATGCCTCTCCCATAGGACTTATATTATAATTGACATTACAGAGGCATGAATAATGAATTCCTTGTCATTGCCAGCTCTTCTTTTACACTAAGTACACTGATGCTTTCTTTAAGGCCCACTGGTTTAATAAAGATCCTGTCGAAAACTCTTTGGTGTAGGGGGCTACCTGCATATGAAATTTCTAGAGTAGAATCCGATACGTGGTGACTTTTGTTTCCATCTGCAGAAAATAGTTTTAAGGGGATACAAGATTCACCCTAAGTAGTAGTAATGATTATAATGATGAAAACTGCAGTTGTCATTATTTGCATTTTTCTCTCTGTTACGTATGTTTGTGTGAGAGAGTGTATTTTTTCTAATCTTCACAGTGACTCTTAGATGTGTAGGTCTCATTATTCCCATTTTATACATGAAGGAACTGAGGCTTAGAATATTTAAATAAATTGTCTGAGCTTTTTGGCTTATTAAAAACAGAGCCAGGATTCTAATCAGCTTTTTCTGACTTTCAAGACCATGTTCTCTACGTGGCCCATGCAGTTTTATGAATTATTTGAAAGGTAAGTTTTAACACTCTTGATGGCAACTACTCACTCTGGTTTGGGAGCTCAACACCTCATTATTTTCTTCCTTTTTTCCCTCCAACTAGAGAAGAAGAGATCACTTTCATTTGCTTAAACATGTTGCCATTTGCCGTTGTTGGTTGTCAGGTACTTTTCTGTGAATTTAATACTGTTACATATATATTTAATCTTCACATCAGTTCTGTGAGAGGTGGATGTATTTCCCCTCAACGTTTTGTTACGAACCTTTCAAACATCATTGTACACTCATACACTCACCACCTAGATTTGACAGTTAACATTTTCATTATTTTATGACATATCTGTAACCTAGCCATCATCGATTCAGTTTAATTTTGGCTCCTTTGCAAGTAAATTAAAGACATTACTATCCCTCCCTTAAATACTTCAGGATGCCTATTATTGACTGCAGTTCACTATTTAGGTACAACTTTTTTAAAAAAAATTATTTGAGAGCAAGAGAAAGAGAGCACAAGCAAGAGGGAGGGGCAGAGGGAGGGGCAGAAGCAGAATCCCTGCTGAGCAGAGAGCCCAGGACCCCAGGATCCTGACCTGAGCCCAAGGCAGATGCTTAACCGACTGAGCCACCCAGGCGCCCCATGTACAACTTTTTTGATCTGAAATTCACATTCAGCGAAATGCACAAATCTTAAGTGTACGTTCTCTGAGTTTTGATAAATGCATATACCTGTGTAACCCCAAATACCTATCAAGATATTAAACATTACTATTGGTAGGTGTCTCTTTTATTCACATTTTGTAGGTGAGGAAACTGAAGCCTAGAGAGGTTAATGATCTGCCTAAGGTGACACTGCCAATAAATTGCAGAACGAGAATTCAAACTCATGCAGTCTGGCTGCAGGGTTGGCGCTCCTAACCACATCACCATACTGTCCATGGATTAGCCTCACGTATTCGCGTATCCTTTTACATTTCATGTGTACAGATACAATGTTTATTTTTTACGTAGGTATGTAGACACAGAAGTAGTATGTTTGGGATTAGAGTAGAAATGCTGTTCTAGAATTGCATCAGTTCTTTGCATGATGTTTATGGCAGTTGAAGAGGGAAACTAACTCCCTTCATTGAAATACGAAGGTGCATCTCTGTATGATAACTCTAGTCTTACCTAGATCCTTGATTAATTTTTCCATATATAAAGTCACAGTTAATTTCCTAATGACAACACTGAGATTCAGGAAAATCCTAAAGTGCCACTTGAATAATTAAGGGTAAATGATGTTCAGTATAGTTTTGTATTAAGCATATTTTTGCTCTATTAGTAGAAAACTATTCATCTGTGTGTGGTATATATAGTACCACTCACCTTGATATTTCAATCCCCAAAATAATGGAATTAGCCAATTTAGGATTTATAGCTATGAACTTTGTGAAGTTTTTAACATGAATGGAAGTTTTTGACCTTTCCAAATAAATTGCATAAAAATATGAATAAGGACTGGAATAGATTATATTAATTTTATTTTTGCAGTACTTAGGTGTACCATCCCTATGAAAATAAATCGTATCTGTTTCCTGCGTTGTGTTCACATCACAAGCTGTATCTGAAAAGTTGACTAGTACTCTTTGTTCACTATCCAAATGATGAAAAAACAACCATTATGTGTATTAAAAAAAATTCTGTGTTGCTCAAAAAGCAATTTAAATAAATAAAAGCATGTAGTTAGCAAAACCTAGCCAGTCACTAGAGGGCAGAGCAATACTATACTTTAGATTTTATTTGAAAATTTCTGGTTTAAAAATTGCTGACCATGGAAAAAATATACCAATGCACAATTAAATAGAACTTTCTTTGTATTATTATTATCTTGTCTTGCTGTGAAATCCAATAACATGATTATTACCCTTGTATCAAAGGAGATTTTCTAACAATTACACTGCTTTCAAAAGGGCATGATTATTTAGAAGAGTATAAGTATCCCTCAAGAGAAATCAAGGCTTAGAAAGAGTGATGGCATTAAATCATTTCTTATTATAGTACCCTGAAATTGGATTGCATGCAGTATACACTTTAGGTGAGACATTATGACAGATTAAGTTTGAGACAGGCTTACTAGTATTTAAATGTAAGAATTCATTGAAGTGTGGAGCATTTTTTTAATCTTTCAGCTGAAATGTGTTGAATCATTAAGACTTTGAAATTACCAAATTGTAAAAGCGGTGAACTAACTCTATCTTCTTTTTTAAATGTTGAAATTCTGTCAAGTCACATTCACTTAATTTCATTTCTGTTTGAAATTTTCTATCATTCTGGTATATTTTCATTATGACTTATTTTTTCTGATCTTTAAAATAAAGGAGGCTCTGAGGTAGTTAACTAGTGAGTAACCTGAGTAGTTCAGTGTCTCAAAAGATAGAAAATTTTACTTTGAATGTGTAGTTTGGATTTATATGATTTATATAGGATTCATTTCTAATAGAGTACATGAGATGTCAGAAAAAGCACTGGATTTGGGAATCCAAAGATTCAGAGCCCCGGTTATCATGTTTTTGCTTTACGACCTTGAACAAGTCACATTACCCCTCTGAAGTAACCATTTTATAAATTGGAGAATTGGGAAAAAGTTATTTTTTTTTTTTAATTTACAACCAGGTTGTTTTGAGGATTGTGTTTGTGTCTGTGTGTGTGTATCTCCAAAGATGAGGCTGTAAAGACAAATTTTAGTAGATGATATAAGCTTAGAAAAACCTTAGAAATAACTTTGAAATGGGTATTTATTATCTTATAAATGTAGTACACGAGGGCACCTATTACACAATAAATGCAGTCTCCAATCCAAAGTGAGGTTGCCAGCCTCTCCCCTGTCTCTTGAGTGTCTCTGGCTGCTTCATCTCTCTGGAACTCCCCTTCCGCTCCTCTTCCACTTTACTCTGTTTATGTTTCCTCTCTCTGTGTTTCTCCTGACTGTCTTTGGTCTCTCTCTGTGTTTTTCTTGTCCCAGGCACCCTCAGGAAGACCCCAAGCCTCTAGCGGTACCTGGTATCATCTCCAGCATGTTTATAGATGTGGAGGATTCCCTGGGATATTGAGAAATACCAGAGGCGCATTGTTCTCCTGTAGTAAGTCCATCAGCATTTACTAAGTGACTACTGTTAACAGAGCACAGTTGGCGATGCTTTGGGCAAGGAAGAATGAGCCAGGGCATAGGTCAGAAGAAAGAAATTTGTAACCTCTTCTCAGTTCTTGTAGACTAGACACACATGCAAATGAAAACAACAACAAAAGACAAAGCTGACTAATAATTATATAGATGAGTCGTGTTGTGGGTGTGCTGCAGAGGCCCAGAGTTAAAGGAGTAGAGAAAAACCAGGTGGTATGAATCAGGTTTCCTGCATGAGTTTAGAATTAGGTTTTGAAATGTGGCTGGAAGAAAGATGAGGAGAGAGAGGGTGGAAGTGAGTTATTTCTGTGGGGCTTGGCCAGCCTGTTGGCTTGCCTGTGAGGGAATCCCTGATGGGAGGGTAGTAAGATAAGTTTCAGCCTACCAACAGCAAACTTTCCCTCAGCTCCCAGTCTCAGAGAAATTCAAGTTATGAAAGGAAACTCTGGTTATGAAAGGAAGTTCAGCCAAGTTGAGACTTTTCATAAACATAAGTGGTATCTGTTGCCAGTTTTAGAATTTATAGAGTTGAAGGGTAAATTGTGACTATGAAATAATAAAGAGGTACCTATGCCATGAAATGAGGACATGCCATTAGAATATGATCTAGGGATGCATTGTAAACATGAAGATGAATTAAAATAGTAAATCAGTATAACAAGTTCGTTGTTTTTGTGTTAGAATTTTATTTTTGCCCTTATATTTTAGATAGCGCTACCTATGGACACACTGGTTTTCAGAGTTGGGAACTGCAGCTGTGTCACGTTGGGTCGCCCACAGAACACTGCATCTCAGTTTCCTCAGATGTAAGCTAAGGGTGAAAATACTGAGCTCAGAATTGTTAACAGGAATTAAATAATCTTTTAAATTCTTGAGTGCATGATAGGTACTGCTTGTTACTTGCAGACAAAAAGCGTCTTTAAAGTAGTTTGTAAAATACAGTGTAATTTCTTAGATCTTTTTAACTGTAGAAGCAACCCCATAGTATTCAGAAAATGCTATATATAGAGGGAATATTTATAATGTGGGGACAAGATACAAAGAATAACATTAACATGAACACCTGAGTACCTACTACTGACTTAGGAGACACAGCTGTCCCGGGCCCCATTCCCTGGCCTGTCTTTAACATTCCCCGCCCAGCCGCCCGCCCAATCCTAGATGTTGAGTTTATTACTTCCTTGTTTTTCTTAATAGTTTTTTTTTCCACATATTTATGTGGAAAAAATGTATCCCCTACATTATTTTTGCTTGTTTTTAAATTTTATATAAGTAATAGAATACTGTTTTCTTATGCAACATCTGTTTGTTTAGCTTAGCAACATGTTTGAGCTTATACTTGTTATTCACTTATGATCACAGTTATATTTCATTGTCTGAAAATACTACAGTTTATTTGTACACTTTCTTTTGATGGCCATTTTAGATTGTTTACAGATTTTGTGTTATTAGAGATAAAGCGGAAAGGGAAAATTCTTGGGAATCCTGTTCATGCCCCTTGATGTACATATTATTTCTCTAGGATATATGTTCAGGAGTATAGCTGCTGGGTCACAGGATATGCCCAGTCTCAGAACTCTACACGACAGTGGCAAATGGATTTCCATAGAGCTTGTTACATTTTATACTCCCTCTAGCCCGATGTAAGTGTTTTCCTATAGGTCTTTAAAATGCCTAGATTTTTGTTGAATTTTTTAAGTTGCCAAATAACACCATCTTAACAATAAACCTTGATGAGCTATTTTTTAAAATTAGTTTTATCCTTTGCAGCAGCTGCTTTTCTTTGTCACAGTTTTCCAATTGTCACTTGTACCTTTTCTCAAACACACTGAAGTCAGACATCCTGAAATAGCTGGGTGTGTTTGCTAGCTAAATTTTTCCTCCCAAGAAAACCACATTATAATAATGTGATGTTCTCTTATGTTAAATGAAAATTGTTAGCTCTTCCTGACTTCTAAAGACAGTTGGGGCAGAGAAATGTACACATCTTTTACTGATTTCTTTTTTCCTTAATTCGAGTTGAGAGAGAGAAAGAGTGACCCACAGAGGGCCGTTTGCAAGGTGCAGTGACTTAACCTGTGTTTTGCTTTGCGTTGCGAAAGTCCCCAAAGCTCCCCAAAGCTCGGGTAAATGACTCCGCTTGTATTTGCCACTCTCTCCCGTTTTCTGACCTTCACCCACTTCTGTTTTCTCAGCCAGTGATTCTTTTGTATGTGATTACACTTCTGTACTCCATTCTGGTCTCCATATCACAGTTCTTCCAACCTGATACTTTCTGCCTGGTGGCCCATAATGTTAGTTGGTTGACCTCAGTATTTTGCCTATCATCAGACTTGTTGCCACCGTCTCTCACATTAATTTTCTGAGGCTTTCCAGGAGTGTACCAGGATCTAGCCAAGTGCCCAGTACTTGCTATTCATTAGATGTTTATTGAATGAAGAAAGGAATGATGTAAATGTCTGAAAAGCACTGAAATGCCCTTTCCTTGCTCAGCAATAGTAATTTCCCCAAATGCAGTGGGCAGAAATCACACATACTGAAAACAGTTCTGCCCGTGGGTAGCTTTCTAAACCACAAGCAGTTATTTCTTCTTGAGCTTCAGTCTGTTTTTTTTTTTTTTTTTGAAAAATGAGAGTAGTAGACCAGTGATCTGTAAGATTCCTTTTGACTCCAGCATTTTGTATTCTGTCTTCAGTTGAAATGAAGATTAGTTTCTCTCTGGATGTCTAGGCACCACTGCCAAAGCCCGAATCCATCTACCTCACTGGGCTTGAGGCCCATGACTGTGTCACAGCAACCTGTCAGTCATTGTCTCCCATAACTACAGCAGGTGGGGGGCATACATCGAACTTTCTCTTCTTCCTCTCTTTGTTATTTAAGGTTGATTTGTTCTATAGAAAGAAGGCATTTATCGTTCTTTGTAAAAGTGTATTGAATACCTTTGGCTTCCCAATTTCATTCACCAGGCTGCCTGGGCATTGTTCAGTGTAAAAACCTTGAGTTCTGCCCCCTTGTTCCTCCTCCAGCCCCACAGCTGTGTCCAGGGCACTTTGTCCTCCCCTTTGTTATTTGCTGTACAACTTAACCCCATGTCTTTTCTCCCAGTCCAGTTACCGTCTTTGAGTCAGTGTTGATTTTTACTGTTGGGTCTTTCCGTGAAGTCAGTGGGTCTGTATTCATCTGGTGCTAGAGAAACAAGTTGCCCCTTCCTTTCTCCTCTGGTTTCTCTGCGAGGGACTCTCAACTCCATTCACTCCGTCTTCCCAGAGCTATTGCAGGGACTCTAACTGTGTTACTTGTCTAGATTTCATTTTTTAAAAAATATTTTATTTATTTATTAGAGAGCATGAGTGGGGGAGGGGGCAGAGGGAGAAGTAGGCTCCCCACTTAGCAGGGAAGCCTTACATAGGGCTCGATCCCAGCACCCCGGGATCATGACCTGAGCCAAAGGCAGACATCCAACCGACTGAGCCATCCAGGTGCCCCTTGATTTCATTTTGTGTCTGCCTCTGAACTCTGTGGATCCAAGGCAAAAGGCACCAGAGAGCAGACTCCATGGAGCAGGGGCACAAACTCAGTCTTAACTTTCTATAAATTGTAAACACTGTCCAGTCACTCCTGAGGGTTCAGGCCATAGACCTGTGTGTTTGACCATGAACCAAGATTAAGTCGGCTCTTTCTGACTGACTTCTATTCGGGAACACCAAACAGTGTAATCTTGTCACAATGTTATGATTCTGCTTTGTGAAAAATCCTGTGTAAGTCTGGCAAATTTTAGGTTAAGAAGAGAATAAGTTAAGAATTTTGTAACCAAAAAAAAAAAGAAAAAGGAGGAAAACTTCTTTAAAGAAGGATTTATTTTTAATAACATTAACTCTGAATCAAAGATCTGGAATTTAAAAAAATTTTTGTATTTTCTTCTAAATGTTAAATTATTATTACTGAAAGCCCAGTTGTTAACCACCCACCTCCAGCCTCCATGCACATAAAAGACTCAAGATTTACTGGACTGTCCAGCCATGAAGAACAAGAAGCCAGACTATCTGTGATAATTCACCCCTCCTAACTGCTTACTTGACAAAACTCTACAAAAACACATTATGCCAGATGTTCTATTCTCAAAAGAAGCAGTTAATACCATCCTATCTCTAGAGGAACAGATTATGTTTTGTTCCTCAGGAATGCAAGGAAATATCTTTTATGCTTATAAGGGGAAAATGGGAGAAATTACCTGATACGAAAACTTTACTGACAGGAGAATACTCACTTGAACCAGTCTTAAATTGTGTCTTTGATTAATGTAAGAGGTTTGACCTGTTAAGTATTCACATTAATATTTTAAATTAATCAGTTATAAAAGTCCCTTTGTAGTACTAATTCACTTAGTATTTTTTTAATTTAGACAGGCTTGAAAGTACTTCAGAAAACCTACAGTACTCATTTATTATTCTTGTTTTAAAGTTTTTTGAAAGAAAACTATATTCTCTAATGACTAAGTTGCAGCAAATGTTAAAAATACACTATTGTGTTAATAAGTTGGATTATCCTTAAGTATAGTAGAAAGTTTGAGTATATTTAAACATTTGATGCAAAATTTTCTTTCAGAATCTAGGAAATGCATTTATAACAGATTGTGCATTGAATGCGCTTAACTCGAAAGAGGCATTTTTAAATGCTAAATTAAGAATAAACTTTGAACTACATATTTAATTTTTACTGTTGTGTTATATCTGTTATACAGCAAAGTTAGTACATATAAAAGTAAATTCAAAGTTGGGCTTCATGTAATTAATTGTGTGATTATACAAAATCTAGATTTATCTCTATTACTGCAAAGCATCTTCTTAAAATACTTCTGAATAATTTCATTCAAATGTAGGTGTTTCTGGAATGACAATACTCATTTTGTCTGGTAATTTATATCTGGTTCACAAAAACAGTGAAATGTTCAGATGGGTCTATCATTTTAAGGAAAAAGTAGTGATTAGCATTATCTGTTTTCCTGAAGTTGATTTCCCAGTATATTACCATTCATTATCTTAGCTGCAAAATCCACATTTCTAAAGGGCTAACTAGGTTTTATTAAATCTTAAAAATAAATCAGAGTCTTTTTTATAAAAACAGTGGAGCAGAAAGTAGAGCACCCACACTTTTTTTTGTTTCTTCGTGCCTCATGGAATCGGGACTCCTCAAGGAAGCTCACCTAACATAGTGTCGTTAAAGATAACAGACATGGTTTTCTTCTGTGTCTATTTCTCCCACCGACGCTTACTCAGAATCTGTATGTTTCTCTTTTGCTTAGCCAGTGGACACTTCACTCCTTTCCCCTGTGTTAGCCAAGCACCGTGTCTCCTTTGAATGATGGCATCATTGCCCTTAGGTGAAGGTTTGTTTTGAGCTTAGAGGAATCTCAGCTGCCGTTTTCATCCATTTATAGGTATTTTTTTTTAAAGATTTTATTTATTTGACAGAGAGAGACACAGCGAGAGAGGGAACACAAGCAGGTGGAGTGGGAGAGGGAGAAGCAGGCTTCCCACCGAGCAGGGAGCCCGATGCGGGACTCTGGTCCCAGGACCCTGGGAACATGACCTGAGCCGAAGGGAGAGGCTTAATGACTGAGCCACCCAGGCACCCCCATTTATAGTTCTTTGCTGTTACTTAACCCTTAACACTGGTTGGATGGCAGTGTTACTTTTCTGTGAGTCTCAAGCTGTCCTTTAAATGGCTGCCTGTATTGTGTGTTCATCAATCAATAACCTGCCTTTGCTAAGAACCACTCTGGACCTCGGGAAGGTGGCGCTCTGGAGCTCTTGAGTGCGAGAGCTAGATCTCAAGGCCGGGAAGGACGAGTGGGTCTGATTTTCTCTGAATGGAGTCGTTCAGTCAGCTGTTCTCTCGGGATTAAAGCTCATGAAGACAGCCATTCTTCTGCTCTTACTGGAGCTTACTTAAGGATCGATTTGAGTACATTTCTTTTTGGTTCAAACTTTAAAGCTGTGCCAGAGATTTTTGGTGATCTGCTGGAAGTTACTTGCATTGAAATGATCTCAAAGACTGTTTCCATTGAAAGATTCTGGCTCTTTTACTCTCTGTACTTAGTAAGGATGGTGAAGTCGTGATGGGATTGTGTTCTCCTGTTTATTCCTCTACATTTTTCCGGACATTTAAAGATCAACAGGGATCCCCACCCTCCCTCACCCCTGCCTTTCCAGTTAGACTTTATAGTTATGGTGAGGATTAACTGTGGACAAGTTATAGGATTTAAATCTGTGATTTTCTATAGGAGACTTTATATTGAAGACTCACGGTCTATAATTAACAGGCTACTAATGATTGATGATGATGTGGAAGTGCCTGTAGTGGAAGTTAAAACAATAAGAGGCCAAGAGGCATGGATTTAGTAAAATCATTTGAGACACTAACAGAAAAAGGTCACAAGGAAGTTTATGGTTCATGCTGTAGGGAATTAAGAAATTTGGAGGAGAGATATTATTCTACCCAGGATCATATTTGACCTGCATGGAGAGGAAGAGAGAAGGAGCATTTTAAATAAGGGGTCTCTGGGCAAGCAGTGAGAGGCAAAGAAGTACCCAACTGCTGGGAGCTGGGCATTGAATGCATCTTCTGGGATATAGAGAAAGGCAAAGAAGTTTGGAGCCAGACTGTGTGTGTGTGTCTGTGTGTGTGTGTCTGTGTGTGTCTGTGTTGGGGAGAGAGGGTGAGGAGAGGCAGGGAGGTTAATGCCAACCTAAAGAAGTACATTCTGAGAGTAAACTGTTAAGTGCCATTGACGAGTTTGGATTCAGAGAGTGAAATGCTCAAAGCATGCTTCTGAATAAATCTGATAGAGATTAGTGTGGAATGGAGATTATCGTTTTAGAAGCTACTGTAATCATCTCTTGGTGAGGTACCAAAGGGCTTGAAGAAGAAAGAAAATACATTTATGTGTTTTATAAAATATTTACTAAGTATGTGTAAAATATTTACCATATTTGTAGGATATGTGAGGCACTCTGAAGGGGTTTTCCATATTATCTGTGCCTGTTCTTGCCTTTCTATAAAATAGGTACTAGCCTACTTTTATAGATGAATGAACAAGGCCCTTGAATTAGATAGCGAGTAGTGGAAAAATACATTGCCAAGCCTATCTGACTGCAAAGTCCAGGTCTTTATATTCCTAGCTCTGACTCATGAAACATGGAAATGAAAAACAGATGAGCGTTTTGTCCCTTATTTGATTTTTATCCTTTATTTGGAATTATTAAATGGATCCAAATTAAAACTCTATTCTTGCATATTATATACATAATTGTATGTCTGTCAGTACACTTAAATTTGAATTTGATACAGATGTTATTATATATTAGACAACCATGTCTTCATCAAAGAAAATGCTCTTTTCTAATAATTTAGAGAAAAACATCAGTTGACAAAATTTGGGTCATTAATATATTTTATATCAATGAAAAACGAATAGGAAGAGATTATATTTCCTACCAAATAGTAAATTTAGTATACAAGAAAAGAAATCAGTGTCCCACTTTCCTAGAATAAAAATAACAGGATAAACTGGAATGTTCAGAAAAGAAGAATTTTGGTTAATTTTTTTGTTCATTGAAAGTTAGCTAGAAACTTTTTAATATTTGTAGATCATTGCAGAAATGTTAGTACACTGAATTTCTTGTTAACAGTAGAGTGAAGTTTATTCTTTAATGAGAGGATGTTCTTAGTGTCATCACTGTAATGATTAATAACTATTTTACAGTTTAAAAATATATACATATACCATGTGGAAGACGTTGGAGATCTGAAGAAGTGTGGATACTGACATCCGGTGAATTGCTCACCAACAACCTCTCTACCTTCTGCCTAAGGCTTTCTGAGAGTTTTTATTTATTATTTTTATTTTATTTATTTATTTTTTTAAAGATTTTATTTATTTATGTAATAGAGAGAGTGAGAGAGCACAAGCAGGGGAAACAGCAGAGGGAGAGGAAGACAAGCAGGCTCCCTGCTGAGCAGAGAGCCTGATGTGGGACTTGATTCCAGGACCCTGGGATCATGACCTGAGCCAAAGGCAGACACATAACTGACTGAGCCACCCAGGCACCCCCGGAGAGTTTTTTTTAAATTGATGTTAGCTTCTTTTTATAATTTGTCACTTTATCCTAACAACAGTTTCTCCCAAAATGTGGTTAGTTGAGGAGTATCTGTTAGTTGTGTTCTGGTTGAATGAGATTTACATATATATTTCAGATTGCTGTTTCATCCTCAAACTGTGCTACGTGAGGACCTTTCTTGTGGGGGGAACTTTTTTTTTGGATCCTGATTTTTATTTCTCTTTGTATAACCTGTATTTCTTAAAGCAAAAATAGTTTTAGGTTCACAAATAAGCAGCTGTCTGAAATACGTTCATTGACTCAGCTGAGTATCTGCCGTTGCCCAACAAAAGTTATTTGATTTGGGTAAAGAAATAGAAATAAGCATTCAGATTCGATGTTGGCTTCTGTAATAAGAACTTCTGTCTGTAACTTGGAGTCTTAAAATCTACAATTAGTGTAATCTTACATTGAAATTCGGAGAGATTTGAGTCTACACAATACTGACGGGACTGCTAATAAGAGAGCTTAAATGATAATATGCCTACTATTTCTTTTAAGTTATTTCTTTGATCCTCAGAGGAGAACATTAAATCTTCATCTCAAGATTGACCTGATAAGGGATACATCTCAATATTGTTCACAAGGTGAAAAAATTGTAATTTTATGTGTGTGTGGTGTTTGGCGAAAAGCGACAGATGCTTTTAGTTCCCCAAAGAAAATCAGTCCAGAGAATGAATTGGACAAAGCCAGAAGCATATTGAGAATGATGTCCCAAAAGACTTTTAGGAACTGTAAAATTGAGTGCAGTGATATAAAACTATTCACACATTTTTTTAGATCCTTATTGGACTGCAAACTGATTGTCTCATTGAGATACTATTGCTGTAAATATTTAGGGAGAAAAGTGTGTTGATAAGTCTCTGGCGTTAACTAAATATTCACAATAGAAAAGTGTGTTAAAAGAATAAATTTTATTGCACTTACGTATTGAGGTTCACTTTATGATTCTGTTTTCTGAGATCCTTTTCTTGAAAATCATGTATCTTCAGGAACACCTGGGTGGTTCAGTCAGTTAAGCGTCTGCCTTGGGCTCGGGTCCTGATCCCAGGGTGCTGGGATCGAGTCCCCGCATCAGGCTCCATGCTCAGCGGGGAGGCTGCTTCTCCCTCTCCGTCTGCTGCTCCCCCTGCTTGGGTGCTTTCTCTCTCTGCTCCCCGTCAAATAAATAATATCTTTAAAAAAATCATATATCTTCAAAGTCTCTACTTGTGACTATTGATCCTGGATAGGTACAGAAGATTAATATGGTTGGGGAAAGTCCTAAACCCCAAATTATGACCATTTATAAACTCATTAAAACTTGGCGGGTTGGAAATGCTACCTCCTGTTTGATGACTTTCAGATGAAATTTTGTCTCTTGTCTGGTATGTTGAATTGAGAATGAGAGGAGATGTCTTGGGGTCCCTTGTGTGAGACCTTAAGGATCTCCTCATCTTAGCTCCTCAAGTATAAAATAAGTATAATAGTTATTTTATATTTTCTTTTTTAAATTAATATATATTATTTGTTTCATGGGTACAGGTCTGGGATTCATCAGTCTTACACAATTCACAGCGCTCACCATAGCACATACCCTCCCCAATATTTTGTATATTCTTCTGTAACTCTTAGTAGAGGTTTTTTGAGAGAGATTGTTCTTACTCTGAAGTTAGAATTTGAAAAGTAAGTACTGTGAAAATTTGACCTGTTGGTAGAAAGGTCCTAGCTACTTTATAGACGTAGGATAAAAAGTGCTGTTTTGAGTTAAAGGGGATCTAAGATAATATGACTGCAGTTTTCAAGCACAGGTGAATGTGGCATTTTATTGAAAGAATCTAGGTTGAAATGTTTTGTAGTCCAGGTGTAGAAACCTCATGGACAGTTTGCAGTGGTTTAGAATCTGTGTTGTGCTGTCCTGTCACCCATTTCTCAAGCTTTCATGTCCTAAGCATAATATTTGGAGATTGATGTTGGGACGGTATGAAAGGACAGCTGGAGCAGAGGAGGAAGATAGGCTATGGTATTCTTTTTATTAAGCACCGTAGTCTGTTGGAATAAGGTGTGGCGAGTTAATTAAACCTTTCCAAGAGAATATTACAGTCTTGTGACCAATTCTCTCGTACATCTGTATGCCTGCTTGGTTCTCATATATTGTTTAGCCTTTTTTTTTTCAAGATCCCTGTCAAGGCAGTGGGTGCTCAGTATTTTTATTGTGGATGTTGAATGACTGTCGTTCATTTTAATGAAATGAATTTAATGATGTGAATTTTAATGAAATGAAATTTTTATATTTTGTGGAGAGTGTCAGTGATTTGCTTTGTGTTTTAAAAATGTTAAATGAATAAACTTCAGTTGCCTTCAGAAATGTTACCTTTTAGACTTTCTCATGAAGAATGAAAATGAGAAATTGACACAGGTATGACTTTGTACTGGTTTCAGCTCTTTTATCTTGAACAAGTTCTGCGACCTTGAGCAGATCTCCTAATTTGGACTTCAGTTTCCTCTTTCAATGAGAGAGTTAAATTGGATAATCTTTAAAGTGTGTCCTAACTCAATAAATCTGTGATTTTGAATGAAGAAGAAAGTGGGAGTTCAAAATAAATACGAGTGTTCCTAAATCAGGTTAGATGAGTTTAATGAGGGAAGGAGGCACATTCACTTAAGTTTTTAGCGGAATTTTCATGAGGGAGAAAAGAGAAAAGTTGATAGAGAAAACATTCCATATAGTAGAAATGGTGCAAAGAATTGCATGGTAGGAAAACCTGGTGTGGGACGTTATAACAGATTTGTTTAATTAGAGCGAAGAGTTTTTCTTGGGGTAGGATAGTGGGTTTTCATATTCTCTGTCTAGAAGCTCAATTACTGATAAAATGGCCATTTAAAATCTGGGTTTCTTTGTTTTGTTTTGTTTTGTTTTGTTTTTTAAAGTTTATTC
The DNA here is from genome assembly GCF_003265705.2 of Callorhinus ursinus. NCBI lineage: Eukaryota > Metazoa > Chordata > Mammalia > Carnivora > Otariidae > Callorhinus > Callorhinus ursinus. The sequence goes on from NW_027397063.1 coordinate 45,402,074, forward strand.
ATTTGGGAGAGAGGGAGAGAGCATGAGCAGGGAGAGGGGGAGAGGAACAAGCTGACTCCCCGCCGAGTGGGGAGCCCCACACGGGGCTCAATCCCAGGACCCCGAGATCACAATCTGAGCTGAAGTCAGAGATTCTTAACTTACTGAGCCACCCAGGCGCCCCTAAAATCTGTTTTTAATAAAGTTTTATTCTCCATTTTTTAAAAATATTTTATTTATTTATTTATTTGAGAGAGAGAATGAGATAGAGAGAGCACATGAGAGGGGGGACGATCAGAGGGAGAAGCAGACTCCCTGCCGAGCAGGGAGCCAGATGTGGGACTCGATCCCGGGACTCCAGGATCATGACCTGAGCCGAAGGCAGTCGCTTAACCAACTGAGCCACCCAGGCGCCCCTCTCCATTTTTTTTTAAAACCCCAACATTTTTGCTTCAGTACCCACTTACTCCCCTCACCCCGTGCCCCTCCAAACCACAGGAATCATATTATTCATTTCCTTTTTAGCTGAGTTGCATAGTTTCCTCACAAAATTCAAAATATAGCCAAAAGTGAAAAATTTATCAGGCTGTTGGAGAATGAAAATAATACCAATAGAGGTTAAAATGTGTCTCTTTGTATTTTCCTTTTTGCAGATCGCTCTTGATAAGAAGAATAGATTATTAGTAAGACTCATTTGTTTTTCTTAGAAATATCTCTTATCCCAGATAATGTTTGTCTACTATAAACTTACAGAAATTAGCATAACATATTTCGTGCAGAACGATTTAAAAATCAAGGAACATATTTGTTAGAAATACATTTCCTCTAAACATGTACCTTTTTTTTTTTTTTATTGGTAGTTTCTTCTCATCTGAAAGACTCCTAGAACATTTTGTATAAAAAAGGAGCCGTCTTCAGTGAGTCTTCAAGTATTCATTTATGTTGGAGGACAGAAATGAATTGCTTTTTATAGAGTGGTATGACCACAAAATGTAAAGTTAATCATTCTTTCTTTTGGAAAAAAAATGCATTCAAACTTAAATGATGTAATTTGACCAAAACCATTAATAATACTCATGATGATACATTTCTCAAGGGAAAAGAGCCTGCAAGTAAATCATCTATAATGCCTTAAAAATTGGAAATGAGTGTTCAAGGAACCTGAAAATAAGGTATTCTTATGTAAATATCTTTGAAAATTCTCAGACTGTGTAAGTAATAGTATTAAAAACTGTGCCTGCTGATTCTACTTGATTCTTTTAATAATTGCCAGTAATACCTTTGATCCCGGAAGGTGTATCTGAATGTTCTTTCAAACACATACATTGTGTAATTCCTCAGTCATTATTTCATTGCCCTTTTTAATTTTTCACAAAGTATTCCAAGCTTATAATAATAAAATGAAAAGATCTCCTTTGTAACAGTTTTAAAGTTAAATCATTTTGAAAGCTTCAGACTGGAAACCTTTGCACCAGTAATGACTTTGGGACTCTTGACATTTAGCTGGATGACTGATCCCAGTGTATAGCTGCCAAGTAAAGGGAAGACATTGAGGCGTCCGATGCGTAGAAGTGCTTTGACTCACTCTCGTCCCCTGGCCACGGTTGCAGCCTGGTGGCAGCAGTACCAAATCTGTACACTTGCAGGTTTGAAAGCTGCTTTTCTTAGGCTCCCACAGCAGTTTGTATAGAGGAGGAGCCAAAGTAAGATGCCTACAGAGACTTGCTCAAAAGCAATTCACTCATAACCTACAAAGAATGCCTTTTAGATTCGGTCCTATCACTCTGCCCCACAGACTTCTAGTAAAGCCTTTGCTGGAGAAGTCGTGTTAGGAGCGGGCCTGATAACTTTTGCTGTGTTGAAATCTATTGTGGAGTGTTTCAAGAAATACAGCTTTAGAATAATTTAGAGCTAGAAGGGCCTCTCCAGGGCCAGATGGAGGGAACCAGAGACTCGGAGGTTAGGGGATTTAGCCAAGGCATGCTCCTGCTTCGAGTTAGTATTTGAATCCAAGTTTTCAGACTTTCTCTTATGAGTGTTTTTACCATGTCAGATACACGTTCTCACGAGTAGGAAGAAATAAATAGCAAAACAATAACAAAAAGGAAATTTTTAGCCATAGCTTAAATTTTTAAGTAGAAGTGTCCTTGCCCCAAATCTCACAGGAAGGCTCAGATAGAAGTTTCAGACCCTGGAAATCGGAACTGATTCAGAACTGAATGTGTCTATACTCTGTGAGATGAGCAGTTTTGAGGGGAAATCAGAGCTTTTCCTCTCAAATATTAAAGATCGACCTGTAAGCTTCTGCTTATTAGTTGTCACTTTTTGAACACCTGTTGAGGGAATTGTGTCTCCTCAGCTAATGCAAGCTTAAGGACAGTATTGGTCGGAAGCAGAAATGACTCCTCCTGACCTTTCCATACACAGTAATGGTTTCCACTTTAGTAACTACTGGGTCCTCTCTGGGGTCTCTTGGTCCCCTCGTCAAAATCACTGATGCGAAGTGCTCCAGAGAAGCTGCTTTGCCCCCATTCCACCAGATTTTCTTTGATGATCCTGAAGAAACTCACAGTTTTAACACCTTTATTTGTCTTTCACGCACATGTGGGCAGCAGTTACCCACATAGATCTTTTATGTTAAAAATGCAACTGTAGTATCTAAGAAGAATTTAATGGAAATGTGCCATTTCTGCTTAGAGAAGAAGAAAAAAAGCAGCGTGGTATGGTGGAAATGGTTCTAATTTTGTGGTCAAGAAACCTGGATCTTAACTCTGCTACTAACTCATTTGGGGAACTTGAGTTAACCTTTGATCCCTATGGGGCTTGGCTTCCTCATCTATAAATTGGAGGACGCAGTGATCTACAAAGACTGGATTTCCAGTCCCTGTCAGTTCTACAAAGTGAAGCATTTCATTTTAGGAGAGTAGCTCCTTAAACAGATATTATCCTATAAATTAAATATGACACCCAGGAACAGCAGTAAAACATGCATAGTTTCCTAAGAAAGTCAATTATAATGGGTTACAGATAACTCTTCAAAGTCAAACTTTTTATTTCATCAGTGGGTAGCGTGCTCCAGAAATAAATTGATCATTTCTTTTTACAGTGTGGGAATCTGAAAATATCTACTTTGCCTTGATTATGTGTTTATTCCACATTAATTCTTCTCATTAATTTAATTTTAATTGGTCATAACTTGTGTTACTGCCACCCCTAATGGTAAAAGAGGGCCTTTGCAGCTTGTCCATGCAGGGACACAGTACTGCTTTAAAGGTTTTACTGGAAACCTATAGATTTCCAGTAAATCAGTATTTAGGCCAGTGAATTTGTTTTCATATAGCATAGAGCAGTGGTAGCAATAATTACTGTCCTAATATAATGATGCTTACCTTTCATTATCAGATGAAGTGGCTGATAAAAGCACATTTGTTAAATTGGATTTTCTTTCTAACTAGTGTAGGCTGTCCTTGTAGGTCCTGGAGCACTTAGGATGTAATTGAGCTCTTCCTTATTCTCTGTGGTGGTGGCAGAGGTTCAACTTGAGATTTAAAATCAGTGTTCTCAGTCAGAGCTGTAGTTTTGTTTTGAAAATTTCAGATGGGGGCACCTGAGTGGCTCAGTAGGTTAAGCGTCCAACTTCGGCTCAGGTCATGAATGCTCTCAGGGTCCTGGCTCGAGCCCCGTGTCAGACTCCCCGCTTGTCTCCCTTCGTCACCCTTTACCCCTCTGCCCTGCTCGTGCTCTTCCTCCCTCTTTTTCTCTCAAATAAATAAAATCTTTAAATAAAAATTAAAAAATTTTAATTTCAAATGAAGTATGGTTGACATAAAATATTAGTTTCAGTTGTACAACATAGTAATTCAGCATTTATATATAGTATGAAATGCTCACCGTGATAGTTACCCTCTGTCACTATACAGAGTTATTACAATATTCTTGACTATATTCCCTGTGTTGTACTTTTTCATTCCCATGACTTATTTATTTTATAACTGGAAGTCTGTACCTCCTAATCCCCTTCACCTATTTTGCTCACCTCCTCTCTGACACCCACCAGTTTGTTCTCTGTATTTATGAATCTGTTTCTATTTGGTTTGTTTGTTCATTTTGTTTTTTAGATGCCACATTATAGGTGAAGTCATATAGTATTTGTCTTTCACTTAGCATAAAACCTTCTAGGTCCATCCATGTTGTCACAGATGGCGAGATTTCCTTCCTTTTTGTGGCTGAGTGATATTCCATTGTGTGTGTATACACACACACACACACACACACACACATCTTCTTTATCCATTCATCATCAGTGGACACTTGGGTTGCTTCCATATCTTGGCTATTGTAAATGATGCTACAGTAAACATTGGGGTACACATGCATATCTTTCCAAATTAGTGTTTTTGTTTTCTTCGAGCAAATATCCAGAAGTGGAATTGCTGGATTGTATGGTATTTCTATTTTTAATTTTTGAGGAACCTCCATAGTGTTTGCCATGGTGGCTGCACCAATTTGCATTCCCACCAACAGTGCATGAGGGTTCCCTTTTCTTTGCATCCTTGCCAACACTTGTTATTTCTTGTCTTTTTGATACTGGCCATTCTGACCAGTATGAGATGATACCTCATTGTGATTTTGTTTGTTTTTTTTTAAAGATTTTATTTATTTATTTGAGAGAGAGAGAATGAGAGATAGAGAGCACGAGAGGGAAGAGGGTCCGAGGGAGAAGCTGACTCCCCGCTGAGCAGGGAGCCCGATGCGGGACTCGATCCCAGGACTCCAGGATCATGACCTGAGCTGAAGGCAGTCGCTTAACCAACTGAGCCCCCAGGCGCCCCTCATTGTGATTTTGATTTGCATTTCCTTGATGATAGTGATGTCAAGCATCTTTTCATGTGTCTGTTGGCCATCTGTATGTCTTCTTTAGAGAAATGTCTGTTCAGGTCCTCTGCCCATTTTTAAATTGGATTGATTTTATTTTTTATGTTGTATGAGTTCTTTATATATTTTGGCTACTCACCACTTATCAGATATATTATTTGCAGGTATTTTTTAGTTTGATGTAGTCCCAGTTCTTCATTTTTGCTTCTGTTTTCCTTGCCTGAGGGGTCAGCCAAATATTGCTAAGACTGATGTCCAAGAATTTACTGCCTATATTTTCTTTCCGGAGTTTTGTGGTTTTGGGTCTTAGGTTTAGGTGTTTAATCCATTTTGAGCTTATTTTCATGTATGGTATAAGAAAGTGGCCTAGTTTCATTCTTTTGCATGTAGCTGTCTAGTTTTCCTAGCACCAAACATGTGTGGTCTTCTAAAAATGGTTTGATGCCCACCAGTTCAGATCAGAAATTGGTAAGGGAATGCTGTAAAGGATGATTATTTCCTCAGACAGAGTAACTATCCATTAATCTAATTTTATTGATATTTGATTGACTAATGACGTTAGTTTCAGGATTTGCTATTTGTAAATATTGGGAAATGACCCCCACACTTACAACATCCATCACCACACAGAAATTTTTTGTGTGTGTGATGAGAACCCTTTAAGATCAATTCTTTTAGCGATTTACAAGTATACAGTACCCGGAAGTTAGTGCCTTTTATCCACCTGGAGTAGCTTTTCTAACAGCTACTTCATAACATTAACTGTAAGCAGAGAAACATTATAAAAATATCCACTAGATGGCACTTTCTAATTATGTTTAGAATCAACCCTACAGCATTCTTGACTAGAGAGTATAATTGAAAGAAAGTGTATCTTTCTCTGAAGGTTCGTTGTTGGTGACTATCTGGACTCATATAGACTTTAAAATCTTCAAGTGAAAAGTTTTTAATCAGTCATTTTGTTGTATCTCTCACTGTAAAGAATATTTCCACAACATCCCTGACATGTTCTTAAACACCACATGACCTTGGGAACTTGGATCAGTAACATTGGGGAAGCCTGCTTTCCTAACCATTTAAAATTAATATGGCAAGTATAGAAAAAAAAAAAAACCGGTCCTCTGGAGCCATCAATTAGAAAATAATACGTGTTTTCTGCTAGGTATATAGGGCATTGATATAGATATAGATCATATATTTGGTATGGTCCCAAAGTTCCTTTAAAGTTAAGGTTCAAAGAATTACTGGCTTGATCCTGTGGAACATTTTTAGCATTTGAGTTTATTTTCGTTAATTATTATATACTGATAATCTTATTCTTTATAATGCATACAAGTTTGTGAATGATTTGGTTAATCTGTGTTTTTCCAGTTAGTGTTATAGAAAACTTATTGTTTATGAAAGCTTACAATATACCCCAATATTTTCTTATTTTTTGGTTTTTGAGTGATTTGTATTTTAAGTTCAAGTTACAATATAAAGTTACCAAAAAGAAGAAAAACCCACCCATAATTTTGTCATATAGAATTAATGTGAATAATTTAGTGTTCATTCTTCCAGGTTTCTTTTTTATGACCATGCATATGTTAGCACATATTTATAATGTATTTTTATAAAAAAGAAATTATTTTATTTCCCATGTAACCTGTCCCCTTTTTTTCACTTAACAGTTTATTTCAGACATCTTTTCATGTCAATAAAAGTATTTACACAGAATTCTTAGTCACTCTAAACTGTCTTTTTTTTTCTTTTAAGATTTTATTTATTTATTTGAGAGAGAGAGAGAGTATGAGCAGGGAGGGGGGTGGTCAGAGGGAGAAGCAGACTCTCCGCTGAGTGGGGAGCCTGATGCGGGACTTGATCCTGGGACTCTGGGATCATGACCTGAGCCGAAGTCAGACACTTAACCGACTGAGCCACCCAGGTGCCCTAAATTGTGTCTTTTTAAACCATTTTCCCACTGTTTATATTTAGGTTTTTCCCCATTTTTTCTACCCATAGAATTTTGAAATACAGAGATATTCCTTTACTTATAATATTTACTAACGAGAGCACTGGATTAAAGTGGCATAGATCAGCCTAGCAAAACATCTGTTTATAGTAAGTTCTGAATAATGTTGGATGAATTTGTTACTTTTTGGCTATATGAGGTTAATGATTAATAGTTGTTAATTGTAGTTTATTTCAAGTTTATTTGAATGTTTATATTCTGTGATTAATTATTGTGATGATAAAAATAGCAAACCCTCAAGGTACATACGCACTTACTGTATGCAAGGCAGTACTCTAAGCAGTTTACATACATATAATCCTCACAGTGTGGTGTGTTACTCCCCTTTGAATAGATGAGGATGTCAAGGCCCAGAAAAGCTAGGTTACTTGCCCCAGGGCACACAGTTAATAATCTGTTGATCCAGGTTTATGAATCCAGGAAAAAACAAGAGGGCCCACACTGTTAACCTTTATAGCAAACCACATGAAACACTAGATATAAACAAAGTAGAGTTGAGCAGGATAGTCTGGGATTTCTTTCAAAGCTGGATTTTTTTTTTTTTAAGGTTAAAAACAAAAAGAACTATAGATTTATGTGGTTGTTTTAAAATCAGTGTTATCAGAATTTCTTATTGAATGCACTGCTGCAAGTTTTAAAGTTTATAATAGAGATTATGGCGTTGCTACAGAGCGCATGTCTTACTTTGTAAGGAAGACACAAGAGGTACATATTTTTTAATTTGTATGGAATTTACAGAGCATGGTAATATTACTTGAAATTTGAGCTCAAGGAGTGTTCTGGGGTTTGATTCTGAGCAGGCTTCTGTGAAAGTAAAGCTGCATGGCTCTTAGCTGCAGAGGCATGTATTTAATGCACATTTGTTAAGTACCTAATATGTGCCAGGCACAATAATGGCACTGGGCATACAAAGATAAATAAAACATAGCCTCTTTAAGAAGCCCCTGATACACAGTCGGCAGCATTGACAATATACCAAAAGCAACAGACTTCTCTGATCGTGCTTGGTTACTTGCTTTTGGATTGTGTCTATATGAAATGAAAAACTATACAAATTAATACATGAACAAACATAAATGAGGAGCTGTTAGTATATTCCAGGCTTTTTCTTTCCTCTGAACCTGTCCTGAGGGGAATCTGTAAAAGCCCCTCTCATCTTGATGTCGTGTGCTTAAAATTCCTCCGTGAAGAGTCGGCCATTAAAAATTACTCTTTCCTGTCTAGAAGTCCAATGCGCTATCCATTGCGCCACAGAGTGCTCAGCGGGAGGCCTGCTTCTCCCTCTCCCACTCCCCCTGCTTGTGTTCCCCCTCTTGCTGTGTCTCTCTCTGTCAAATAAATAAATAAAATCTTAAAAAAAAAATTACTCTTTCCTGGGGAGCCTGGGTGGCTCAGTCATTAAGCGTCTGCCTTCGGCTCAGGTCATGATCCCGGGGTCCTGGGATCAAGCCCCCCATCGGGCTCCCTGCTCGGCAGGAAGCCTGCTTCTCCCTCTCCCACTCCCCCTGCTTGTGTTCCCTCTCTCGCTATGTCTCTCTCTGTCAAATAAATAAAATCTTTATTAAAAAAATGTACAGATTTGTAATTTCAGATAATCTTTCATTAACTGAACAGGTTAGCTCTTTGTTGCTCTTGGTGGAAGGTTTAGATTTGCACGTCATGTTTTATAAATGCCCGTCGGCCCTGCACTGCTTGGCTGACCAGAAGGCCCTAAATTTGCAAAACTACTTCATACTCAGTTTTGTAGTGTGCATCTTTATGAGTGTTTTGTTGTAGTGATTCCTCCCTTACTGGAATAATTTTTAAAGTGAGTAGTGGAAGCATGATGATATTGCAAATAAATAATGTTTTAGAAACCTGTTTTCACGAGGTACACCAATGTAGATAGCTCATAGGTAATCAACACAGCTAGACATAGAAATATTAACAGACATAGAAGTTTTATGACATTAGGCCTATCACTGACCAGAGGGCACATGGGAAGTATTCAAGCTGATTGAAAATATCTTAAGAATATAATGTAGGGAGGCCTCTCATATTCTGGGGAATGGGAGGGATGGGGTCGGGTGATGGTGGCGTTGGTTAATGTAGTCATGGAGGAAGAACCCTGTGAAGCTTGTTTTTCAGGGATTTTAAATTATCTTTAAAATGTGAGTTTTTTTATATTGGGTTTATTCAGAGTACTGATTATCAGCTAGGGAGTCATACCACCTCCCAGGGAGTGTATGGAAATGTGTGAGACATTATTTATCTCGGATTGGGGGATGCTACCACTTGGGATTGGGGGTCGGGGCAACAGGAAAGGGTAGGAACTTGAGATGTATGTTGACTTAGCAGTGAGTGAAACAGTCTTGCCTAGTAAAGAATTGTCTCACCCAGAGTCTCAAAAACTTCCTCACTAAGAAATGCTGATTTAGAGTATATTCCTGCAAGTTAAAGAGAACCAGATAAGTAATAGGAAGTTTCTGTCTGCTTTTTGGACTCTGAGGATGCACACCACATACATAAGAATAATAGGTAGATGGTACTGCAATCCTGTAGAAATTCTAGAGACTTCTACACTTACTGTTTTATTAAGGCAAATCATCTTGTGGATAGTTTTACTCAGTTGCTTAACTGAGGGTAAATTTTATTTCCCAGTCTCAGAGTAACTAGCAACAGGGGGGCTATAGATATAAATTTCCAGAATCTAATGCCTGCTGGCTATAAAAGCCAGTCTAGATCACCGAAGAGGCTCCACCCGTAGCTACACCTAAAGCAGCTGCTGATAATGTAATCAAAAAACAAAAAAAATGACATACATTCAGCATTCTTTATAACAGTGCAGTGTAATGAAATCCAAAGGATAATTCGTAGTTAGGAAAAATCAGGTTTTATAAATGTACTACAGATAAAATAATTTTTTTTTTAAAGGCAGATGTTGAATACATTCATGAAGATGTTAGGAACAGGGATGGGGTGGAGTAGTGGGGTTGAAAGAAGGAAAGACTTACGGCTTTAGCAGCTTTTCTTTTTTTTAAGATTTATTTATTTATTTATTTGACAGAGACACAATGAGAGGGAACACAAGCAGGGGGAGTGGGAGAGGGAGAAGCAGGCTTCCCACCGAGCAGGGAGCCATATGCGGGGCTCGATCCCAGGACGCTGGGATCATGACCTGAGCTGAAGGCAGACACTTAATGACTGAGCCACCCAGGCGTCCCATTAGTAGCTTTTCTTAAGGAAGGAACATTTACTGGTTTTCTGTTTTGCATTATTTAGAGATTACAGATGATTCACTGTGATTTCTCAGACGTTTGTCTCCAAGTTTAGTTCTTTCTAGGACAGGTCTTTCATGCATTTGTCACTTATTGAATGCATTCTTTGTAGTAAATATGCTTCAATCAAATGTGGAAGACAAACCTGCAAACATAAAAATTTCAATGCAAAATGATAATGTCATAGTAGGTATATGAATAAAATACCATGGAACCCATGGAATGCACTCCAGCAAATCAACTTTTGGCCTTTGATCACAATATGAAAATCACAGAAGTTACCTGGAAATGAGACAGAACCATCCCAGAACATTGGCTAATGAGCTGGGATAACTGGTATAAACAGAGAATGGAATTTGTAAATTCACTTTTAATTAGGATATGATACGTTGAGAGTCTGCTTTATTTCAATGTAATGTAGTCAAGTATTTGCTTCACTTCTTAATACTCAAATCTATAAAACCTTCCACAGTAATTGAATTACAGACAAAAGAAGGCCCACTTGCTATAGTTGCAGTCATTATGTAGCGAAGCAGTTAATTTTGAGCAAGTGTGAAAAGATGTCACATGGTCACAGACAGGATGGGAAAGAGAAATGACTTTTCACTGCAGCATATTGATTGGGTGCCTCAGAAGCCTACCACTTTGTTCTCTATTAAATTACACTTAACATATTTGATTTTAAAATAACTTATTGGCTCTTTTGCTTATAAAATTATACAGGTCAAAAACACTGAAAAGCTTGAGGGCAAATACAGATATAACCCTCAATGCATATATAGCTCCATAACCGTTGTGAACATTTTGGTCTTTATTCTTCCAGTATTTTTTCTAGACATGGATACAGTTTTACAGTTTGTTATTCTTCTAAATTAGAAGTATGGGGTATAAATGTTACTATAAATGCATTTGAAGAAAAATTTTTTCACTCAATTTTACTAATTCCCTATATCCTTTCTTGTTAGAGTTTCCCTTCTATTTTAGTGTTTTAGATGTATTTCACAAAGATGGTGGGATTCAAGAATTGATATCCTGTGGAGTTGTACATTTTATAAATGTATATACTTCTTTATATGTTCCCTATATATCTGTAAAATCACTGCCATTTGATAAGGTTGGGAGGCAAAGTTTCCTTTTTCAGGGAAAAGAAAATAGCTATTTTGCTAGAGAGAAAAATCTTCAGAGTATTTACAAGGATTTACTTATGCCTCCATTTGCCTGATGCTGACGGGAGTGACACTTTTGGTTATCATTCTTTCACTCTGCTTGCTAGGACTTTACTGCAGATGCTGGGAGTCCTAGCATATTCACATGCTTAGGAGGTAATGGTTCTTTTTGAGCTATCAGGCTCTCAGGCAAGAATGGACTAAGTGTTGGCTTTATGGATGAGTCTCAAAAGTTAGATTTGGCTTTTGGGGACGTGTTCAAACAAAACCGTTTTTTTAATGAGAGCATGGAATACTTTACTGTCCAAGTACAGATCCAGTTCTCTGATACCTATCATTCTGTCAGCTCTGAGCTGAGAGTGTGTGTATGTGGATGTGTGTGCACACACAACATATGTTAACTTTAAAAGCATACTTCTTTTCCATGGAAGGTTTTCTTTTCCTTATCGCTTGGAAAAATTCTAGTGTTGTAAAGGGGGCTTTTCACCTTGGATTATAAATCTTCCTTAGGGCTCAGACGCTACTGTTTCTCTTTACTTACTGAGCTTTAAGACTATTAGTTATTGAAGACAACAGCTTCCCCCATAATTTTACCGTGTCCATGCTTCTTGGTTTTTGTTGTTGTTGTTGTTTTTGTTTTGTTTTTCTATTAAAAGACCCATAAGCAATAGCTGTTGAAGTTAAGGAAAATAATTTTCAATAAATGATACAATGCTGTGGTGTTTATCTTCCCTAATTGTTTAAAATGGAGCATGGAGAGATACTAGGGATATTTTTATTGTTTTAAAATAGGCTTGTTTCATTATTTATTTCTTTATTTTTTCAAGATTTTATTTATTTTTTGACAGAGAGAGACACAGCGAGAGAGGGAACACAAACAGGGGGAGTGGGAGAGGGAGAAGCAGGCTTCCCGCGGAGCAGGGATCCCTATGCGGGGCTCGATCCCAGGACCCTGGGACCATGACCTGAGCTGAAGGCAGACGCTTAACAGCTGAGCCACCCAGGCGTCCCTAGATTTTTGTTCTAATAGAAAATGTAAGAGGCCAAGAATAGATACTATTTTAAAATATGAAACTTAAACTCTTTTTAGGTTTTAAGTCCTCAAAAATTTTTGTTACAGTTGTAGTGTATTTTTCCTGAGAGAATGGAATAGTTCCTGTTGTAGGAGCTACTGAATGACTCTTCAGAACCGTCACGCCATTACAAAAGTGGAATTGAGAGGCTCTGCTGGGTGGTCAGATGACGCTGTCACTATGAAAAGTTCTTATATCCTCATGGCAGCAGCAGTGGCCGAGCATAAGCAGCTACTTCTAGGCTGACAGATAAAGCTACTAATTCGCGATTACATTTTAAGGAACTTTTTTTTCCCCTCATGGTTGGGAGTGGGGTGCCTAACTGAACTATTAGTGTCTTCTCTGAACAGTGAGAAAAATGCTTTTCTAGGATCAAAGACAGATATTGTATTTGGAATTTGTTCAAGAAGAGTAACTTTGCAATTACAAATATACTTTTAACTGCAGAATTTTGTTATCTGTCTTCAAAGGAGAACTGCTTGTTGATAGTTAGGCCACTTCCTGCCTTTCATCTTTTTTTCTGTCTGTGGACAAAGGGAAAAAAAAAAGTAGCTCTATAGTAATGACAATCCTTTTTTATGAGTTGTTTTAAAACACAGGCAACTGAATTAACTATTTTAAGAAGTAAAGTTGGCTCTTGTGAAAATGCGGTTCTGATTTTGTGGTGGGGTCACTGCCAATGGCTTTCAGATAACTTCCTGGCAGATAAGTAGAAGAGGTCAGCGGTATAATCTATAGAGAAACTGGGGAATGGAAAATACGAATTCATAAGCCTTCAGAGCCAGGACATTCTATAGACCGACAGGAGGCTTCCAGAATGGAGAGCAAGTTTCAAGAAATAGGAAGCCCTTCTAACAGGAGACCATATCTGACAGAGAAAAGACACTGATATGTCAGCTTAACAGGTTCTTGTTCTTAGAATCAGCATAAAGCTGCCTTTATCCACGTAACTAGGGGGTATTTAATCTGGTGCTTGCTGTAAGGAATGTTGAGGGTGGTACTTTGTGGCAACGTTAGGCTAGTTGCAGAAGTCATACTTGAACAGTCTAATAAGCAAGGTGATTTTTCTAAATGAAATTGAAGAAAGAAAGGAAATGGGGGAAAAACTCATGCAGGATTGAAACTTACCTGAGTTTACTGAATATTACATGTAAAAGACACACCATTCCCTTTCTTCCTCAGCCTTCATTTTTCTTCATCAACTCTCACCCGTGCTGCATCTGAAGAGGATAATGCAGGTTATCCTGCCATGAGTAATGGACCCTGGTTTCCACTTCTCTGATGGCTTACTATCTGCTCTAAGTAATGCCATACAGAAATTGTCTGTGTCCTGGAGCACTCTGACTAATGTTGTGTTTGGGCAAAAGTTCCAGTTACCACAGAATCCTTCATTCAACTTTCCTGATTTTTATCTTTATTGATTTTCAGTTAAAACTCTCAATGCAGGATTTTGCTGTCCTATATTTTGTGGCCACAACATATTCTTATTGGTATGCATTTTTTTCCTTGAGATACTTTATTCTTTAAAATAGCAGGGAACCTGGAAAATTGTAAATTGTCCTCAAAAGAGATCATTTCTTGCCTTCTTCATTTTTCAGTGACTTCTCTCATTAGGAGAATAGAATAAAATCATCATTTAGAAGTTTTTCCTATATTAATCCAGTTCATTTTAGAGACTGAAAGTGGAGAAGAAAGGAACCAAGAGTTCATTCTGTTATCTTATTGTAAATAAACATGGCAATTTTGAATTTTCAAAACAGCAGTTTATCCGTTTGTCTTACTGATAATACAACTTCAAAGCAATCTCATGTTTGTAATTTAGTACCAAAAAAACCCAAGTAACAAAACAATTATTTGCTCAAAAGGGACCCAAACTTTATACCAACTCAGAGAGTAAGAACATTTAGTTTTAAACTTAGCCTCTTGTGGACTTAATTTTATAGATCTTTAAATTCGATGGGATTGGACTCTGATTTCTAAGGTCCCTTCCATTCTAACATTGTGTAGTTCCATTAGTGAGCCCAAATTTCTATCTCATAGAATCCAATATCTAGAAATAACCATGAGAAGCCTTCTGGTTTGCTTCCCTCTGTTATAGGAGTAGTAGAGTCCAATTTTAATATAAAAATAACTGGTCATGCTTTTCCCCCCCTTTTTTAACGAATTCGGAAGAATAACATCTTTTTGGTGATTGGTACTAGGCCGGTAGTTTCTGACTACAGGATGTTTAGAGAGCATCCCGAACAGGTACTATAGTTACAGAATTCCAGAAGCTAGCTCCTGATAGTGGCTCAGATCCTGTTACATTTATGAAGGAAGTAGTTAAAGCTGTTGCACATTCCTCCCCACCCGCAACACACTTTGCTTTATATCCCACCCCATATGGAGGATTTGAAGCAGTAGAGGAGAAATTAGGATTTAGGGTTCCATGGAGCTGTTTGGTAGCAGTGATACCTCTTAAATGAATTTCAGAAGTTTTTTTTTTTTTTTAAGATTTTATTTATTTGACAGAGCACAAGCAGAGGGAGAGAGAGGGAGAAGCAGCCTCCCTGCTGAGCAAGGAGCCCGATGTGGGACTCGATCCCAGGACCCTGGGATCATGACCCGGGCCGAAGGCAGCCGCTGAACCGACTGAGCCACCCAGGCGTCCCGAATTTCAGAAGTTTTGAAAGTTGGAATAACATGGACTCCAGGATATTATTTGGGGAATACTAAATAAAGAAAGTCTTAGTTGCAAAATACTAATCAGCCACAGAGCAGGAAAAACACCCAACAAAATATGTATCTGGATTCCCGTTTGTTAATATTTACTTGTTCCATAGAGGTCATTAAATGAACTCAAGAATACATAATGTGGTGACCCTTATAAACTGCCAGCACAATGATTTAATTGTAGTTCAGGCTCATAATGCTAATTAAAAAGAAGTGAAACCCTACTGAGTCACTCGAGCAATGCATGGTGCATGACACTTGAAAAAGAATCACAGGTTAAAGCTGACAAAGGTAATCATCATGTATTTTACCTCTGAGTGTCTTCAAAGGACTTCACAGGAACCTTTTTAGTTTAATCCCATTTTTAAAAAAGTATTGCAGCAGTCGCAGAGTTTACTGTTTTCCCACATGCTTCTAGAGCCACCTACATGTAGAAAGGAAGCCTTGGACAGCAGGGTAGTATGGCAGCTGGGACACTTGAATTTGAATCCTGGTGTCCCCCATACTAGTTTCCTAGGTGTGTTACTGCCGGCAAGTTCCCCTCTAAGCCTTAGTTCCCTTACCTATAAAATGTGGGTAATTATGGTTCCTACTTCACAGAGTCATTTTGAGGATTAAATGAATTAATGATTGTAGGGGCGCCTACAGTCGGGTGGCTCAGTCGTTAAGCGTCTGCCTTCGGCTCAGGTCATGATCCCAGGGTCCTGGGATCGAGTGCCACATCGGGCTCCCTGCTCAGCAAGGATTCTGCTTCTCCCTCTCCCTCTGCCCCTCCCCCTGGCTTGTGCTTTCTCTCTCTCTCTCAAATAAATAAAATCTTTTAAAAAAGGGAAGTAATTAATTATTGTAGTCAGAAGATGGCCTTAGGTCCAGAAATCAAAACTAAAAAACATACTTAGCACTATTCTCTGTGCTTTGTTCCGTGTGGAAATTCTATTTTCATTTTTAAACTACATGTCTTTCCTTATTTACACTAAAAATGTACTTTACTGAATTGAAAGTAGTTTTCTGAAAAGGAAGTGTTTATTATTGTTTCTTTAAATAACCTTCTTTCTGACTTTGTAAATCCTAAGTATAACATATTATGATGATGATTTCTAATACTATAAACCTGTGGTAATTTTGAGGTCGAAAGTTTTTCGAACTGTTCCAGAAGATAGGTGTTGAAAGAATAGTGACAGTAGTTGCCTGGACTTGGCTCGGTGAATAATTTAGCACTTTCATTTGTCAAGGACAGAGCCCTTTGTCTGCTGTTCAGGTCCTCACTTGCAGTTCCCCATTCATCTTTCCATCACGAAGGAGCTCCTCAGTGTTCCGGCTCGATCCCCTCTTGGCACATGAATGGTTTGGATTGATGTAAAGCGGCCAGGATTTAAAGACCTAGATTCGGCCACATTTATTACCTGTCTAAGCTGCATATTGTAGTGCTCAAGTTTTTTGGTGTCATAGGCAGTTTTCCTCCAGATGTGGCGTGTGTGATTCCTAATAAATGGAAAAGTAGGGCTAAGGTGGTTTGATCCTAACCAACCTGTTAGTGATCTGAATCTCCTACTCTCTGAAAGCTCAACTCCTCCATAATAAAAAACACACTGAATTATTTATAAAGTAGAGAAATGACCAGAGGCCTTGGTGGCCTTGATTTGAATCTATTAGAAATTGACTTTTTCTTGTAAGGAAAAAAAAAATGCCGTCCCAAACACTTTCTAAAAAGATGTTGGGAGAGTCTTATTGCAATGTTAGAAAAGTTATTTTTTTCTTAGTACAGAATTCTAAGAAAGCGCATAGAAAGTGTTTAAAATAT
Organism: Callorhinus ursinus; assembly: GCF_003265705.2. Taxonomy (NCBI): domain Eukaryota; kingdom Metazoa; phylum Chordata; class Mammalia; order Carnivora; family Otariidae; genus Callorhinus; species Callorhinus ursinus. Next base: position 45,418,948 of record NW_027397063.1, read on the forward strand.
TAGTAATTAAAAAGAACATAGTGAAGATATACAAAATTCAAATTGTATCCAGTTTCTAAAGTACAGAATCCAGTGTTAAGGAATGGTGGAAGGGAGTTGGCATAAACTGTGAGAAACACAATATGGGAACAATACATAAAACAGCTCTTGAAAACTTTTTAAAAACACACCGTACTGGTAAGAAACTGTCACCAGGGTAAAGGCTGTGTGAGGGTTGTGAAAGCTAATTGATCGTGTCTTTATCCTCCTGGTAGGAGGTGAGAAGGGGGAGTGGAGACCTATGTAGGGGAGGGGGGAGGAGGGCTCTGCACTACAGGCTGGTCCCAGCTGGATATACCAAGGTAAAAATCAGAGCAGACGGTAGCATAATGGGTCTTCAAGGTCATCTAGGCCAACCTTCTGATGCTAAAGGCCTTCCACAGTTTTTCTACTTCATCAGTTGCTAATTTTGTCCTTAAACAGGCCTGGTGTGAGATGGTTCTCTTTTTGCAAGGTGAAAACCAGGACTAGATGCTGGGCATCCTGACAACCAATCTGTTATTATTGGTCTCATAGTTCCCTGCCTCTCTCTATGTGAAAACTCTACAAGCAAGGGGAAAAAAAAAAAAAAAAAAAAGAACCAGTCTGAGAAGCTTGAACATTTTACACCTCGCCTTTCTCAGCTCATCCTTGATCAGTTTCTTTATCAATACCAGCACCAATTCCAGTTCTCTTCTCCCATAACATCACTTTCTCATAAGTGCCACCTGACTTCCTTCCATCTGTCTCATCCCTTGGACAGTTGAGACCCTACCCTAGTCTTAAATAACAACATAGCAAGGATCTGACTAGTTTTTTTCAGGAGCTTTCAAAGGGCCATTTTTGCTGATGCCCAGAGTAAGAGAAGTCAGGTTGGAGCTGACCAAGTACAGTGACAGGAAGCTCCCAGAACCTGGAGTTCACCCCTGGCTGTGTCCTCAGTGACAGGGGTAAGTCGAGCTGTTAGTTTAAAGTGAACAGTGGGACAAATTGGGGTCAGCAAAGTGAAATAAGAGAATTGCCTGAATTCTCCAATGGCTTTTGTAATTGCCAAGAATCTGGGTGCTGAGACTGTCTTATTATTATATAGTATTTATTCCCTAATGTTTTGGTGGACCACATTTGTTGCACTCTATTTTTTTTTAAAGATTTTATTTATTTATTTGAGAGAGAGCATGAGAGAGAGAGCATGAGAGGGGGGAGGGTCAGAGGGAGAAGCAGACTCCCTGCGGAGCCCGATGTGGGACTCGATCCGGGGACTCCAGGATCATGACCTGAGCCGAAGGCAGTCGCTTAACCCACTGAGCCACCCAGGTGCCCCGTTGCACTCTATTAAATGCTATCTAGTTCCCAAATTGTTTCATTATTATATAGATCTTATCTCACCAATAAGTCCTTTATTGGCCCAACTCATCTTTCATAATCAGTGTCCTCTCTCTTAATAGTAGTCCATTAATAGGCCTTGAAAGGTTGACTTGGGATCAGTAGGTCTCCCTAGAGCAGCTCTGTAAGAGCTGTAGGAGGAATTTGCCCTCCTCTCAAGTACTGATTCGGTGGTCATCAAATCCCGACAGCTGGGACAGCTCAGCAAACAGAATTTTTTTGACTCCTCAGTGAGCCTTACCTTCCAGTTTGAGAAATGCTATAATGGGATATAAATAATGAGTCTGACATTTGCTGTTAGATTGTGATTTTTAATACACATCAGACAGTGACAGGTTTTATTTATTTTCTAAAATCAGTGTTAAAGCATATTTTACTTACTCCAGTTGGTTCTTTTTCAAATTCTTGCCCAAACTTTTATTCTCGAATGGAATATTATTACATATTTTTTAAAAATCCAGAGGACTTTTTTGTTGTTGTTGTAAATATGTTCTGAATTACTGCTTGTGCTTAAAAATCTGTACAACAAACATGGCAAGTTGTGTCCTGCTCTGGGATTAGATGGCAGATTTGTAGTGCCCTTCCTTTACATGTGTTCCTTATGGAAATGGCATAATACCCATGAAACTATAATAACCTGCCTATTGTGTTCAGTTCAGAATGCTGAAGTTAGTTGAGAAATCATGTTGTTTGTTCCACCCTGTCTTGCAGAATAATTTGATGGAGATGCATGTGCTCTCCATCAATAAAGCATATTTGTTTTGAAAGACACAGCACTCAAGCGCTGTCAGTCATAAAGACTTCTGAGAGTACTTTAGGAGCTGTAACATCAGTATTTACAAAATGCAAAGTGAAGAAGAGTACACTGAGTCACAAATACACTTGCTTTCTTGTTCCCTGATTCTCCCCCTCCCACAGTATATTTAGTGTGGCTAAATCCATATGAAGGATTGTTTTGAAGTATGAATGGAAATTTGGGAATTCTCGAGCTAAAGTAAATACTGAGAGGCTAATTGAATGCTAAAAAGACTTGTAAATGGAATTCCCTTTCCTTCCATATAAAGGTATTGATTAAAATCTAAAATCGGTGATACGGTTAGATAGGGAAAAAATAGTTGTATTTTGGGATTAAAGCCTGGGTGGCTCAGATGGTTAAGCATATAGGGTCCTGGGATCGAGCTCCACATCTAGCTCCCTGCTCAGTGGGGAGCCTGCTTTTCCTTCTCCCTCTGCCTCTCTCCCTGCTCAGGCGCTCTTTCTCTCTATCTCTGTGTCTCAAATGAATAAATAAAATCTTAAAAAAAACCCAAATTTAAATTAAAAAATAAAAAGAAAGGAACTAAATTAATGAGAAATGGTCTTAGTAGAATTAAGAATCTTGCTTAGGGGAAAAAAGATACTAAATATAAAATATAAAAATTCCTGGGTTTAAGTCAATACTTGGATGATTACTTCTCTCTAAAGTCAGCTAACACCTAGCTTAATGATATAGAAGAGATTTTTAAATAATTTTCCAGGCTTATGTAGTTCTTAATTCTTTATAGAGGAGCTTTTGTTTATATTATAAAGCATTACCTTTGTATTTAAATAGGATGCTAGAAGATAAAAATTTGGCCAGCAGAGGGAGATTTATGTAAATTAGACTGTAAAAAAAATACTCAAAGATGACTCAGTAAATGTGTATCTTGTGGGTAATGCCCATTCTCACACTGTGAATGAGAGAAAAAACAGAAGGAAGGAGGATACTAAAATGTCTCTTACTTTGGTGGTTTTTAAAAAAGGGAAAAAGGCAAACGATACACAAATAGGAGCTTTTTGTGTGTTTGTTAATTTTATGATATGGAGAACTTTTAAAAACAAATGCTATAAATTTAATACATTTTTAAAATAAAAACAAGCTTTCAGTACTTGTCACCGAGGTTAGAGCACATTCAGCCCAAACACTTTAAAGGAAAATACCACCTGAGAGGAATAGAAAGGGAATGGTAAATGTTCTGAACAAGGCACTGTTGTGACTTTGAATTAGCAAATAAGAATTTTTGTATCATATATATATATATTAAGTCAGAAAATCGGAATATATTTAAGAAGAAATTTCACCAAGTGGTGAAGCAAGTGTGAAACATATGGTTTTCTTCTTAACTCTAAGCAGAAAATATAAATGTATCAAAGCTCCCCGTGCATTCTAATTAATTTCCTTAGCAAATGTGCAGTTTGATATAAAATCATTAAATTCACACATTTTAAGTAATGTTTATTAAATACATATTATACTCAAGGCAGTATTCTGAGTATTTGGGAATTTAAAGATAAGCGACATCGTACCTCCTTGTAATGTGTAACCTAGTAAATAATGAGTTAACTCAGTTCTAGCATGTCAGAGTGTAAAGCAGGTAGGCATTGCAGAAGGTAGGATAAGCTATTTTAGTAAGTACTATGACTACTAGAATAAGATATATCAGTTCTTTTTTGCTTTGGGAAAAATTAAGATTTTTGTTTTAATAACCATCAAAACAGGTTTTGTCTTATTAATTAAAATAAATTTAACTGTAACTTAAATTATTTACCATCTTTTTAGAGTAAAGAACAGTAGCTTAGGAAAAAGATTTCAAGTAGAGATATCACAGATTGTTGTGTTTTTTTTTTTTTTTAAACTGAACTACTGTTCTGGGTTTTGTCTTTTTTTTTTTTCTTAAAGTTATAATTAGAGATCAGGATGGTGGGGAGGACATCAAGACCTTCTATTATTTTAAAATAAAAACTAAGTCATATAAACCAAAAAATGAGTTTCTTGAACTTCGATCATTTTCAATGAAGTATAATACATTTACTTTTTAAGAATACATGTGATCATTCTTAAAATCTAAAAGACTGTGTGTAAACTGGTGCATGGGAAATTAAATACTCAATGTTGAGTGATGGATACAAGAGAACAGGGAATGGATAATTATTTCTCTCATGAGGTCACAATTATTCACTGAATTGTTTTGACTATTTCTGAACAGGTAAAACTGCCAGATGTTGTGGTTTGGCAGTTTGCGTATGCTAGTTGAGTGGGTGCTGGGAATTTCTGGGATTAAGGGTCACAGAACAGGAAGAAGAACAGGGCACGGTGAGGATGAAGTAGAAAAGAAGCCGTGGCCATGAGGAAAGGGGACAGAGTGATAGAAATAGGCTGCAGGGAATAGACCCGGAGCTCACTCATTGAACAAGTGTTTGCTCACAACGTGCCAGGCTCTGTGTCAGATCCTGAGATGCCATGATGAGTGTTATGCAGCCTTTATTCTCTGTTAGAGTCAGGCCACTTCCTTGTGGCTTATCAAGTATATGGAGTGCGGTTGGGACCCCTAGGGAGCACCTCTCTCAGACTAGACAGGGCCAATAGAAGCCTGAGGTGAGATCCAAGCTAAGCTCTGAAGCAGGATTGAGGCCTGCTGTGAGGGGACAGTAGAGCATATGCTAAGAGGTGAGAGTCCATGGGAAATTCTAGGTGATGGCATGTGGCTCCCTGTGGGCAGAGCTTTTAATGTGGTAACAGCAGGGAAGCCCAAGCCATAAAAGCAAGCAGGGACCAAGACAGGAAGAGTCTCCTGTGTTACATGAAGGAAGAAGGTTGGACTTTTTCCTGAGGACATTAAGGGACTATTTAAAGAGATTCATGCAGGAAAAGAACCTGAGCAGACATTTGTGATGTTGATAATTGAAGTCAGCAGAGCTATGGTCAAGAAGGCCAAGACTGCTCAATCAGTGTGGTGGGGATGGAGAGGAGTGCACCACATATACGAGGCAGAAGGGGCAGAACTTGGTGAGTGGTTAGATATCTGGGCAAGAAGCCATTGCAAAGATTTGTATTTATGGTAAAGAAAAAGAGATATGTGTACACTTTCTAGATATTTATGTGAAGGGGAAGGAATGTCCAGTTCTCTGTGCCGGGCTCTGGCATACTTCTCGGGTATATGGCGGAGGCAGAGGCCTGGCCCAGACAAGGTATTTTCTCTGAGAGGCTCAAAATCAAAGATGTGAGTGTGAATAAGAGTGAGGTAGAGAAGCCAGAGCCTGTGGCACAGTTGAAATGAGTTGGGGTTTGTAACCAAGAAGATTAGGAATCCAGTCAGAAGTAAAGTGCAAAGTAGAGCCCATGAACAATGTTAGTACAGGCAGGCCAGTTCTTGGACTGCTAGTGGCATGGCTTGGGGTTAGGCAGTCTTCTTGGCTTGGTGGCTGGAGGCCAGTTGGTACAAAAAAAAGAGGACTAGCTAAAGGGGTCATGGGGACTCAAAGAGGGCTTTAGCCTTGAGATTGTGTATAGACTGAAGGAGAAGGTATTAACTAGAAGGAATAGTTTATTGGTAGTTCATCAAAGAAAGAAACTGAAACACTGGTGGCCGAGGGTAATAGGATGGGAGATTAAAAAGCACATAATGAGAGTGAAAGGAGTTGACCTTGAACCTCTGCCTTGGAGAGAAGATAGGAGAAGAAAGAAACAAATTTTGGAATTGGTAGGCAATTGGGAAAGTGTGGAGCTTCGGGAGAATTCACACATACGAAGAAGACCCTCCTGTCAACCAGTAGGCAACATCATTTTCTTAGAATGGCTAGAGTTGTAGTGGAGAGGACAGTATGGAGAAGTGATGGAAAGCTCTGGGGGCAGAAGTCCCGGTTTGAATCCTGGCTTCTCCTTCACATACTGGCAGAGTGGCTCAAGCATGTGGCTGAAGCTTTGTCATTCTTAATTTCTTCATGTATAAAAGGTGACCATTAGAGTACCTTTCTCTAAGAGTTGTATTAAGGATTAAAGAAGTTAATTCCTGTGAAGCGTTTAGCATGTAGCAAACATTCAATAAACTTTGTTCTTAGAAGGCAATATTGTATAGTGGTCAAGAACAAGACTCTGAAGCCAGACCTCCTGAGTTCAGGTACTGGCTCTACCAGTTACGTGCTAGCAGTGTGATCTTGCACATCATATAATTTACAAACACAATGCCTAGCTCATTGGGTGACCAGTAAATACGTGTTCAACTGCATTAACAGTAAACAGGGAGACTCCATGAGTTTGTCCTCTTGTGATTCAATGTCTTGCCAGTGTGATAGCTATGTCCTACCCATATGACAAATGTGTAGAATAAAAAACCTTTGTTAATTTGTAAACTAAAAGAAGCAAACTCTATGTTATATGTGCTTCAGTTTTCTCATCTGTAAAGAGGAGATAATAATAGTACCTACCTCTTAGGCTTGTTGTGAGTTAAGACAATTAACAAATATGAAGGTCTTAGTTTCTGGCCCAAAGGAAGCAATATATACAGAAGCATTATATTTATGGAAGCATTTTACATATGCATATATATCTCATTATTACTCTTATCTTCACTCATCATCAGTAGGGGTTGAAGAGAACCTGAGAATTCGTAATGGGAACTGTGGGTTGGGTAAGACTGGATAAGACAAGTGAGAAAGGATTGCTGACGAGCCTGAAGATCAATCTGGGATTGGAAACTGTGTGGTAGCGTCAGACCCGGGGAGCAGCCAGCACGCCGGGGCAGACCTAGAGAAGAAACATGGTTGGACGAGTTCAGAGTTGGGGTTTATTGCAGAGAGTGGTGAGCTGAAGGTACTAAGACCTGCTATTTTGAGAGAGTCATGAGAGTCATTGACAACCAGCCAGAAATGGGAATAAAGCTATTAGAACATGTGTTTTCGGACTAGTATGGACGGCTGTTTGGTGGTGACTTTGATTTCGTTACATTTATTACATCTCCTTGTCAATTTGCCTGTTTCTGTTCTTTCCCTTTCCCTTCTGAACAACCTTTCCTAGGTTCTTATTTTTCCTTCTCTGCCTATTTCCTTTTCAAGTCTTATCTCTCCTGCCTTTTAGCAAAACAACATAAAGATAAGGATAATTAGGAAGCATGAAATATCGTTTCTGTGTTTGCTTCTTCGTGTATTCTCTGAGCATCTACTCCCTGTCTAGCATGGGGGCGTTTGCTCTGACGGAGCCAGAAAAAAACATCTGGCATGTTCATTACCTTCAAGGGTCTTTGTGGGAAGAATTCACATGAAATCATTATGTGTACGTTGTACAGAAAAATGTTAATTGTTGTACAGTCAAGTGTCAAAAAATATGGCACAGCCATTAAACGTGGGTGATGAAAAAGGTGCTTAGGAGGGAAAGAGATATGAGCTGGAGCCAGTAAAGGAAGCTTTTTAGGCATGGGAGTTCAGAGACGCTTGTAGAGAAGTGAGAGTGGGGTTGTAGGGTACAGTGTGCAGGCCGGGGAGGGCAGAAGCGCGGACAGGGCAGCTGTGGCAAACGGCAGAAACCTGCTGGTGGGGGCAGAGGTGGGTGGTGAGCTGAATGGGAGGTAACACGTAACGCTCACAATGCATAGTTCACCAGGGGATCGATAAATACGTGGTCAGCTGCACTGAGAATAAATGAGGAAGAGACTCCCATGAGCTTGTCCTCTTGTGCTTCAGGTTTTTGTCAATGTGATAATTATGTCCTAATCATGTAATAAGTACATATTAAAAAAAATTTGTTAATTTAGAAACTAAAAGAAGGTGAATTCGTTATGCTCGGCCTGTTGAAAAATAGGAATTTGGTGACTTTCTGATTAAGAATGTAAACATCAACATAAAATTATAGGAAAACAGAGAGGTGGGCTTTTTGAGGTACATGGTGGGGAACATGTCCTAGCCTGTTACTGAATTCTATACGTAAATAGCTTTTTCTCCCTACGCCACCCCTTGTCTTGGTGCTTTATCTCTTTCAAAATAGCTATTGTCTCTCTCTCTAGCCTAGAGCAGCATGCATTTTGAGAACTGTGTTATATTAAGCTCTCCTAAGATTAAATGTCAGGGAGCCTAAGTATTTGGGATCTTAAAATACATATTCCTTCATGAGGTAAGGGCACAGGGACCAGAACTACCAGTACAGCTAAGCCCTTCTTTGAATAGTGGGTGCCTTATTAGTATTCATGAAGAACATATAGATAACATCTTGACAGAGTTAAAGTTTCAACCTGAAGAGCTACTGCTTTTCAATAAAGAGTGCATTTAAAGACACTCTTTGCATGAACAGAGTGAATTGCTTCTAGAAGGGAGAGTATTAACTTTATTGAGTGAGATGTTTTTCATTTAATCTGTCTACAGTTTAGAATTGTCATTAGAATTACAATAAATAATAAAGATTAGCACATGTAAGGTTTTTATCTTCAAAGAATTTTAGAGTTAATCTAATTTGTCACCTGGAGTCATCCGTGATGTGCACTTGCTTTTCTGCTGTGAACCCTGACAGTGTTCACTTTCCAGCCCCTCAGTGCTCCCTTTTGGTATTTCCATGGCCCATAGAACAAACAGCTAACGGGCATTCCCAAAGGCTTTACCTTAGACCCCCCTTTCCTCCGTAAGCCTTTGGACTCTTGAGTTAGTCCTCCCGGTTCTAGTGCGAGCTTTTCCTCTGCTCACCATGTGACCCTAAGCAAGTTACTCAACCCTCAGCTTCTTCAACTGGGATTTATAGTAGCACCTGCCTCAGAGGGTTCTTATGAGGATCAGATGAGATAATGAATATCAAGGACATAGCAAATACTATTTAATGAATATTAGCTCTGTATTAGTATTGTTTTAAAAATTATCCATAGGAACACATCATTCTGGGAAGTTGTTATATGTGGTTAAGTGTTAGGTGAGGAAGTGACAAGACCTACCGTGTACCAGGTTCAGGGCTACCCCCTGGGACAGAAAAGGAAGAAACCATGGCATCTCCCCTCTAGACGTTTGCAGCCGGGGTTTTTTTTTTTTTTTCCAGGGGAGGAGAGGTTCGCATAGATAAAACTAATTGTAAAGCACTGATAGTGCTTGACCTAATAAGATCAAAAAGGATCAAAGAGCACAAAGTGATGAATTTTTATTTAAGGTTTCTATAGAAAGCTTTAGAGAGGAAGGCGTATGTGACCTGGCCCTTGGAGGATGAGAACTTCTACGGAAAATGGGAACATGGTAGGGTGAGCTAGGCTTCAGAGCTGGGGTATTTGCCAGTTGCTCTGTCAGCGAACCCCTGTGGGAAGATAGAAGCAAGGTGTGCCTTGAAAGCAGCAGGACTCCCTGGAAGGAAGATTTTAAGCAGGTCAGTCTAATTTGTGTGGAACTCTAGAGCTACCGCTTTGTCACGGTTTCTTTGGGTGGTTTTTCCTCTTCTCTGTAGACTTGAGAAAGTGGTGCAGTATGGCAGTCTTAGTGGGACCCAGGAGAGGCCTTACTTGTGGTTCAAATGTGTGGTGTCTAACAGTGAGATTTCATGGGCCTCTATTACCTTCCCCTGTCTCACTGGGTCTGAAGTTCTGTTAATATGATTTGGATGGGATTTTATTGGACATTTAGGAAACAGCTTAAAATACCCCTGTGGCAGCCTTAAATTCACACAGTGTTTTAAAGACTGAAGTGTACTGATTGCCAACGTTGTAAGACAAGGTGATGGAAAGACTAAGAGGATCTTATTCACAAAATTTATGACGGTGCCAAGGAACTGTTTCTGACTGTATATCACTCAGACAAAGGAAAGGAAACTTTCCATCTTTCTTTTTCAGTTTCTGAGTCTGGGGATTCTATCATCTGGGAAGCACATGGACTGTGGTTAAATGGGAGACATGTGTTCTCTTTTGAACAGCATCTTCGGCTGAGTTTAAGCAACAGATGCTGCCAGTTAAAACCCATACTCCCTCTAAAAAGCTCGTGGGAAAAGGGAGGCTTTATCAACATGGAATGAGAACTTTTTGGGCACCAGATTCTATGCTGGGTATTATATGTATACAGTGTTCTCAACGTAGAGCTGTTACTGTTTAACATAGGAGGAAAGATCATCAAGATTAATAACTTTACCACGAGTAGTTAGTGGTGGACGAGGGATTCTAAATGAGGCCTGCCAGGCTCCATAATTTTCTTTTAAGTGTGGTGTTCGGTTTGTACTGTTTCTTCTGTGATATTTCTTCTTGAAACTTCTCATGAAGTTTGACCTCAATAAAGTCTTCATGAATGGGCTTACTTTCAAAGAATACAGTTAAATGAAGTTTTTTCCAATTTATCACCACGTTGACTTGTATTTAGTTCAGAACAATTATTATCTAATTAGAGTCACTCATCCTGGCATAGGAAAGGTCCACATGGGTTGTTGTTACAAGATAAATAAATGTTCAGTATTTTGGATAGGGACCTTCAGCTTCTATCGTTTGACAATCTCAGCAGCATAATTTGATGATATTGAGTCTTTCAAGTAGAGTCCACTGACAGGTAAATAACCTGATTTCAGTTTTCCTGGAGTTGCAGTGCAGAATGGATGACCCCTTTTGAATAAAGTCTGCCAGTTTCATTTATTTCATATAGATTGTTAGCTTAATTTGCTCTTGGTCAAGGACAAGAAGCCAAACTTTATAATATGTGGGGCTTTTAGTGGCAGAATAATCACAAGTGTGGGCCTCTGTGCCTATCAAAAATTAACAGTCTTCCCTCCTCCTTATTGTTGAAATAAGAGGAGTCATAGGCTTAAGTCTCAAAAATTCTGCCTTCTTTCCTTCTTCATTTTCTTCATCTTTTCTTTCATTCTTTCTGGTTTTCTCATTATTTCTGAGTGATAATCAGGAGCATCGTTTCCCCTGATTCTTGCTTTCTTTCAACAGTTTGAAAACAGACCTGTAAGGAATTAAAAAGTAATTAGACAACTATAAATTATTAAAGTATCAGTTTATAGTTTGAGGTATTTCATAGTCAATACATCAGTTATACTTTTCCTGTCCGAAATATATCCAATTCACTTGTGCACTTTTTCATCTTTAATTTATGCTAAAAATATTTCTTTCACTCTTACTTTGTTCTAGGTACAGTGCTGGGGATGTTGGTCTTATTTCTTCCACAGCTCAGGGGGCCTGATGGTTCTCACGCACCACATGCCACCTTGGCCCGTGTGTCACAGTTACACGTAGTTTTCAGCACCCCCTTTGTTTCCCACTCAGGAAAGAATATCTGAATTCAGGGGAATGAGAGAGATGGGGGTTCATTTTGAAGCCATTTGAGTGTATAAAAACATCACCATTATTTAGCGCAGGGGTTTCATGTGGTTGCTTGTAACAACCCTCACAACTAACTGATCTTGATGTTCTTCTGGTGAACCAGGATGCTTCTGAGCATATAAAGGTAAATAGTCTTGGATTAAAAAGAAAAGGCTTAGTAAGGGAGATAGGATGTACCCAAATAATTGTAATTCAAGGGAAAATGTGGTGTCGTTAGCAATACAAAGTCTAGTGGATTTCTTGGGGAAGGAGAGATTAATTTGGGGATTATCAGCAAAGACATAGAGTATCTGTAATGGCATGTCAGCTACATTGGAAAGAAATCACATGTAAATGTGATTATTCTGAACCCCAAAGCCACATACATTACCATTCATTAATTTTATTCTTGATATTCTGTTTTCTCTTTGAATATTAAAATTTTAAACACACACATGTACAAAGGCACAGATACTTAAACACATTCACACATACTTAAATAGCATGATCAAAATCCTTGAGACTAAAAGATACATTTTTCTCCAGGCACTGGCAATCACTTTGACCTCTCCAGTTGATATAGCTGCTTATAGTTTCCCATTGATTTCTTTTGCTATTTAAAAAACGCGTTATCTAAACAGATAGGATCACATGGATGGAGTAGAATGCTTCTGAGCTGACCTCCACCCATGACACACCCAAAGTACAACTGTATATGGAACATCTCTCTCTGAAGACTTTACCTGAAGACTAGCAGCTCTTCCACAACTACAGATAAAAAGGAAATGTCCAAACTGAGAAGGAGAGGCGGGGCAGGGACACAGTAGGGATACCACCAACACAGAGGTTCTCCCTGAGGGGCAAGGAGATCCAGCCTCACCCTGGGCAGCCGCCCACCCTGGGCACCTGCCCCAGGAAGACGAGCCTTCATAACATCTGGCTTTGAAAGTCAGTGGGGCTTAACAATAGGTGAGGAGAGGGCTATAGAAAACTGGGACTCTGCTGTTAAAGAGCTCATTCACAAAATCACTTGCTCCAAGACCCAGCAGAGAGGCAGCGGTTTGGAAAGTATCAGGGCCATCCCAGAAGGATATTTGTTGACTACTTTTAGGGTTGTGTGCCAGAGTGGCGGGGATCCAGAGGAAATTTCTCCAGGAAATGGCACTGGAGGGTGCCATTTTTCTTTCCTTCTACCTAGCTGCTCTGTCGCTTGTGGGAACCAAGATATTCTCCATCTTACCTTGCTAGCACTATTCACCCCCTAACCCCCTGCATTCCTCTGCAGACTCACCCCAGCAGGCATCCCTCCAAAACAGCTCCTACCCTGCTGAGAAGCCTTGGCTGGGACTGGCAACCCTGCAAAGTGGCTCCCATTCTCCCCTCACCCCCAGGCAGCTCCTGTCCCAGCAAGAAACCTTGTCCAGGATTAGCACCGCCCACCCCTCCAGTGGATCTACCTCATTGCACTCAGCAAAAGGCCTTGGCAGAGACCTTTGACTGTGTCCTATTCCCTGCCTTGCTGCACCCAGCATACAGCCTCGGCATGGATCAAACCCCCCATGAAGGGAGACAGGCAGTCCCACCCACCGGCATGACCACAGCAGTCATGGCCAGGCCTCACAGCCAGCCACACAAGGGGCTGGCCCTGCCTACCGACACAGCTGTGGCCAGGCTTCTCAGTCAGCTATACTGGGGTCCAGGCCCACCCACTAGTGCTACCACAGTAGTCATGTCAGGACATTGCAGCCAGCCAGGCTGGGGGCCAGCCCCTTCTGCCAGTGCACGTGCAGCTGTCACAACCTAGCCACTACAGGAGGGTATACACAGCCCACTCGGGACACCCCTGGAACACTTGGTCCTGGTGACCAGGGGGTATTGCGCTTCTGGGCCCCACAGGAAACTTTCTATATGAGGCCACTCCTTTAAGACCAAGAGACTTAACTGACCTACCAGTACATACAAACAAACACAGAAAGTCAGGCAAATGTATATGCTCCAAATGAAAGACAAAACCTCAGAAAGAGAACTAAATGAAACAGAGATAAGCAGTGTGCCTGGTAAATAATAGTTCAAAATAATCGTCATAAAGATGTTCACCAAATTTGGGAGAAGAATGAGTGAGCCCAGTGAGAACTTCAACAAAGAGAAAGAAAATATAAAAAAGAACCAGTCAGAGCTGAATACGATAACTGAATTAAAAAATACACTGGAGGGGCACCTGGGTGGCTCAGTTGGTTAAGCGACTGCCTTCGGCTCAGGTCGTGATCCTGGAGTCCCGGGATCGAGTCCTGCGTTGGGATCCCTGCTCAGTGGGGAGTCTGCTTCTCCCTCTGACCCTCCTCCCTCTCATGCTCTCTCCATCTCATTCTCTCTCTCTCAAATAAATAGACAAAAATCTTTAAAAAAAAAATAAAAAATACACTGGAGGGAGTCAATAGCAGATTAGATGATGCAGAACAATGGATCAGTGATCTGAAAGACAGGTTAGTGGAAATCACCTCAGCTGAACAGCAAAAAGAAAAAAGAATTTAAAAAAATAAGGATGGTTTAAGGGACCTTTGGGACAGTATCAGGCATACTAACATTCCCCTTATAGGGGTCCCAGAGGAGAAGAGAGAAAGAAAGAGAAAACTTATTTGAAGAAATAATAGCTGAAAACTTCACCAACCTGGAGAAGGAAACAGATACCTAGGTCTAGGAATCACAGAGAGCCCCAGACCAGATGCATTCAAAGAGGTCCACACCAAGACACATCATAATTAAAATGTCAAGAATTAAAAGTAAAAGAGTATCTTAAAAGCAGCAAAAGAAAAGCAATTAGTTACATAGGAGGGTACCCTATAAGACCCTCAGCTGATTTTTTAGCAGAATAGTTTGCAGGCCAGAAAGGGAGTGGCATGATAGATTCAAAGGGTTGAAAGGAAAAAACCTAGAACCAAGAATAACCTACCTGGCAAGAACTGAAGGAAAGATAAAGTTCCCCAGCCAAAAATTAAAGGAGTTCATAAGCACTAAATCAGCCTTAATAAGAAATGTCAAAGGGACTTTTTTTAAGTGGAAAAGAAAAGGCCATAAAAAATGTTTTATCTCATAAAATATTGGGACCCCCATATGGGTTTAATTGCCACTCATGCAGCTCATCCTGAAGTGATTAATAAGCCACGAACATAACCGTTTCCTCTTCTCTCTGTATAGCATTGGTATTTTTGGAAATTGGGTTGCCTGTGCCGAGTTTTATTTGTAGATAGAATGAGAATTGTTAACTCATTCTATCAGTTCACAAGAAATCTTTGTTCCTTTATTAAGAGCATACGAGATAACTAATTCCATATAGAGTTTTCAGTAACTTTTTATGCTTTTGAGGCAGCCACACGAATCATATAATTATTTCAGATATTCAGCAGAAGTTTCTTGCTAAAAAGACCATGGGAACATGTTTTTATTTGCTCTCCCTCCTTCCTTTGATTAGTCATAGCATTTAATAAATTGATGAGGATTTTTATCAAAATGAAGATTTACATTTTTTTATTAAAATGAAGATTTTACTGAAGCACAAATAATCTGAATATTTATCAATGAAATGATTGAGTATATTGCAATATACTTTTATTTTGGAATATTCTATGGTTATTACAAAATGGGAACAGTCAAGATGTATTAACTTAAATGAGCATGAGCTATGCAAATTAAAATTTCTAAATGGCTATGTTTACTGGTATATTTGTATATAAAAAAAGGCACAGAATGATATAGTCCCTAAGGATATTTTAAAATTGGTCAAATAATAGGCAGACAGGTTTAGAGGGGCATGATTATTAACAGAAGAGAATTCAGAAATAGATTTATACACATATAGTAATTTAGTGTAGGATAAAAGTGGCATTTCAAAGGAGTGGGAGAAAGCTGGATTATTTAATAAAGAGCGTTGGCAGAATTTGGCTAGTTATTTGGGAAAAAAAGGATAAAGTAGACCCTTATCATCTTTATCAGAATCCTTATCTCCTGAATTATAGATTGATCACATATTAAAATTCCTTCTTGTAGTGAAGTCATGCAAGTTCTAGAAGGAGTTGTTAGTGATTTTTTTAAAATTTTGAAATGAGGAGGACCTAAGCATGACCCAAAATCCATAAACAGTGAAGGACAGAGGATAAATTTGCCTGTGCCGTATTGTTTTAAAGGCTTCCGAACTAGATGCATCTAGAAACTTTATGAAATCCTGGTTTTAGCAACATGGCATAACAAATTTATTGATACCACTTTGCAAGCATTTGGACCAGTGCACATTTACAATGACTCAAAAGGCTACTGTTCTGTGATTTCAGCAACTGTGTTTGTTTGTGTTTATAACTGTCAGCGTGAGCCATTTAAATCGATAACATCATTTGAATGTTTGCATGAGTATGTATATACAATGATTTGTATATTGTTACTTAAAATGAATGATTGAGAACTATTAAAACTAGGAAAAAGCTGAGAGAATGCATATGAGAAACTGACATGTATAGTTTACCTCTGGGCTCTCGGGCTGGTGTGATGGAGAATACAAACCTCATTTTGTGCTATTTTCACCTTTATAAAATAGAAATGTGTATTGTTTTTATCATTGAGAAAAAGCTTTCTTTTTTTTAAGTCATCGAAAAGTAACTTAGAATTACGGGCTTCTGAAAGATTTTATCACATCCATAGGCTGGCTACCTCTTAGCTATTTCAGCTAGCCACCTTTCAGGGGAAGAGAAACAGCCAAAAGCCTCAGGAGAAAAACTTTGTTACTGGATTTTGGTGCCCATTTAATGGAGAGGTGCAAAAGTATTTGTGACTTATGTCACAGATGGGTACAGAGGGCACTTATCTCGCTAAGTGACCTACAGTGACTTCATGCACTGGGTCCTTGGAGACTGCACACCGCTAGTTTTTAAAAGTGGTGTGTCATCTTGTGAAATGGTTTATTTTAAATCTAAAACATTTGATTCTTACAAAGTATTCATTTTACTTAATAATGCTCCAAGCTCAGATTTATCATAGTGTAGAATGCAACATTCACGTTAAATTGTTGTAATAAAAGAGGAGCCATCAGAGAATGTATGGAGGGCCACCTCCGGGAGCACCTTGTCTCTGGGCGCCGTCTTTTCAAATTCTTCTGATGCACCACTTTAAGAAACCCTACCCTGAG
This sequence comes from Callorhinus ursinus, assembly GCF_003265705.2. Classification (NCBI taxonomy): domain Eukaryota; kingdom Metazoa; phylum Chordata; class Mammalia; order Carnivora; family Otariidae; genus Callorhinus; species Callorhinus ursinus. The sequence continues at coordinate 45,435,562 of NW_027397063.1, forward strand.
TAAATGCGAACAGGTGACTGTAACTTGTAATCCTCCTGCTGGTCTATTTGGGTTTTGAGTTCTGAAGTTATGGAGTGGAAGGAAGTAGATTTCATAAAAGGCAAATTTTATTAGCTCCATTTAGCCAAGTAAAATGAATGTTTGATTATGTACTTAGAATTCGTACTGAATCCAGTAAATGCCTGAGCTGGTAGATACTTTAGTCATTAGAACTATAATCCAATTAAAGCTAAGGAAGCTAAATAAACAAATTTTAATCAGATTTACTTTGATTTCTCTGTTTCTCTCCGTTTTTTTTTCCCTTACCGCAGGTCACAGTAATGAAAGGCAGTAATAGAAATAAGGATCATTCAGTAGAAGGAGAAAGGGCTGGAAAACGACCAAAACGAAAGTGTCTTCAGTGGCACCCACTGCTAGCAAAGAAACTGCTGGACTTTTCAGAAGAGGAGGAAGAGGAAGACGAAGAAGAGGATATTGATAAGGTAATTCCTCTGTTTAATAGAGAAGTTTTGAGTATTCATTCCAGAAATGACCGTGAACATGGATGGTGAGAAGGATGCATGTCTAAAAGTCTGTGTAACTTGAATCCTATTCAACTATTTAGTTTACCTTTTTATTCCAGAGATTGATGACTCCTGAAGTATCTGTACTTCTAGTAGTTGAGAGAATCGGATCCTTCTTCGGTAGTCTTTCTGTCAATTAACTAATGATTTTCAGGTAATACGGTAATACTCCAATGCAGTGGAGATGGGGGTATTCATGAAATTTGTTGTGCTCACCTGGCATTCACCCCGTTTGCGGCTCTGGCTTCTGTCTCCACTTCAGTCTAGCCCTGCCTCCGTAGACAGCCTCAGAGCTACTCAGGCCCTTGTCTCTGCCACCTGCACGGCATCTGGCAGTTTTCACCCCCACCAAGCCTCCTTGGTCATTCAGCCCTCCGCGTCCCCTTCTCTAGCCTCATGCTTGAGCAGCCAGCTCTTACTTAGAAAGTCACACGTTCCTCTCAGCCCTGGCATAGCTGGTTCCTCTTTTCCTCCCCATTCGGCTCTCAGGTCGAGGACTACCTCCCCAAGAGATGGGACCTCCTCGTGGCAGGTGTCCCTCCCCCCCAACGCATTCCGTGCCCAGGGAGTTCCTTCCTGACATTTACCATTTACCTTGTGTATGTCTGTCTTGCCGGACTAGAATATAAGCTCAGGAAGAGCAGAGTCTCGCCCCTCGGGTCCTCCTCTTGTTGGAATCCAGAATGGTGCCTGGCACAGAGCAGGTCTTGAATAGATCTGTGGTCATTAGAAGAATCAGTGAGTACATATTTTGTGTCACTGCAACTTTTATAAACATGTCTTTAGTATTCTTCAGGCCTTTGACATCCATTCAGTCTTTTGTTCTAGGCTTGGGTCAGCTTCCAGGAAACCATGTTTTCTGTTTTTCCTGTTTCTCAGACATCTTACCTGGATACCCTTTACAGTCTCTCTCACTGAGCTTTTTCTCCTCTTTTACAGAGAAAACAGAAGCCGCCAGAAGTGACTCCTTCAGCTTCCTCTACTCACCTGCATGCTTACTTCACTCCTTGCCCGTCTTTTCCTCCTCCTTTCCTTTTCCAGAGAAACCAGTGTAATTATTTCTGTTTGAGGAAACTGCCAGGTTTATCCCGATTTGATGATTCTGACCCAGTGGTGCTGCTTGGTCCCATGGTCCTTGGGGCGGTCCCCTGCTTCACTCCTCCTGCAGCACACCTCTGTCTGTCCCAGGATTTCTGTTTCTCTCCCAGCCGCACCATCCTACCTTCTTTCAGTTGATGCCCCTCCATTGTTCTGCCCTCAAGTATTGGTGTTCCCTGGGCTTCTTAATTTCTCTTGCCATCCTGGACCTTTTTCTTAAATGCTGCGTGCGCGATTTGGACTATTTACTTTACGTATCCACTTAGATCTCAGATCAGTACCTCAGTTTGAATGTGTTCAGAATGAAGCTTTGAAGCCCATCGTCCTGCATCTTCCTCACCTCAGGAAGTGGGGACCCCTGGCTTTCGGGTTGGTCAGACCAGAAGCCATGTCTGTTTTCTTTTGCTCAAGTCTCACGTCCATCCATCAGCAGATTCTCGGCTGTGCCTACTGCATGGGATCTCAGCTTGACTCCTCCTCAGCAAGGTCACCACTGGCTGCTTGATCCAGGCCACCACCATTTCTGGTGCAGATCAGTGTGCTCTGCTCTTGCCCTTCCACAGTCTGTTCTCAGCAGAGCAGCCAGAAGGATCCTTTCAAAACGAAAGGCTGGCCATGCCGCTTTCCTGCTTCATGAGGGCAGGGAATTCATAGGCTCATGGCTCGACCTGCACCACCTAGAACAGTGCCTGGTCCCTATCAGCGGCCCAGTAAACAGTTAACAGAGTGCAAGAATGAGGGGATTGGATTCCCTTCTTTCTCAGTCCACACTTGGTGATCTCATCCACTTTCCTAGTCTTGCCTCCTTTGTGTTCATACCTCAGGTCGTTATCGCAACCAAGACTTCTCTGATGAGAACCACCTCAAATTTAGCCGACCTGATACTAATCTTTCTGCTCTCTACCTGATGTAATTTCTCTCCTTTGAGAAAAAGCATTCTCTGTTGTGTGTGAAGGAGTCTTGCCACCGAAGCTAGAGACACTCTTACTTTTTTTTTTTTATATAGATTTATTTATTTATTTTAGAGTAGAGGGAAGGGGCTGAGAGAGGGAGGGAGAGAGAGTCCTACTCAGACTCCACCCTGAGCAGGGAACCTAACTCGGGGCTCGATCCCATGACCCTGAGATCACGACCTGAGCTGAAACCAAGAGTCCGACGCTCAACTGACTGCACCACCCAGGCGTCCCAGCACTCTTCCTTTTTTAACTGTTAAATCCAGTTGCATACCAACTCTTTAGGTTCTACCTCGTAAATAAATATTGTCTCTGTTCTCACTTCTCTATTCTCCTCATTATGGCCTTGATTCAGCCCTATCTCCTTTCTTACCTGGATAGCTGGAACAGTCCTTTATTTAAATGATTCCTTGAGTTTGGATTGCTTCTAGTTTTGCTATTATAATTCATGCTCTATATTGCTGACAGGAGTTATCTTAAAATACAGATCTAGCAATGTCTTTCCTATGCTTAAAACCGCTCATGGCTCTCCACTGCATCCAGCTGTGGTCTCCATGCCCTGGTCTGGTACTAGTGTTGATTTGTTACAAGGTATTACTTGGCCCCTGGTGAAAGAAAAGTTTAAGTCTGGATAGTTTTTCACTTTTATATAATTTTATTTATTCATTTGTTTATTTACTTTTTGGTTAATTCATTTAGTGAAATAATATTCACATTAAATAGTAATTGAAAACTTTTTTTTTTTTAAGATTTTATTTATTTGAGAGAACAACCACGAGCAGAGTGAGGGGCAGAGAGGGAGAAGCTGATTCCTCACTGAGCAGGGAGCTTGGCTGGATCCCAGGACCCCAGGATCATGACCTGAGCCAAAGTCAGATGCTTAACTGACTGAGCCTCCCAGACACCCTGAAAACATTTTTTTGATGCCCATATTTGGCAAAATAAATCTATGGTAAAATATGATAACCTATATTGTTCCACCAAGATTTTTTTTTTTTTTTTTTTTTACAGTCTGAAACTACTCATAGCATTAAATGCATGCATTTTTTTAATAAGACAAAGCACGTTCTTCATAAAGTACGTCCATACCTACTTCTACAACCTCATGTCCTGGGTCCCTGTTCTAATGTTAGATACACCAGTGCTACTGAACTGTATATCAGTTAGTAGTCATAGAGCCTTAATCCTTTTTAGTTTTCTGTATCTCCCCATTGACTGCCTGACGCATTCTGATTCATCTTTCAGAATTTAGCTCAGACAACACATTTTCTAGGGAGACTTCAGTGTGCTCTCATCCATCCACTGGTGCTTCATTATCACACTGGTTCCTTGTAATCGTCATCATACTGCTTTTTAATTCATTCACTTTTATATCTTTCTTCCCTCCCCAAACAGTAAGCTTCTCAGTCCAGGATCTTTTCTTATTTATCTTTTTTTCCAGCTCTTGGCTTGAGTTTTATAATTTAGTAACGGAATCAAAAGTTACTCTTTTCTGAAGGGAAACTATAATTACTTCCTCAACCTACAGAATATACTTTTTATGCCTTGATTTTTCTATAGCTTCTTAGATTCAGAATGCTAAATAACTATTCCCTGAAAATGCAAATCATTGTTAATAATTGTATACAGAATGAGGAAGCTAAATCTATAGCCTTCACTCCCAATAATAATCCCTAATGTATTTCCAAATCATATAGCTATGACTTTAAGATTGTTCCACTGTACCGTTTTGTTTGAAGATAATCGATGATTAATTAAATGCATCTGCAATACTTAACTGAAGAGACTTTTTAAAAATACCAAATTTGATCGAGTTAGTGATTTGTCTTCGAGTATCTATAGCAGTTGCCCAATCAGCATGATGTAAAAGAACATGGTTGCGTTACAGTAGTGGTTCTCAGAGTGTGATCTTCAGATCAGCAGTATCTGCATCACCTGGGAACTTGTTAGAAATTAATTCTCAAGGCCCACTCCAGACCTGCGGGATTGGAAACTCTGGCAGTGGGACCCAACAATCTCTGTTTTAACAAGACCTCCAGGGATTCCACTACCCACTCAAGTTGAAGAACTAAGGCTCTGCTATATAATGCAGACTAACAACTACCTCCATCCTTCTTGATTTTAACTATGAAACAAGAAATTAAAGAGATAGTTTTAATAAGCCTTATGGACTTCCGTTCATGGTTGCACTGTTTCCAAGAAATAGCATAGGATCATATTTTAGCCTTAGAAGATATTTAACAATCCTAATATCCTGAGATTCTGTGATCAGAGGTATCCTCAGCCATGTGCAGGTAGTAATGTAAGAGATCAGAAGCAGAAGGCTTCTGGGCAGTGGATATGACAATTACACAGATGGAATGGGCAGGATTAGAGCTTTGTAGAAGTTCCTGAAGACCTCGAATTGAATGAAATGCTTTGGAAACAGGAGGATTCAGAATTGATTTTGAAGGTTTAAGCGTGGGTGAATTTATTCCTGTTATCACAGCACTTCACGAAACAGGAAAGGTTGATATTTACAAGCTTGAAAATTTACTATGTAGTTCCTCCTTCAAATAATGTTAAATGTCTCTTTTGATTTTTACAGTAGGAGGCTCCACTTGTGATGTGCCTAAAGCATTGAATAGTCTGTATTAAATTTTTATTACCTACTTTCATGTTAAACATTTTCATATTATTAACTATGAAAAAGCACTTTCCAACGACGAGAAACAACTAATATTCATGTATTTTTTTGTGAATGTTGTTGTTAATCTTGAGACCCATATATCACAGAATGGGTTTATTTATTTATTGAGCAGTTAGTTAAGTATATATACCAGACATTAAGCTAGATGCTGTGGTTGTAAAGGTAAAAGAGCTTTCGTCCTCAAAGAGCTCACTATTTAGTGAGGGGAAAAAATGTAAGCCATCATAACACGGTAATAATATATGCTGCAATAGAGACATGCACAGGTTGCTATAGAAACTAAGCAGAATACATTGTAAGTTGGTTACCAACCACTAATAGTGGTTGATGATTATTTTTTTCTAATTTGTAAGTTATTTCAATGGAGCTAAGAAAAAATACAATTTGAAAACCAAAACTAACTGTTACAGCAAAATTGTCTAGGAGGTGTTAAAGATCTGGCTTTTGTTTTGGTTGGTAATAGGTTCAACTTCTTGGGGCCGATGGCCTAGAGCAAGATGTTGGTGAGACTGATGATGAATCACCAGAACAGCGAGCCCGGAGACCAATGAATGCATTTCTCCTATTTTGCAAACGTCATCGCTCCCTTGTACGTCAGGAACACCCCAGGCTTGATAACCGAGGTGCTACCAAGATACTGGCTGATTGGTGGGCTGTTCTAGATCCAAAGGAAAAGCAGAAATATACAGACATGGCCAAGGAGGTAGGTTACAATGACAAGGTTTTATGTTGGCTGTGAGCAATCAATCCCATACCTCCCCCGCCCCAGTCTTCACATATGGAGTCCCTGCTGAAGGTCTAGCAGCACAAAGGTGAATTCTGAATCAAGTGTTAGGCGAAAACAGAAGAGCTTCGTTCCTATTCCTGAATTCAAGTCCACCTTCCAAATGTTGGTGGAGGTGCCAAGAGCAGTCAATTGCCAAGTTTTTTCATTGTGTATACTCCACAGATTGACATAGGGGGTTGATTTTTATAAATGGGTAATTTATTTATTATGAATGGGGTTTTTTAAAAAAATTTTTCTAGGAACCAAGCTTCTCCTATTAGAGAATGCCCATGATAAAGACGACAATCTTCGGTTACTCTAGTTGTGTCGTGGGAAAGAGTCTTCATCTAGTTCTAATGCTGAATAACCTTGTGACAGTATCTAAATCAATCACTGGGTTTCAGCCTTTTTTTTTTTTTGTTACTAGAATGAGGAAATTGGGCAAAAACATATCCCTTTCCGTTCTAACATTTTTTGATTTTGTAATAAATACAGTTATTAAGAGATCTGCTTTGATTTATTTCTGTTGCGTGGGTAGTGCCTCATGAATATTTAAAACTAGCGAAGGAATGAATAGCAGTGAAACATGACGTGTTAGGTTATGTGCACGCATGTAAACACCACATAGGCAGAAGCACTTCCTGGAGGAAGGCTATTCAGAGAGGCAGGGACTTGGATCAGTTCTGACATGCTTTTAAAATGTATTGTGTAACGGATTTATTAGCAAGTGAAGGAAAAGCGAAGCAATATCGTAGTGGTTAAACTTGAAAGGAGTAATTCTCACATTATTCCTTCAGCATCGTAACTCCTTTCAGCATCGTAACTCCTTCCTCATCGTAACTTGCAAAGAATCTTGATTCATGAAAACCCCTTCCACCCAAACATATGGTTAAGTTCTACGAAAAGAAGAACCAGCAGGGGACAAAAATATAGAGTTTCAAGTGACACATTTTATTAGACATCTCAGTATGTGGAAAAATAATTCTTTTAATTGCTGTGGTTTTATTGAGTTGTTTAACAAGCTAACATGTAACATAAAAATTTCTTATGCAGTGTTAAAGGATATTTGAATCCATAGTATATAGTTAGCGTAGTTGTTATGTAATTAATGATCACATAAGACTTTGTGGGTTGGCTATTATTAAAGACAGGATTTTGCCTATGTAAGGGTATCTGGAATTTTTTTATTTTTTTAAAGATTCTATTTATTTGAGAGAGAGAGAGAGAGAGCCAGAGAGAGCACAAGCATGGGGGAAGGGAACAGGGAGAGAGAGGAGCAGACTCCCCACTTAGCAGGGAGCCCCACCTGGGGCTCCATTCCAGGACCCCAAGATCACGACCAGAGCTAAAGGCAGACGCTTAGGGGACTGAGCAACTCAGGTGCCCTGGGTATCAGGAAAATTTAAAATCAATTCCAGTAACCTACATGATTTTAAATGTTTCAATAAATTTCAACTAATATAATAGTAATTAACAGCATTTTCCCATTAAATAACCTTTTATTTTTTTTATAGTCCTACACTTATATGATAAAATAATTATGTGAAACCTCATAGGGAACCACATTAACTTCCTACAGTTAAACACTTGAGTTTGATTTTGGATTGCTATTTTTTGATAACATGCAGCCTGTCCCAAGTACATTGTTTGCCTTTTCTTAAATACTGCTAATTTACAAACCCGATAGGTGGCCACTTTTAAGAGGAGGAAGTATTATTTTCATACAGGAAATCTCTTACTAATTACTTAATTAGGCTCACAGTATTTGCCATTGTGGCGCCCGTAATGAAATCTGTTAAGGTGGCCTCCCGCAATCTGCTACACTCAGAGGTGGATCGGATTGTCCACCTTGCAACCTGCCTTGTTTACAGTTGCTCTTAGAAAATGCTATCTCATTTTCTAGTCAAGTGTGGAAGGTTCAGCCACATTCAAAATCATTATATAATTGGTTTCTAGTCATAAGTGATACTGACTTGTTTCAATGTATTTACTGCATGGTTTCAAAATTACATTAAAGTGCAAGCCATTGTGCTAATGCTTTTTGGGTTAATAGTGCAGTCTTCATTGCAACGTCAGTTTTAGCAACAAAAAGCTTACTGAGGGACTTGAGCATACCAAGTCTGTGGTGGTTGCTAATGATGAATAAGGTCTCAGCTCCTCAGGGTCCTCTCACCCAGGCAGTCATTATACCAAAAAAAAAAAAAAACCAAAAACAAAAAAAAACTTTTGTAACATTTTGATTTCAAACACCAGATTTTAGTTGTGTTCTCTATAGGAACAATACATATTCTTTCAGGAAAGTTTTTGTGTGAATGTGAATACTTAAAAAGAGATATTTTTTTAAAAGAAGTGAGTACTGTGTGATACAACTTGGGAGGGTTTATTTTTTTAACCTGTTAAAACTTTCTCTGATGCTTTTCTTGCTCCTGATTATCTTTTAGTGCATCTGGTGAGAGCAAACAGCCATTCTGGGATTTGTTTTCAGTTTCTTGAATTATTGCCCAGTACTCATTTGCATTGTTGAAAGGGTTGAATGAGGGTTTCATGCTGTCTGATGAATCTCATTAGAGCAATAACTGGTTATAAGTAATGTAAAAAATACCATCTTAAGGATATAACATGGGTCATATTCTTAAATTCAGCAATGCGTGTGATGGTGCAGGGTTGTGAATGTTCCCAGGCTCTGACTTCTGACTGTAGAGCTGCTGGGTGGGAGATGCAGGAGTAACCTTACTTTTCCCTTTAACATTGTAGGTCTGCGCTCTTACAAATACAGGAATACAAATCTGCATTTTTGCCTAGGATATTGCTGGAACCCTCCACTTGTCATTTAAACTAATGATTGGAATTAATTAATTTTAGCCAGTTTAGAAGATCACTTATCTAGACCTTCAGGAAGAGTAGAGTAGGTGCCAAGAAGAGGAGAGGATCTGGAAAGTCAAAAACAATTTTGAATGACTTTATAATACCTTCTTTTTTGTAGGATGAGAGGCATAAGGCATAATGCATGCATTTATTGATTGATTGGTTCATTCCAAGCTTGATGTTTTACAGAAGCACAAACACATAAATTCAGTAATGATTGTCCCCATTCTTCAGAGCAAAGATCTAATAAGGCTCTTTGGAGTTGGTATCTTGACCAGGCACACATTGTGGAGCTGGGATATTGTTGCCTGTTTGACCCTAGCATTCTTTTACTATGTGATGCCGACTTAGATGCCTGCAAGATAAGAGGTTTGAGTAATTATGGTAGAAATGGTAACAATAAAATCACAGGGGTCTAATGGGAAGTCTGCTTGTGCTGGGGTGGGTATCGGTGAGGCTATTTCAGAAGAGGCTTTATGGAGTTGATAGAATCTGTCCTGGGCTTTGGTATAGGATTCAGACAGAAAGACAGGGATAAGAGCAGATGTGGGATAGTAAGAACAATTTCAGAACAAGAACATTTGTTTTACCCCAAGCCTAGGATATGTGGAGGACACTAGTAGGAAATGATGATGTAAAGATAAAAATCATGAGACCAGGCTGATAAGTTCGAAGATTCAGTTGTATGGCAATAAAACAGCTATGGAATTAAATGCACTAAAATGCAACCTGAAGGTAAACTATAAAATAGCCTTTTGTATCTATTGCCATTAGTACCCTAGGAAAGATTCTCACCACCACAAAACTCCATGGAGTTTTAGTGATTAATTCTTCCTTCATATTCCTTTTTTTTTAATTTTAGGGTTTTTTTAAAGATTTTATTTATTTTTTTGACAAAGAGAGAGACAGCGAGGGCAGGAACACAAGCAGGGGGAGTGGGAGAGGGAGAGCAGGCTTCCCGCTGAGCAGGGAGCCCGATGCGGGGCTTGATCCCGATCATGACCTGATCGAAGGCAGATGCTTAACCAACTGAGCCACCCAGGCACCCCTTTCTTCATATTTCTTAAAGTTAAAACTAAACTATTTATTTTCTTGCTTTGGCTTTATTAGAAATGGATTCTTCTCCAAAGAAGAGACTGTCATCTCATATATTATAACTGTAGGGAATTTTTGTTTACTGTCACACATGGGATGCTTAACAGCGTCCGTGTTCTTACAAGCTTGCTGTGGCATCTTGCACACCACTAAACTAGAGTAGCCCCTCATTTTTCCAGCATCCTTGAGAAATGGCTGTTACACAGAAGTGATTTCCAGGTAGATTGAAACTTGGCTGTTCCCTTAGACACTTCATTTTACATATTTATCCTGGAAACTTTACTTAAAATTTTGTTTATATACTTCCTTACTTCAAGAATTCAGAATGCCTTTCAATATTTTTAGAAATTTCAAACCATTATTTCCAAACAGTAATTATTTTATATTTAGTAATTCGGCAAGACCTTTGTGAACAGTTAAGTTATGGTCACATTTTTCTATGTATATTAAGTGATTCTTAACTCTTCTTTTGAATTTCTTCTTTGCTTTTCCGTGAGTTGGTCTTTTGGGTTCACCCTCAGCTGTTAGTTGACATTGCTGTCCTCTGTTAGCCACTTTTGGCTACATCTAATGACATGACTTACTCTATATGGGATTTTCTGAGTATGATTTAATAGGGGCCCCACTACTTTGAGGGGATGTGGACAGTAAAACCAAAGACTTGGGCTCCATGTTTCATGGGAGGTCTTGTTTTTGAGACCTTTTCTGTTCCTGTGTTCCAGATATCAGGACTTTCTTACTCCATTTATTTTGTTTTAAAGATTTTATTTATTTGAGAGGGAGAGCAAGCATGAGCAGGGGGAGGGCCAGAGGGAGAAATGTAAGAGAGACTCCTCAAGCAGACTCCTGCTGACCTCAGAGCCTGACCTGGGGCTCAATTTCACAACCCTGAGATCATGATCTGGGGCGAAATCAAGAGTCAGATGCTTACCTGACTGAGCCACCGAGGTGCCCCTTTCTTACTGCATTAAAAAAAATATTTAAGTGTTTATTTTTGAGATGATAATCAATTTTAAAATAATGCTTTATTCTGCCCAGGGTTCTTTTATAAATATTTAACTCATTTAATCCTCATAATAATCCCAGGAGGTAGGGTTTCTTTTGTTGTTGTTATTCTGTTTTGTTTTGTTTTCACCAGCTAAAGATGAAGACACTGAGGCCCAGAATGGTAAAGTGACTTATCCAAGGAAGCAAGTTAGTAGTAGTAGAGCTTGAGTTCTCGGACTTGGCTTTCTCCCTTCTCAGAGGCCTTTCTGAGTTCCCACTTCTGTAAAATGTCAGCAAAGATGCCTTCCCTGCCCTCATAGGGTTGAGTAAGATGCAAATAAGGCAATGTACATACAAGCATTCTGTAAAGCTTAAAACACTCTGCTGATGGTAGTTTTTGTCATTTTCCTGATAAGCAAAGTGAAGTTTGTATTTGATACTTCTCTACCAAGTGATTATTTACTATTTTTATTAGGACCTGTTAACACAATGAAGGGCTACTAAAATGCAAAACTGAAACCCCAGAACCAATAAAATTAGTTGTATCATTTGCCTAACTTGGCAGGTACTATCCATTGTGATTGATAGCCTCTAACAAGATAGATGTTCAGTTGAGTGAGCTAACTACTTGCTTTCAGAAATACCTGACCAGTTAGTAAAATACCTGTCCAGTTAGTAAACACTAACATTTAAATGTTCAAATCAAGTAAAGTTATACGGACTTTATAAGGAAGCCATAGCCAGTGATGAAAACTAGATCCCACAGCGAGTGATATATGGAGAATTTAAACAGAGTCTCTTAAAACTCATTTTGGTATTGGTTTCACATATTAATTTTTAGATTGATTGAGGGACCTAATACTCCAATATCCTGTAAGATGTTATTGTAGTAAATCTTGATTACTTTGGAGTTGGTGATCATTCAAGGGATGTAGATAAAAATTAATTTTTGCTCTGTTTGAAAAATTACAAATTCATACTGTAGATTATTTTGTAAGGAGAAAGTATGAAATGTTTAAGGAAAATACTAAACCTTAGTGAATACATTTTTTTAAAAGAATACACACATTTTACAAATCAAATTAATGTATGAATTTATATAAGTTTTCTTTCCCAGATCCCTATCTACTTTTCACAAGGTAACAAATTACATTTTAAAAGAAATGCTGAAATTTTGATTTTTTTTTTATTAGTGCTAACTGATAAAACTGACTTTTCTCCTGATTTACTAAATTAGGGAGTAAAATTGTCCTTAAAAAATTTATATATGAAAATGAACCATTGTTGCCATGATAATCCTTACAGCCAATTTAAGTAACCTTATCTACAGCCAACTTAGTTTTTCTTTTATAACATTCCTGTAGTGGAACCAGACAATCTCCTGGTCACTTATTCAAGTCACTTTTTGAAATACATAATTTTTATTGGGGTGGCTTTAGCATGAGAGTCGTGAAGGTTCATGTATAACTTAAAATATTTTTGTTCTGTCAAAACCATAAGCTGAATTTCATGTTCTGTCACATAACACAGTCTAATTTTCTTCCTATTAAAAATATCTAGTAAAAGTAATTCAGATCAGGTAGTGCTGTCGAGTTTTATTATCTAAATGAACAGTTTTAGAGTTAAAGCTCCTAGAACTAAGAAAGGACAGATAGTGACACTCGTCAAGCATCACCCTCTCGTCTCCCACCCTTGTGTGATATGATTTCTGCCCATGTGAAGAGGTACAGCTGTCTCAAAAGTTATTATGCACAGGGTCATTTACACCCCTGCAGAATTACAATATAAAAAATGTGTTTTATCTGTTTTTTTAAAAACCAGATACTTTTTTGTATAATCTCTCCTCCGTGGTTCTGGCAGGTTGTGTTTTGTTTGTTTGTTTGTTTTTCAATCATGGTGGTATTTCACATATTTGCACCAGAGTCAGCAGTCTTTATTTGTATAGACATTTCCAGCGTTCCCTACTCCTGGACCTCACCAGGGTTGCCATTCTCTTCTCACTATGTTGAGAAAATCTAGACTGTAATAATAGCTAGAAATACTACTGGATTTTAGATGCCTCACTCCCCCATTAAAAACAAGTAATTGGAGAACAGTTAGTATACTTTTCATCAACATTAAGGTACTTTTTAAGGTCAAATTTTCATTCTTATAAATGATTAAATACCAGAAAGATATTTAATGTTGAGACCCAATTTTTAAAAGATTAAGATAAATAGAGTCTTGTTTTTTGGTATATAATAATGTCATTGTCATATATGAAGTAGACAAAATACCGTGACAGAGGGTGTGTATTTAAACCATTACTGAATAACAGTGGTTTCCTATTATTGCTAATAGAGTGTTGTGGTGGTTGGGATCAGGGAAAACCTTGTATAAAGAACAAACTGTGTCTGTACAGTAGATGAGCTTAGGTTATCTAAGCAATTGGAAATTTTGAAGAAAAAAATGGAAACCATCAGGTGAATTTTAATTTTAAAGGGAGATTTTTGAAAATCAGTAATTTAGCAAGAGGTTAGCTATCTACAAGATTGGACCAATAGCCCATGATTGATGTTCCTGGATGAAAACAGACTCCTGTCTCCTTCCCTGTGTGAAGAGCCCTGCCCTGGAGATCCAGATGGATGGGGCCTATCTCTTTGGCCCTTTAAATCCTGTAATGATGGATTTTTGTCCACATAGTTGACCAGAATGCTAACAGTTTCACTCAGCTATTTGCTTCATACTATATACTGTCTTCATTTCTCCCTTACTCGGCCTTCTCTGTATCCCTTTCCTAATAACCTCATCACAACAAATGATTAAGCCTTTCTGTTGTTTCTTATAGTTGAATCAGAGCAAGTGATTGATGAGGTGTCCAGTTCCAAGGACAGAGAGACATCCTCATACCCCAAGGCTCTTTCTGCCTCCACCTTTGCTTGGTGTTCAAGTGTGTCTTTACATGAATTTATGACGTTTCCATGGAAGCTTTAAATTCCTAAAGGACTACGGCTGTGTGTTATTGTTTTCTCTCTGTCCCACATTCTTAATGCTTTTGCTCAATATATTTCTGATTGAGCTAATAAATGTTGTCTTGTTACTGCTTGTTTATATTAAGTTTAAGGATCTGCGAGATTAATATTGTGATACAGATACAGAGTACTGACCTACTGAATTCTCAGTTATCATTTTCCATAAAACCCTACATCCTCCAGGTCTTTCTCTCGCCTTCTGTTCTTCAACCCATAGGAGCTTTCCCCTTTCACAGATCCTTTGCAAAACTATTTTTCGTGCCTGAACTAGGGGAAGGCTTATGGACCATGCGTTTAAAAAAAAAAAATGTTTGTGGGACTAATTGTGGATTGTAAACAAGTTTGAAGGCGGAGACTTTAATTCCTTCTTAACTGGTGTCTGTCATCTAGTCCAGCATCTTTCACAACTCGGACTTGCTTCTTTAAAAACTACAAAAAATTGTTTTATTTCTCATAACAAATGTATTAATTAATCTGTTTGAAAGTCTTTTGTCATTTTATAGAGTGGTGACTTTTGTCCAGATGACTATTCTATCTGACACACCAGTCCAGGTGCCTTTTCCTGGGACACAATAATGATGCATGTGTCTGCTCCTTCCATTTTCACCTCACCCTACCATTTGTCACTCTGCACCTTCAGACGGGAGGCAAGGCTGTTTGTCTGCTTCAGCTTAATATGTAAATCCCCCATGCAGGTGAATGCACTGGAGTAGGGTGTCTCTTATATCACATATGTCACCTCCAAATTTATTCTGCTATGTGATGGTAAATTCTAACTTGGCTCTGGCCTTGTGTCCTTATTTTAATTATTTTTGTAAGAAAAGTGGAACTGTATTTTTTTCATTATTCTATGCTTACCTTCCTTCTACATGTACCCATGTAGCAACATGCAGAGTTACAGCTTTTAGGTTTAAAAAAAAAAAAAGCTTATTCGGAAAAGTTGAGTTAAGATAATTTGGGGATAATTCTAAACCATTGATTATTAACACTTGCATTATATTATTTGCAGGACAGTTTTTATTTATATGATTTAAAGTGAAAAAATGGAAAAGTTTATATGGATTATATATACTTTCTTATGCCAAGGACAAAAGAATCTTTTTTCCTGTTGGGTTAAATAAAAAGCTATTTGGAGTGTATACTAAATTAGTTTACACATGGAGTGAGCATTATTTTAAAGGGCAAGCTTATGGGATTGAAACAGTTGTATTGATTTAATGAAGTTTCTAGCAGTTAGCAATATGGAATAATTGAATACATGGAAAATACATTTTTATTAGATGATACAACTTTTGGCAATGTATAATGCATAACAATAAATATATTTCATTTAGTTTTATTACACAAAAGGGGAAAGAAGCGACAGAGTTGACAGAAAGAGTTAAAGGAGAAAGTCACAAAAATAAAGGGAAAAGGAGGCTTTTGTCAGTGAAGGTCAAAACCTCCAATTTAAAGACATAAAGTTTGTGATGGATTAACTGCAACATCACCCATCATAGCTCTCAACGTGTTCACATTTGCAGTCTCATGTGCTCATTATAAAATCCTGGGATGTTGATGCTTCCCAGATACTTAGTTTTTTTATGAACTGAGGGTTTACAGCAATGCTGTGTCAGGCAAGTCTATTGGCACCTTTTTTCCAACAGCATTTGCTCGCTTCATAGCCCCTTGTCACCTTTGGGTAATTCTTGCAATATTTCCAACCTTTTCATTATTACATTTGTTATGGTGGTCTGTGTTCAGTGATTACAGCTTGCTGAAAGCTCAAATGATGGTTAGCATTATTTAGCAATAAGGAATTTATAATTAAGATATTTCATTGTTTTTTAAGATAGGGTGCTATTGCACACTTAATAGACTGTAGTGTAATGTAAACATAACATTTATATGCACTGGGAAACCAAAAAACCCATTTGACTGGCTTCCTGGTGACACTCACTTTATTGCAGTGGTCTGGAAGTGAACCGACAGCATCTCCAAGGTATTCATGTGCTCTTTCCTCCACACGGTCCAGCATCCTCAACGGAAGAGTTATACATCAGTCTGTCCCTATTTCGTTCCCCTTCTCATCACTCTGATCTTAGCTTATTTATCCCAAAACTGGTTATGTTGCTTTAAGTTTGCCTGCATTTGCCTTACCAGTACATCAAAGCACAGATTTTTGGCGTACGTACCAAACTAAGCAGTGAGCAGAATCTGGTTACTGGCTCTGGTATTGACTCGCAGTTTGTAATGTGCACCTGATACCCACCTTAAACTGGGTGCCAAATGATGCACCGCAGTTTACAGTAACCCTACGTATTAGTGGTATTGTTCTTGGTTTATGGAAACTAAGGGTGAGGCCCAGAGAGGTTATATTCTCTATTTTTGGTCACTCTAGCCCTAAGTGGAGGTGCTAGGGTTTGATTTCTGCTCTTTCTGTCTTCAAAGCCCTTGCTTTTCCCTTACAAATAACTCCCTCTCTGCCATAGTAAGACATCTTTTTGGTTACTTAAAAAAGGATATGGGTCAAAAGATACAAATGTGTTGCCTCTGGACCCATCTTCCACAAATGAACTTTCTAGTAGTTAAATCCATGTCCTATCTCTAAAGCCCTGAGCTGAGATTATCATTCTTCTATAAGTAAAGCCACAGAAGTTATTGAAAGTATTTTTTCTTTCATTCATTAATGGTGGGGGGAGAGATATGAAGGCTATTAGAACTTTTTCCGTCTCTATATTAATTAAAATCTGTTATCTGTTCTTTATTTATAGTATAAAGATGCATTTATGAAAGCAAATCCTGGCTACAAATGGTGTCCTACCACAAATAAGCCTGTGAAATCCCCAACACCCACTGTCAACCCACGAAAGAAACTATGGGCCTTCCCATCTGACTCTTCAAGAGATTTGCCAAGCCCCAAGAAAGCAAAGACTGAAGAAATGCCTCAGCTAAACTTTGGAATGGCTGGTGAGTTTAGACATTATTTCAGTTACTGTTTTTAAGGACAAGGCAATACATTTAGGTAGTATTTTTAATAAATTATATATATATATGTAATATATACATAGAGAGAAGAGAGAGAGAAGCAAAATTTATAACCAGTGTGAAACAATGCAAAGATATAGCATATCTGAAAGCTTTGGAACACAACATACATAGAATGTCTATGTATAATTAAAGGAAGTGTGGACCAAGTAGTAGAGTCATTGTATATATATATGTGAATTTCTGACATTGACATTATGGAAAGGCAGACCAGAGATTAAGAGCTCAGGGAATTTTATGATGCAACAAAGTAGCTTACCCATACATGTACACTATTAAGCTGTCCCAGTAAGTATCTTAGTTATTGTGGGTACTTAAAAAGCCGTAATTATGTTGATCATCTGAGGGATTTGAAACCTCTG
Source organism: Callorhinus ursinus (assembly GCF_003265705.2). NCBI lineage: Eukaryota > Metazoa > Chordata > Mammalia > Carnivora > Otariidae > Callorhinus > Callorhinus ursinus. Next base: position 45,452,978 of record NW_027397063.1, read on the forward strand.
GGCAAGAATATGAACAGTTCTGTCACAAATCTGAGATGGATCTGACAGCTGTTTCTTAGAAGGAGTTCCCATCCTGCCCCCACACCCCCATTCCTGTATGAGCCAGGCAAATTAAAACTTGCAGATGGTCCCATTTGTTATGGGACCTTTAATACTCTCTGGGTGGTAAGAATGCTAAAGCATTTATTACCATGAAAGAAAGTACTTCTATTCATTCTGCAAATGGCTCTGTCTTCCTGGCTACTGCAGTGCAGTAATCAAGAGGGAAATTTTCCAGGATGAAATTGGGAGATTGGGCAGGGTGGAAGCTGAGTTGGTGTTGAGCTAAATGGTTCCTATTTCATTATTTATTATAAACAAATTTTCTTCAGAACTAGAGCATTGAGCCATTTGGAGTATGGAGAGCCTGGGAAAGGAGGTTGAGCAATATTGTGATAATTTTTTGTTTTTTAATCCAGTTTTATTGAGAAATAATTGACCTGCATTGTTGTGTAAGTTTAAGACATAAAGACCGATGGTTTGATTTACATATATTGTAAAATGATTACAACAGGTTCAGCTAACATGTCTCCTCATATAGATATAATAAAAAGAAAAGAAAGGGGAAAAAAAAGGAAAAAAATTTTCTCCTTGTGGTGAGAACTGTTAGAATTAACTCTCCTAACAACTTTCCTGCTTGTTATACAGCAGTGTCAGCTATAGGCATTACGTCGTACAGTACGTCCCTGGTACTTATTTATCCTGTAAGTAGAAGTTTGTGACCACCTTTCCTCCAGTTCTTCCTACCTCCACCCTCTCTCTCTGCCTCTGATAATCACAAGTCTGATTTCTTCTTCTGTTTTTTTTTTTAATTTCTTTTTCTTTTTTTTTTTTTAAAGATTCCACATGTAAGTAAGATCATATAGCATTTGTCTTTCTCTGACTTATTTCACTTAGCAAAATGCCTTCAGGGTACATCCATTTTGTCACAGATGGTAGGATTTCCTCATTTCTTATGGCTGAATAATATCTCACTGTGTGTGTTTGTGTGTATATATATATATAATTATGTCTTCTTTATCCATTCATCCCTCAATGTTCACAAGCTGTTTTGAATCACACATGAAACATTTTCTAGGATAGACCATATGTTTAGGCCACAAAACAAGTCTTAGCAAGAAGACTAAAATCATACTAATGATCTTCTGACCACAATGGCATGATACCATAAATTAAAAACAAGAGGAAAACTGAAAAATTAAAAAAACACATAAAAACTAAACAGCACTCTATAGAATAACCAATGGATCAAAAAGAAATTAAAGGGGAAATAAAAAGTTTCTTGAGAAAAGAAAATGGAAACATAATATACCAGAATTTGTGGGATACAGCAAAAGCAGTTCTAAGAGGGAAGTTCATAGCAACAAATGCCTACATTTGAGGCAAGAAAGATCCCAAAGAAACAACCTAACTCTGTGCCTTAAGGAACTAGAAAAAGAACAGAGCTCTAGTTAGCAGAAGGGAAATAATAAAGATTCAATCAGAAATAAATGAAGTAGAGAATAGAAAAACAAGAGAAAAGGTTATAACCAAACTAAGAGTTGGTTCTTTGAGAAGATAAACAAAATCAACAAAGCTTTAGCCAGATTAATCACAGAGAAAAGATGAAGGACCCAAATCAACAAAATTATAAATGAAAAAGGAGATATTACAACTGATACCAGAAAAATACCAAAATCATAAGAGGCTACTGTGAACAACTGTATGCAAACAAACTGGACAACCTGGGAGAAATTCTTAGAAATGTGCGACTTAACCAACACCTGATCAGTAAGAAATAGAAAATCTTAATTAGACCAATTATGAGTAAGGAGATTGAATTAGTAATCAGAAAGTAATCAGAAGAAAAGCCCGGGACCAGATGGCTTAACTGGTAAATTTTACCAAACATTTAAAGAAGAATTAACACTAGGTCTTCTCAAAGTCTTCCAGAAATACCAGAGAAGAGGGAACACTCCCAAACTCATTTTACAAGGCCAGCATTATTCTGATATCAAAACCAGAATGGGATACTACTAGAAAAGAAAACTATAAGCCAATATCCCTGATGAATATAGATTCAAAAATTCTCAATAAAATACTAGCAGACTAAATTCAGCAGCACATTAAAAGAATCATTCACCATGATCAAGTGGGATTTATCCTGGAGATTCAGGGATGGTTCAACATAAATCAATGTGATACATCACATTAATTGAATAAAAAGAATCATGATCCTCTCAATAGATATAGAAAATGCATTTGACAAAATCCAGTATCCATTCATGATAAACACTCTTAACAAATTAGGCACAGAAGAAACATACCTCAACATAATAAAGGCCATATATAACAAGCCCACAGCTAACATCATACCTAATGGTGAAATGCTGAAAGCTTTTCCTCTTAATATCAGGAATAAGACAAGGGTGTCCACTCTTAACCACTCTTATTCAGGCATGATACTGTAAGTCCTAGCTAGAGCAATAGGCAAGAAAAAGAAATAAAAGAAAAAATCAGAACTGAAAAAGAAGTAACATTATCTGTGTGCAGATGACATGACATTATATTTGGAAAATTCTACAGACTTAAACAAAAAACTATTGGATATAATCAATGAATTCAGTAAAGTTGCAGGATACAAGATTAACATAGAAAAATCTGTAGCATTTCTATATAATAAGAACAGATTTTCTGAAAAAGAACTAAATCGACCCCATTTACAATAGCATCAAAACAATAAAGATACTTAGAAATAAATTTAACTAAAGAGGTAAAATATCTTTGAAAACTATAAGACACTGATGAAAGAAATTAAAGAAGACACAAATAAATGGAAAGGTATCCTGTGTTCAAAACAATACTACCAAAAGCCATCTATAGATTGAATGCAATCCCTATCAAGATTCCAATGGCGTTTTTTACAGAAGTAGAAAAAACACTCCTAAATTTATATGGAACCACAAAAGACCCTGAATAGCCAAGGAAATCCTGAGAAAGAACAAAGCAGGTAGCCTCATACTTTCTGATTTTAAGCTATATATATAAGCCATAGTCATTAAGACAATATGGTACTGGCATAAAAAACAGATAGATAGACTGATGGAACAGAATCAAGAGCCCATAAATAATCCCAAACATACACAGTCAACTAGTATTTGATAAGGAAGCCAAGAATACCAAATGGAAAAAAAATCATCTTTTCAATAAATGGTGCTGCAGTAATTGGATATTCACATGTAAAAAAATGAAACTGGACCCATATCTTAAACCATAAAAAATTAACATGAAGTGGATGAAAGACTTAAATGTGAAACCTGAGACCATGAAAATCCTAGAAGAAAACATAGGAGTAAAGCTCCTTGACATATGTCTTGGTAATGGTTTTTTTGGACAGGACACCTGAAGCACAAGCAACAAAATAAAAAGTGAACCAGTTAGAGACTACATTACAAAGCTTCTATATAGCAAAAACAAACATCAACAAAGTGAAAAGACAGCCTACAGAATGCTAAAAAATAGTTCTAACCACATTTCTGAGAAGTTAATATCCAAAATCTATAAGGAACTCCTATCACTCAATGGTAAAACCAAAAAACACCCAAGTAAAAAGCGGGCAGAGGCGCTGCATAGACATTTCTCCAAAGACGTACAAAAGACCAACCAGGTACACGAAAAGATGCTCAACATTACTAGTCATTAGGAAAACGCAAATTAAAATCACGATGAGATACTGCCTCACGTCTATTAGAATGAACATCATCAGAAAGACAAGCAATAACAAGTGGTGGGGATGTGGAGAAAAGGGAGCCCTTGTGCACTGTTGCTTGTACATTGGTACAGCCACTAAGGGAACACAGTATGGAGGATCCTCAAAAAAAGTTAAAAACAGAACTCAGTTAATTCAGTGTGTAGTTTATAATGTAACAAAGCATGTGGTGTTGTCATATATAAACGCTAAGAAATGCAGTCTAACATAATGGCAGCATTCTGAGGAAACGGTCAGCATTCTGAGGAAACACAGTCTTCAGGTGATTGCTGTGTGGGTGTCTGTAGTAGAATTCTGGGTAAAGCGCGCCCCCGCGCCCCCCCCCCCGCCGGAATGGTGCTCCTACATATCCCAGAAGAATCAAAACAGAGCTCTGTCCTTGTTTAGCTGTCATTGTACAATTTTCGTTTCACCTTGCTTGCTAGCAGTGTTGCTGAGCTCTCTGGACTTCCCAAATTGTATCAGTTGAAGTGTTTTATAATAAAACATTTTATCATCAGGACCATAAAAGAGTATATGGATGATGGGCTGCCAACCGAATTCCTTTGAGTTCCATTTGTCTTCCATGCCTTTTTCTCCCAGTTCTGAATCAATATCAGTAGGCGTTTTTCATACAATAGCTCTTCACAAACCAGTCATAATTGTGGATAAAGCTGTGAAAGCTTTGAGAGCTATGAAAGATGTTTGGTTTTAGCACCATATTTGACAGTTTATTAATCTGCCTTTTGTACCTACAAATCAAAAATATGAGACCTAGACATCAACCAAGATACTTACAGGTCAGCTTTACAAAAACAATGTTCTTCAAAGTAAAATAAAGAAGGAAAACACCTTCTTGAGTTTGTGTCATTATGTGAGGCTCTGTGACAGATGTCAGTAATCCACATTCAGGTCTTTGTTAAGCTAGTGTATAGTGGATCACATTGTTCTGAAGTTTCCAGTTGTGCCTCTTGCGGCTCAATGAAGGCAAATGGATTTGCCTTTAATTAAAACATGGTGCTTAGCTGTTTGAATCTAGGGGATCCTCATAGGGCCTTGAGAGGACAGTGTAAGCTTTTCCTCAACATGGAATCTGTTGTTTTCCAGTAGTCCTGGTCAGATGACATTTTGCTATTTTGAATAATCCCAAAGCAGCTAAATGTATGATTTCCAAGAAGAGAAAGCTGTGCAGAATTTAGTACAGGTTCTCTTGGTAAAGAGAAAGCAAAGCTTGCTATGTGCATATTTTTGATGTTTCTAGATAACATTGTGTAAATATAAATTAATGTAAAGGATGATGGTAACTTTTTGGACTGTTTTACTATCTATACAGCAAACTTCTTGTAAAGTCACATTGGTATATAACAAATAGATGGTCATGTAAGCATGTTCCTATTTTACTTTAAAATTTGAACTAACACATTTTTATTTCTATTAGAAGGCAACCATCCAGTCCTCCTGATCTCTAGAATGACAGCTGCAAAAGTATTTAGCTACCCAGAGAACCAAATTAAAATTTTACTTTCTGCTAAATTCATTTCCTCCTCATTTTAATTTTAAATAGATTTAAATGTCTATTTTACCAAACACAGTAGTTCTTAAACTTCACATTTAATTAAAGACGGAATTTTTAAGACAACAACGAAGAGCCTTGCTTCATCACAACAACCAGAGTTCCTGTGTATTCCATATGTGGCTTCTTCCTGTGGGGCTACTTTCTTACACGGAGCTATTTCTTGATCACCTGATCATTGGGTAACCTGTGTTCCCCTCTAATAACCTTTCCTTCCTTCCTTCCTTCCAAGATTTTATTTATTTATTTAATTGACAGAGAGAGACAGCCAGAGAAGGAACACAAGCAGGGGGAGTGGGAGAGAGAGAAGCAGGCTTCCTGCTGAGCAGGGAGCCCGATGCAGGGCTCGATCCCAGGACCCTGGGATCATGACCTGAGCCGAAGGCAGTTGCTTAACCAACTGAGCCACCCAGGCACCCCTTCATTCTTTCTTTTTTAATAACTTCAGATTCTTCTTTCAATTTTTAAAAAAAATTTGACTGTGTATAAGATGTGATCAGAGTGGCTTCATGAGTTAAGACAAATCGTTTCCAAAGATATACTTAAGTTCCTATCTTTAAACAAAAAAGAGAAAAACCCCTGCATGTCTTCAGGCAGCAGTATACCTGATTCTCACTTTCAATTGAGGAGAGATTCCTAAAATTAAAAATGCATATATTGGACCTGTGTGCATGAGGACAAGCACTGAGTCCCCAACCTTAAGGGATATAGGTTTCTTATTTTCTTTAATACTTGTTTAGTCATAACCCTGGGTTGTAGATCTACTGCTTTGCTGTTTTTATTTTGTCTTTTTGTTTCTGTTGATTATTGAAGGAATGAAAACAAAGGCCTTCAGTAATATAAAAAGGATTCACTTTAAATCCAAAAAGTATTTCGAGGAAGCACCTGACTATACCCCTAAGATTTAAAATATCAAAAATACATCATTGTCTAATTTAAATTTGTTTGTGAAAGTTTTCAAGAAAGATTATTTTTGAACAAAGCCCTCTAGATTTTGGAAGACTCATTTATAAAATTTCTGTCTGTTCTCTAGTTTCTTATATAGCCTGGTACTTTTTATCCATCCTAGTTTTACATAGTAGAAATAATAATTTGAGAATAAGAATCTCAAACTTCTTAGACATCAAGCATAAGCAAATCCACTGAAACTCGCCATTCATTAAGGCAAGACACATCACATTAGGAGATAATTCATATTATAAACAGCTGTGGTATTGAAGAAAGGGTTATGTTGAAATGGTGGGACAATAGGAGGATTTAAAAGGCTCACAAAAGTATGAGTACTTACATACATGCTGGATTATTGCTATATGAAGAGTTTTGAAAGTTTTCTATGACAAGTTATATATGGTTCTGTTGGATTTCGAGTCTTTGTTAACAAGTATTCCTTTTTGACTCTGTGTGGATTATATGTACTTCATGCTTGTAAATTGATGATTTATTTGTTTTTGACTTTTAGATCCTACTCAAATGGGAGGCCTGAGCATGCTGCTTTTAGCTGGAGAACATGCTCTTGGCACACCTGAGGTAAGCTGGTCCTCATGCTGGAGCTTGAAAACACAGACATTTATATTCTTTTCATGTTCTTGGTTCTGTAGTTTCACTGTTTATAGCTCATGAGCAGACTTTATCTTTTTTTCTTTTTTCGTCAAGATCTATATGTGCTTTGTATTGTGCCTTGAGTATAACAGAAGTGGTATAAATAAACCCAATAGGATGCAAATTAAGAAGTTAGGAGCAGATTTTTTGAGGTTCTGTGAACCTAAGAGAAAGAAATGGAATGTACAGATAATTAGCATTTGCCACGATTATGTCATGGGTCTGTAGCGTGGGTCCTATGATTCATTCCCTCTATTCATAACATACCCTGATGTTCTCTTGTAGACTTGCTAGTGAAAAGATGAGAGTTTAACTGTCAGTTTCTCTGGTACCTGAATAAATCCAAACTGCTGTTTTTGAAACATGGCATTCCAAGATTGTTTTATTCTTTAAAATGGAAAATTAAGAGGACCCAGGCCCTCATGACCTTGGTTTTATGATCTCTTATTTCCTTGTGGTTACTGGGCTGCTTTTACAAAATATTTTAGGTATGGTTTTGATGGGCAGGTCATAGCAGTTAACCATGCATAGTTTGCATTTGTGGAATTTCTCTCTTTTCCAATCTCACTTAACAAAGGCCAGACAAATTAACCTGCAGGTCATATTATTTTACCACACTCAGGTACCTGAGATGGAGACTTTTCAGTCCCAACCAGCGTCGCTATTTATGGTCAAATAGCAGTCAGCTCAATTCTACTGAAGATATATGTATATATTTTACTTTTTTTTTAAAGTTATGAGTATGCCTATGGAGTACAGTTGACTCCTATTCAAATAGTGATTTTAGAAGATACCATGTAAGATATTTATAGCACAAAGGCCATTATTTTTTTAAAAGATTTTATTTATTTATTTGACAGAGACACAGCGAGAGAGGGAACACAAGCAGGGGGAGTGGGAGAGGGAGATGCAGGCTTCCTGCAGAGCAGGGAGCCCGATGCAGGGCTCTATCCCAGGAGCCTGGGATCATGACCTGAGCCTAAGGCAGACGCTTCACCGACTGAACCAGCCAGGTGCCCCTTGGCAGCATTTTATTTTATTTATTTATTTATTTTTAAAGATTTTATTTATTTTTTTGACAGAGAGAGACCCAGGGAGAGAGGGAACACAAGCAGGGGGAGGGGGGAAGGAGGAGCAGGCTCCCTACTGAGCAGGGAGCCGGATCTGGGACTTGATCTCAGGACCCTGGGATCATGACCTGAGCTGAAGGCAGAGGCTTAAGGACTGAGCCACCCAGGCCCCCTTCACAAAGGCCATTATTATGTATAGTTTACATTTGGGATCCATAGTAGTTGACCATATATTCAATTTAACATAATTATTTTGACTCCATTCAGTTTAGGATAGCAAAAGAATGTGTAAACCGGTGTGCTGGTAGTTATTTTCATTGTACTAATCTTAAGCTGAAAAAAATAAACATGTCACTTTATACATTTGCATACTCATTATTCAGCATGTTTTTACTTCCTAACACAATAGAATTCTCGGAACTCATTTCGCTTTCTAACACATGGCTACTTAATAGCAATCAGACTGACTCTCAGGTATAGAGTATCGCAAGCATGTTCCAAAAGGTGGATGTTGGAATAATAATGCACACTTGACCTTTCAACACAGTGTGACTCATGATTTCCAAGAAGTTCTATATTGTGAAAGTCAACATCTTTTCTAACAGATTATATTATAATGGTGTTTTCTTCCCAACTTCTGTTACCATTCTTTCTAACTTCCTAGAACACATGTAAATAAATAAACATCTATAGAACTTACAGATAGGCAAAGAAAGGACTGCCTTTTTCCCCCCTTTTTGCTTAAAGTTTGCCTCCTGGGCTCTTTTCAGGGAGAAGTTCTCCCTTTAAGAACAGCAGGTTTTTGACATGAGTAATTTAAACAGTGGTCAACTTTTTATTTCTGAGGAAGGGGAACTGTTTTGAGAATTCTCAAGCTAAAGAAGTTTATAAAGGTAATTTATAAAGGTAAATTACTTAGAGAAGGGAATCTATGCTAGGGAAGAAGTTGCCAGCAATTAGGTCTTGAAGAACCACTCCTTTCTTCTTACTTCCTACTTCTCATCTCAGAGGTATATTTAGGTAACTAATCTTGAGATACTGAAACAATAAAGCAGTGAGTGTTGTACAGAATTAACCTGTGTCTAAATATGGTTGATTTTGAGAGTTCATATACATATCATCAGTAGACTTCATTTAGCATCTGTTTTCTTTGCAAAATCTTGTCTCATTCTAAATATGTAAACATGGTTGTAGAATGTTAGGGGCCTAGATACATAGACAGATGACGAACATAAGACAAATATAGTAAATATGTACTTACATTTTCCCAAGAAAATTATCAGGATAATGAGATAAGGAGAGAGAGTTACAGAAATTTCATACTGCTGACATTTGGAACAATTACTGTGATATCTGTTTATACTATTAGGTAGGACCAGTCAAATAAAGTGACATTTTACAAAAATTCTGCCACAGAGAAAGTCTAATCATAACGGCTTTTTTAAGTGCCATGACAGAATTCTTATTCTGAAATACTATTCTTAAAGGGAGGAGATTTTCCTTTGTTCATTAACCTGAAACCTAACTACATAGGAAAAAATCCTCAAAAGTCTGTATTTTTAAATGTAGAAATTTTAATATAGGTAATAGTTGTTTTTAAAAAATAATTCTAGAAGGCATAGAGGCTTGCTGTAAATAATAAATTTTCAGAATAGTAAATAATTTATCTGAATATCTTCTAATATCTAAAGTAATAAAATTCCAGATTAAAAGCTTCTTTGTCCTGTAATATTTCCTGGATCTACCTGACTTGCTCTTAGAGTCTTTAGGGAGAAATCATAAGTTCTTGAGCTATCAGTGGGAAAATGACAAAGAAAATGTTTGAGTTCTCTTTTTCCTGAATCTTCTGATTAACTCTGATTTTGCCATAATAAGTTTGCAGCATTATTAAATGTACATTTGTACATGCTACTGTTAGGGAGGCAGGCTTAGTTTTTAATTGTGCTAACTTTTTCTCTGATGAGTAAAAGGGATGGCATTTGTAATTTACAGTCTGTTTGGTTCTTTTATTTTTCACATAAATGGTTAGCCCTGTATTTCCTTTATATCCAGAGTACATTGAAATGCATTAAACTGCTTGTCATTCATTTATGGATGGGGAAGCAAAATAGATGTATTAGCAGGACACACATAAAGGAGTGAGCCCCCCCCAGCTATACACTAAGTTGGTCTCTGTTGAGACTTGGTGAAATGTAAACACGGAAGTCTCACTAAGAAATACCCCATAATAGTGAGGGAAACGGAAAGAATGTTACCAATGAATATGAAATTTTAGCAAACATATTTAAATCAGAAGCCAAATGGAAGTTGTTTAGTCAGTAAAATACAGGATAAGGATCAGCCGAAAATAGGCCTGCAGAGGGCTGCAGTGGAGGTGAGAGGCAGTCTGTTCTACATGACAATCACATTCTCATCCGACTCCGGGAAGAGTGAAGGAGAAGGCAGTTACATAAAGAGAGGTAAGCCCTTACATTTCATATCAGGGAGTTACTATCTAAAGATGAAAAGGCAATGAATAAAGTTTATAATTATTATTTGATCTAGAGTTTGGAGAAATGATCTCCAGGACTAAAAATCGTCTATCCTGTTATATTTGTTACTTTAATAAAAATGCAAAGCTAAATAAAATTTAAGAAATAAAGGCAGGGAGTGCTGCATTTCAGAGGCTATGAAGGAGACTTGTTACTTGACACATAAATAGAGAGCAGCTTTGGTCAGTATTGGAAAGGACCACACTCAGTATCAGGGCTGAGTCAGTGCCAGAAAGTCCTGACTAGAACAGAAGGAGGGGTGGTTTGGGGAGTAATAGAAAATGTAATTAGTTAGGCAGAGTAATCATAGCTGATGAGAAGGTTTGACGGCATATGAATATCTATTTAGTTGTGATGAAAGGCAAACTTTCAAATGTGTGGAAAGTGTGTTAGATGTTAGGTCTGTGATTTTAGAATGCCTGGTTCTGACGAGATCGGGCGCGTTCAGGGTGGTATGGCCGTAGACAAGAATGCCTGGTTCTTTTGTTGGAACCAACAGATAGGACAGTAAAGTCATGGTCAAGCCACTTTTTTCTTTGCCTTCCATCCTGTAAAATGGAGTTAACAATAATACCCACTTGCCTCTAACTCCCAAGACATCTGTGAAGATTAATTAAAACCTGTAAGGCAATTTCAACTCTCCTGAAGAGCATTCTTGCAGGTACCTGGTATTATTACCCCATGTTATTCTAGGCATTTCATACATAACTTGAAAGCTTAAATTCTATCAGGCATCAGTCCTACAGGATATCGTGTGCGTTACTGGCAGCACACGCATGTGCACGCACACACGCGCACACACACAGCTCCTTGTCCATCGAAAACTGGTAGGAAATTGCAGTTGTAATTCATTCTCTTTCACTAGGTGCTCAAGAAGGAGACAACTTTTTAATACCTAGTGGAAATTACTGTGTAGGAAGTATGACTTCGGCAGAGTAGCTGAGTTAGCATGAAAGTTAGTGGAGAAGATGTTAGCAAATGATAGTAAATTCCGATATTAAGGGACTAGACAGGTCATATGTAAGAATTGAACAGTGTAGGAACTGTGTGCCATCTTTCACACATTCAGTCATATGGCAAGTAAGCATTTATCTAATGCTTACTACATGCCAGTCCTGTCAGGGAACAAACCCAGGCACAAGTCTGGGTCCTCATGGAGCTGATGATGTAATAAGGTATAGGGTTTTATACATAGCAAATTCTTCACATGATACTTCTGACTTCAAAGGAGGTTTCATTAATTTTGTTGATCACCATCTGCCTGTTCAAAAGTAAAATAGTTCATATATCCAAATTTCTATATGATTAAAATTCGAAAATATTATATTTTGTTTCATGTTTATAACTTCAATCTCTCACCTCCTCCAGGGAGCTCTTCCTGATTGCTTGAGCCAAATTTGATTCCTCTTGTTTCTGATCATTGCTTTTACTGTCAGTATTATGCATTATAGCTCTTGATTATATGTAGTTGTATTCTTTATTATAAACTCTGTAATAAAAGTCTTTAAAAAAATTTTTTTCGTTGTATGTAATGTGCAAGTCTTGATTCATCCAGAAGACCTTAAGCAACTTGAGATGAGGAACAAAAGAGGAGTTAAACTGCAAGGCTTCTCACTTGCTTGTAGAGTAGTTAATGAACTTCATTCCCAGTACTGTTCTGCAATGCATTACCTAAGAGTAGCTCTTGATCTCCCCAACAACCCTGTGAGTCCTTGCTTCACAAGTAAATAAAAAAAAAAAAGTAAATATTAAACCACTAAGTGAGGAAGTGGAAGCAGAGAAGGGCTAAATAACCTGCTCAAAGTTGTGCAGCTCAAAGTGCAGAACTGGGGTTTGAACCCACAAGAACTAGCTTCAGTCTCCCTGTGGTATCCAGGAGCCTTTGTGGTTCAGTCCCCACCTGACTGCAACTCCGGCTACTTCTCCCCTCTCCCGTGGTGTCCTGTGCTGGACCTTTATAGGGCTGTTTCGTGAATGCTTTCTGGACCAGGCACTCTGCTAAGCACTTCCATGGATTATCTCATTTCATCCTCCAACAAGCCCTTTGAGGTTGGTTTATTATTATTATTTATTATTGTCCCCATTTCATAAAGGGGGATAATCTCTCTAGGCTAAAGAGGTTACATAGCCTCTCCAAGGTGTGAGAAAGTCCTAGTGCCAGGATTTACATTATCGGTCAGGCTCCCGGGCAACAGTAGGCTATTAGTAATTAAGGTTTTGTGGAGTCAAAAGTCACAGATGGATTGTTGGCTACCATTGGCTCTCCCAACCCTCGTGTTGTTTGAGGATCCAGTGTATTTGTTAAATGAATGAAAGATTATGTCCATATTTTAAACACTGAGTTTAAAGTTAAAAACATACAGTTTTCGATAAAATTAAAAGTTTTTACGTGTCTTTATTATAATTTCTGACATCAGTGAACTAGGGAAAATTATTTTCTCACCTCTTGGTACATTTGAGCCAGTTTGATATGTGCCTTTCTTACGCTACTAATTTGTCTATTTCACTGTGCTTAAACGCACTGAATTCCACCCCCAACTCTTACCCCTGTCCCTTCAAAGCTTTCATTCCTTTCTCACAGTTTTAACTTCTAAACATATCTCATGAGGAAATATACTATATTGACATTTTACATTAAATAGCAAATGGGCTTTTTGAGCTTTCTTCCTTTCTGGGTGAAGTCACTGCTGACTGCCCGTTTTCACGGGACCTGTTGTCCTGCCCAGCCTCGTGCACGTGTCAGCAGCGTGGGGCTCAGAGAATCCGGTCCTTTTACCCAGCCTGACTGACAGGCGTCTGTCCTTGCTGAGTTCCCAGGCCACGCTGCTTCAGACAGTGGTGGCCTTGCCTGGGCTCCTCAGTCTCCCAGAGGTAGTTGGGAGAGGCGACGGGGGGAGGTGGGCCGCACGTGAGCGGGATAGACAGAGGAGGCTGGAGAACGAGAGGACAGACGAGAAGGGTGCTGGCTGCTGCCGTGCTGTGGTGAGAGCCTGTTTTATGCCCTGTTGCGTTCTGTCTCTGTATTACCCAGTGCAGGAGGCGGAAGGGGGCTGTGCTTTGTCCCGGCTGCTACGGCAGTTACTTGTAGACGCGGCCTGGAGTCCCTTCTGGACTTCCATACTAGTACTCTGCCGCATGGCTTAGAACGATAGAACTTCACTCACGGCAAGCAGGAGTTACCCCGGTAGCCCTGGGGTCCGGACTTCCTGCTCCTTTCAGCCCGGTGCCGTGTACTCTTGTTTTGGGGAGCGTGCGATTCTAGGAGGTGTTATTTGGTTATGCTCCCCCCAGGGTAGCCCAGTACTCTTCTCAGCTGTGCCTCAGTCCCGGTGTCAGCTAGCCAATGCTTCCGTACTCAGGTTCTCTCTAACCTAATTTAGGTTTAATTAAGGGTGGCTTTATTTTAATCCTTAAAAACATTTTGAAGGACTAACTTGGATGTAATATGCTTTCATTTAATTCAGCTGTGTTTAAGCACAATTTCAGAGCTTCATTTAACATCTCCTGTTGAATGCGAATTAAGTGATCACTCAGGTACTCTGTTATAGAAGGATACTTGGCAAAAGCCGCCAGTTGTGGGAAAGACTGGGTCAGGCTGAACGAGAGTGAGAATCAGTTCGCTGGCCCTCGGCATCAGGAGGGATCTTTACACTTGAACTCTGGGGAATCCTCTACTCCCAAACTCTCTCCTCCCATGGAAGACAACTGTCCTGCGCTCCCCCTGCCCCATCCCCAAACCCTTTCAGTGAAAGTCTTTAATGGACCTTAGAAACCCTGGCCTTGTCCAGACCCTTTCCCTCAGCCCTGACATCCTTCCAAGCAATTACTGGGGCCTGGCCAATACCATCTCTGATTTAATTGGGGCCCCACATCTCAGCTGGTTTATTTTATTAACCTTCTAATTGGTCTCCTGCCTCCAGTCACTTCCCAGCCAAGGTCGTCCTGCACTCCACTGACAGAATTATCAAACTACCTATCTCTCATCATGCCGCTCCTCTGAGTGAAAACCTTGGCTGGCTCTCCATTGCCTTCAGCCTGATTTTTCAAACTTTATAACAGAGAATTCAAATTTCTCTCAGTTTGATTCATCTCCCACTACACTCTCAGGCTTCTACTCTTCATCCGCACTGAGAAAGTCATTGTTTCTCAAGCACACAGGGCACCTGCTTCCATACTTTTCCACCTGTTACTGCCACATCATTTCCACAATTCTGGTGTCTTCTCCTAGGTATATCTCAGATGTTACTGTCTCAACAACGTCTCCCTATCCCAGAAGGAGTGAAGGCTGCCTCTCTGTTCTCAGAGGCCTTCCCCTGCCGTTGTGTTCTGCCACCGTGCACTTACATCCTAACTGTGTAGCTGTCCCCTGACTTGGATTGCAAGCCACTTGACACAGTCCCTTAGTTATCATTTTATTCCCCAGCACATAATGCATACAAGTGGAATGTAAGCTTCTTAAAAGCAGTGAGCAGTGTTTGTGGCTGGCGCATAGTGGGTTTTTATTGAATATTTGTTGAAGGAGCTGAGTATCAAATGTGTAGTTCAGATAAAACCAGTGCACTTACCCTTTTTGTTGACCGTGTGTTTATCAGAGTCCAGCTGTATGGGGCTGTAGTCTTGCGCCTTGTGAAGTAGGAACAGGCTGGTGCTAATACCTAGCTTTCCAAAGCACTTCTAGTGCATCTAACTGGTGTGATCTTGTTTTATATCAGGAGGCTGGATCACATTTCTGTAACTTGTGTTTGCACGATGTCAGGTGTGCTTGTGAAAAAAGATACTACTTTGTTGTAATTCTTAATTATGTTAATAATTCCTCTTTCTTGGTTATTGAGAATTATAGCTAAATCAAAGGGAAGATTGGATTTAAGGGACATTAACAAAACTTTGCATTTAAAAAAAAAAATCCTTTTAGCTGTTTGTTTCTTGGGCAGATAGCTACACCTAGTGGCTTTATGGATTATTTCAGAGACTCTAGGAACAGCTTTTGGGGTTTTTTTCCTCCCTTTATTTAACCTCTGCTTATTTGGTATATTTTCTTTCCTCTTAATTAATGAAGTGATATTTTTGACTCTGGTATATTCTATTTAGAAAGTAAGCTGGTCCAGCATAGGAATGGAGGTTGAGGAATTGATCTTTATCCATAAAAAGCATGCCCCATGTAATAAGTAATTTGGAGTACTTTAAATACAAATAGCAAGGTAATAAGGTCTGGGACCCTCTGACTAATACTTAAATAGGAGCCTTGTATGCAAAATACTCCCTTACTTTTATGTGGATATAATCCCAGATTTCTTTACCAAATGTGTATATTTATCAGTACATGCACAAATGTTCACCTCTGCATCGGATGCCTTCTTTGTCAAGCACACAAGAATGAATTTCTACATACATACATTTTCCATATCATTGAGCCATATTTACATTTTTAGATTTTTGATGGAAATATGCCTAGCATGTATCACACGCATTTCTGCCTTTTAATAAAGGCTATATTTTATAATTATCCTTATCTTGACAACTTAGAACCATAGTTATGAATATTAATTACTGCAGTGAACCGAAGCCTTCAGGAGACACTTTGAGACTCTTTGCTCTACTTTAATTTCTTTTAGATAGACTACCGTGCTTTATAAAACATTTGTGTGTGTTCTTCACAGTTTTTCTGTGTTCTCCCCGCTTTTGCTGCTGTTACTGTTTCTTTTGCAGCCCTCTTCCTGTTATCCCTACTCAGGGCCCTTTCTCATTTGCGGCTTCTGATTCTGCTGTGGACCAGAGAGGCACGTAACCACATAGCTAGTAGGAACCCAGTTCTCCTGGCTCCTAATTTTGTGCTGTTTCCCTTACAGTACACTGAAAATAAATGCTAAGTCCACAGGGCTTTAAAGTTAAGAGTAACTAATGCCTTAAACTTATTGAGTAAAGAGTAACTGGATTTTGTCAGACGTCTTAGAGTAAGATGCATAGCCTTAGTGATTCTGTTACTGCTATTTTAACCATTGGTCCGTCTTTGTTGTCTGATTCCTGGCCAGGTCATTGAGATTCTGTGTATCCATACACACACAGAATCAAGTCAGTCAACAGATACTCATTGTACATTTATGTATCAGGTGCATGGTGAGCACAAACATGCGTATATAGACTTCTTTGCTTTCATAGCCCAATTAATACAACGTGTGGAGGATTACAGTTGCCTTGATATAACTACTTACATTTGTATTATATATTCAAATAGAAAGTTTTATTTATGACCATCCATTATAATGATTTGCAGAGGGTCTCATTTAACTTTAATATTTTGTGACTTGTGTAGTTATGGCCAAATAATCTATAAACAGCACTTGAAGAGAAGGTTGACTTTTCTTCTTATAATTCATATGAACTCTAAGTCATAGGGTAACTAATTTCCTCATAACTGGTAACTTTCTCGTGTATCATGAAATACCTATCTGAAGTAAGAATATATGTTATGTAGACTTTATGCAGTGTCGCTACCCTAAATATATTTGATTCCAAATATCTTTTGTAGATTATGTCACATGTGCAACCTGTATTATTACATTTTATTTTTTTAAAGATTTATTTGAGAGAGCGAGAATGAGAGAGAGAGAGTACATGGGGGGGGGGTCAGAGGGAGAAGCAGGCTCCTCGCTGAGCAGGGAGCCTGAAGTGGGACTCAATCCCAGGACCCCAGGATCATGACCTGAGCCAAAGGCAGTCGCTTAACCAAGTGAGCCACCCAGGTGCCCTATATTATTACATTTTAAAACACTTCATAATTTTAATTTAATCCTGGGCTTGATTTTAAATGAAATTTTGATTATTTACCAAGGTATCTAGGAGCTACACATAAAGGATTTCTTTACAAACCAAGATAGTATTGATTTTTCTTCATCATTCCTAAACAAAGCTAAATTTTGTTCAAGTAGTCCTTTCAATGAAGGAATTCTTTGTGACTAGTGATTTCAGAATGCATTGGCCTTCTTTTTAGGGCATTTTGTGTCTCCTTGGCTTCAAATTCCTGGTAAGCAAATAAAAACACCATTGGGCCATTTGGCATACAATTTGTCAAATAGTTAAGTGACAGGTAGCCAGTCTCTGGCGGCCATACCACAGGTGGCAAATGAATGAAAGCTTCTGCACCTTCTCTGGAGTTCATCACTGGAAGAAGGTGGCCATTACTCTTTCAGATACAAAGGTGACAATTAAAATTTCAAACACTGGTTCCTGCCCAATGGCCTATGACAATGTTAGAGAAACACATCTTTAGTCTCTAATGAAGAGGTTCAGTAAGAAACTCCATTTTTAGGAACAATCTGGGTGAAAACTGTTTCTGTAGTATTCAGCCACCTAACATAATCATATGAAACTCTTAAAATTACATTGGAAAAGGTTTACTAACATAGGAAAAATTATGTATTGTTTAAAAAAAGCATTCTTTAACTTACTACAATATCTCATTTTTGCTGAAGTTATCATATACAACTGGGAGAATATTTATGAGTATTAGTGGTGCTTTTGCAGAAAGCATTGTAGATGATTTTTCTTCTGTATTTTGGTTTTTTTTTTTCGGATTTGCAACAGTGAACTTGGATTTTTTTATTGTCAGAAAAAATTTTTTTTAAGATATTGTTTATTTATTTGACAGAGAGAGAGCCCAGGCAGAGGGGAGCGGCAGGCAGAGGGAGAGGCAGGCTCCCCGCTGAGCAAGGAGCCCGATGCAGGGCTTGACCCCAGGACCCTGGGATCATGACCTGAGCCGAAGGCAGATGCTTAACCGACTGAGCCACCCAGGTGTCCCTGTCAGAAACATGCTTATTTAAAACGATTTTTAACTTGTTTTTCCTCTATGGTAAAAGATAACTTTTTCCCTAAGACTTCCAAACCTTGTCATTTAGGAAGGAGAACTGAGAGGACACACTGATTTAGGATTTAGAAGACATGTCAAACTTTTTTTTAGTTTATTTAAAAAATGCTTGTTGACATTGTGCGCGGGCAGTGTTGAGCATTCTTTGTTAAACAGAGCCCCAGGAAGAAGATGGACAATAAACAAATGTTTATGTTTTGTGATGATAAGTAAAATTAAGGGGATTATTGAATGTTGGGGAGGGGAGGTGTTGTTTACTTTTCTGGTCCTAAGTTCCTTCATCTGTAAAAAGGGTCTCAATATTCTGTGACTCTCAAGACTTTTGAATTACATTTGGCTTCCTAAATGATTATGTCACCCAAATGCAGAAATAGGTCAGAAATAGCAATGAGATAAAAGAAGGAAGTGTGTGTCCTGACAAGAGTACTTGATTAATAACAAAATTTTTTTAAAAATCCAGTGGCATTTCTATAACTGTTGTTAGTAATAAAGATCGCAAATGAAGATTGTAGAGCACTAAATGTTTACCCAATGTAGTGAATAGTGCAAAAGAAAATACATATTATAAAAGAAATTGTTCTTAGGTAAATACTAACTTCTCTATGATTAGGGTTTGTGTATAAACACATGAACACCTAGAAAACACGAATTTGACTTTAGTTTTATTTTCCCAGTGGTTTATATTATCAAATCCCATTTGTGTTTTCATGTAGTTAGGTGAAATAAAACATTGGGGAAACATAGAACGTGAAAGAAGTAGATATTTTTTGGAATTGGTGGCAGAAAGCCAAGAGATCAGATGGGCATTGTTGTAGAAATTTC
Source organism: Callorhinus ursinus (assembly GCF_003265705.2). NCBI lineage: Eukaryota > Metazoa > Chordata > Mammalia > Carnivora > Otariidae > Callorhinus > Callorhinus ursinus. Next base: position 45,472,203 of record NW_027397063.1, read on the forward strand.
TCTTCGATGTATATTAACTTTTCTAAAATGCATTGTCTTGTCCATCTCCTGCTTTTTATTGCATTATTTAACTGTTGGATGGCACTTTGTATAAAGCTTTGCAGACTATAACTGCTGTTCTGTCATAAGTTGCCTCAGTTGAGGGAATGAAAACTATTCTCTCCTCAAATAGGAATATTTTAGGTGGCATTTGTCATCTGTTGTCTTCCAGAAACCATCCCTATGATGCCTCATACCATCTTTCTTTGTTTCAGATATCCTCTGGCGCTTGTAGGCAGGATGTTTCGGAATCCCCTGAATTACGTCAGAAGTCCCCATTGTTTCAGTTTGCTGAGGTAATGTATTACAGTTCATACTTAATGAGCGTGTAATGTGAGCTTAAATTTAAACTGATGGCAGTAACTTAAAGCAATGAAGAACTCTCCTTAGCTCACTAAACATAGATGAGAAAAGAGAACCAAACTTTGAGAAATTTTGGAACTCCAGAGTCTCCTAATTAAGGAATAACTTTATGTCTATAGAACCTTGTTATTAAGTCATAGTAAATATTATTACATTTAAACTGTACCACTAATTTTTGTTTATGGATAGTAAAATTAAGGATACAATTGAATTATTGTTAGAACTTAGTCATTTATTAGCTATTAATTTATCAGTGTTAAATCAGAAGGTAGAATCAACTCATGGTTGTTGGCTATGCCTTCCTTTTTTTTTTTTTTAAGTACACTTTGCACTTAATTGAAATGTTAACATGCATTTGGCATTTTTCAAAGTCTTATGTCTTGTGTCAGACCTGTTTGACTCAATATGTTTCTAACATTGCTTCAGAGATTATGTAGGAAAGCATATTATCTATTCTTAATATGAAGTCCATAAGGTTAAGACTGCTTCCCAAGATATCTTCGTTTACTCCAGAACTCAGTATGGAGCCATCATTAATTTTCTTAAACCTTAACCCAAGTGGTCTTTACTTGATCACTTGAATTGTCTTTTACTAGACCTTCTCTCTTACTGTCATCCTTCCTTACATTTGCCCTTATGTTAGATTTTGCACAAAGAGCATATTTTTAGTTTCAGATTATTTTCCTCTCCAGTACCCTTTCCTGGTGGTTCTCAACATTTCATTGGCAAAACTACTATTCACAAAGGCAGAGGCCATTCCTTTTCAGACATTGTTTATTATATATAAATGCCTTGCTGATACCACCAGAATGTTAGAATACATATTTGCTCACATATTCCTTATCTGTCACTTTCCTTTCTGACTGTGTGAGATATGCTGTGAATTACAATTGTTTTGTATATTGTTTCCTTAAGAATTTAATGTCACAGAAGATTCACTCTGCACTCAATTTTTAAACAGTAGTTATAGAGATGTGAAATAATGTTGGTCCCAACTTTGAAAGCAGACATGCTTGACCCAGTGGTCCCTGAACCTCTAAAGATCTAATGAAAACCCAAAAATTTCATGTGAAATTTTGGGTGTATTGGCATATGTGTATTTTTGTGGGTTCTATAGGACACCTAAGATTGCAAAGAGATCCCTAACTCTGTTGCTTTTATATAAAGGGTCCCTATCCCTAATCTGATTATTTCTTCAGGAGCTCCCTATTCATGTAATTGACTCGCTCTTTATCCCAGTATTAATTTATTTTATTATTTTTTTACTTAATTATTTCTTTTTTTACTTTTTTTATTATTATGTTATGTTAATCACTATATATTACATCATTAGCTTTTGATGTAGTGTTCCATGATTCATTGTTTGCATATAACACTCAGTGCTCCACGCAGAACGTGCCCTCCTTAATACCCATCACCAGGCTAACCCATCCCCCCAGCCCTGTCCCCTCTAAAACCCTCAGTTTGTTTCTCAGAGTCCACCGTCTCTCATGGTTCATCTCCTCCTCCGATTTCCCCCCCTTCATTCTTCCCCTCCTGCTATCTTCTTCTTTTTTTTTTTTTTAACATAAAATGTATTATTTGTTTCAGAGGTACAGATCTCTGATTCAACAGTCTTGCACAATTCACAGCGCTCACCATAGCACATACCCTCCCCAATGTCCATCATCCAGCCACCCCATCCCTCCCACCCCCCACCACTCCAGCAACCCTCAGTTTGTTTCCTGAGATTAAGAATTCCTCATATCAGGGCGCCTGGGTGGCTCAGTTGGTTAAGCGACTGCCTTCAGCTCAGGTCATGATCCTGGAATCCCAGGATCAAGCCCCACATCGGGCTCCCCACTCAGCGGGGAGTCTGCTTCTCCCTCTGACCCTCCCCCCTCTCATGTTCTCTCTCTCATTCTCTCTCTCTCTAAAATAAATAAAATCTTTAAAAAAATAAAAAATAAAAGAATTCCTCATATCAATGAGGTCATATGATACATGTCTTTCTCTGATTGACTTATTTCACTCAGCATAACACCCTCCAGTTCCATCCACATCATTGCAAATGGCAAGATCTCATTCCTTTTGATGGCTGCATAATATTCCATTGTGTATATATACCACATCTTCTTTATCCATTCATCTGTCAGTGGACATCTTGGCTCTTTCCACAGTTTGGCTATTGTGGACATTGCTGCTATAAACATTGGGGTGCATGTACCCCTTCGGATCCCTACATTTGTATCTTTGGGGTAAATACCCAGTAATGCAATTGCTGGGTCGTATGGTAGCTCTATTTTCAAGTTTTTGAGGAACCTCCATACTGTTTTCCAGAGGGGCCGCACCAGCTTGCATTCCTACCAACAGTGTAGGAGGGTTCCCCTTTCTCCGCATCCCCACCAACATCTGTCGTTTACTGACTTGTTAATTTTAGCCATTCTGACTGGTGTGAGGTGATACCTCATTGAGGTTTTGATTTGGATTTCCCTGATGCCGAGCGATGTTGAGCACTTTTTCACGTGTCTGTCAGCCATTTGGATGTCTTCTTTGGAAAAATGTCTGTTCATGTCTTCTACCCATTTCTTGATTAGATCATTTGTTCTTTGGGTGTTGAGTTTAAGAAGTTCTTTATAGATTTTGGATACTAGCCCTTTATCTGATAGTCATTTGCAAATATCTTCTCCCATTCTGTCGGTTGTCTTTTGGTTTTGTGGACTGTTTCTTTTGCTGTGCAAAAGCTTTTTATCTTGATGAGGTCCCTATCCCAGGATTAATTTATAAGTAAATCCTTTTGTTTAGAAATTTGTGAAATGCTTTTCAAAAATCTAGATTGTTGATGGTAGTGGTTCTCTTCGTTTCATCCATTGTCTTAATCCTCAAAGAAATATAGGTTAGGCAATTAATTCCCCTTATATAAACTCGTTATTTTCTTCAACTTTTATTGAGGGTGCATAGGAATGAAAAATGCTATCTGAAGTAAGACCTACCCAGGACTTCAGGAAAATCCTCATGGATTCATATTTGCAATCTGTCACACTTGCAGTGGTGCTTATTTGAAATGATAGGTTTCATGGTTTAACCAAAAAGAGAATAATTTTACCTTCAAATGGCCTTAAAATACTTGGTTAAATTTTATTCATTCACAGTGGTCTCCTTGTTAAATAGGATCTGGATCTTTTTTCTTTTTACTGGTATTTATTCTAAAGACGCTTACATGTCTAATTATAGTGGCATTAAAATTTTCTTAATGGCTTCAGCAGTGAATAAAGTCAATAATACCATCAGTCCCTCTACTAATTCTTTCTCATCCCTAAACATTACTTTGATACCGTATCACCGGCTGCCTCCATGGTTTTTCTAACCAGCTTAATTTAATTAAGATGAAAAAAATGACTTCTCTGTTTGAAGAGTTATGATTAAGGTGCATCTGTGCTTAGTAAGTACCCTTTGATGGAGTTGGTGAGCACAGTTACTTGAAGGAAAATACTTTTCTGGGACTGGGAATGGGCTGAATTCATAATACCCAGGCTTTTTGCTCTTGTGACTCACTTTCACCCTATTTTGTAGCTGTATAGAAGTCTTGTTCACTTTGGAACCAAAATTAATAACTGACCTTGTTCTCAAAAGGTCTTTGAAAAGTACTTCTATGGGGCCATCAGAGCAAACTTTTAATGAGGCTAATGAACCAGCTGTGGTATGGCAGAATCCTCTATCCGCGGTCAGATGCCTGAAGAGTGATAGTGACAGAGAGTGTGTGTATGTATGCATGGTTAGTGTTAAAAAAGAAATGCGCTTCCTGTTCAGTGAGTAATTTATTGCGTTCTCGCTCTATGCCAAGCAATGTATTTTGTAGCTTTTCTTTTCACTGTAATCCTGTAAAATTTAGGGGATTATTCTCTTCATCATTATCATCAATTTATAGTTGGGAAAAATAAGTCTCAGAAAGATCAGCTGAGCTGCCCAAGGTCATGTAGCTAGTGAGTAGTCAGCTAAGATTCAGTCCCAGATACCCTGAGCCACATCCATATGCTTCTCCAGCAGCACTGCTTCCCAGCTGCCTCTAAGCAGAGAACAGCTTGCGGGGAGTGGTGTAGGGAAGAGAGCGACTGGCTTTTCTTGCAGCTTCCAGCTTTTAATAATAATATTTTTTTAAAAAGTATATTAAAATAACGCAGTTCATCTCAAGTCTCCTCAACGACTGCAGCATACCTGATACCCTACAAGAGACATGGCAGATGAGCCAAACTTGGTCTTTTGTTCTTCCAATCACCTGTTTTTAGAAACATGGCCTTTGTCTTCCTTTATCATTTATACTGTTATTCTAAAAGGCATTAAGGGTGATGATTCATGTCTTAATCTTTATCAGTGTCTACAGTGGAAATATACGGCAGAATCTATTAGTCTGATATGGGAAAATGTCCTTGTGCATTAAACATTACTTGTTTCCTTTCAGATATCTTCAAGTTCGTCCCGCCCTGATACTCCTTCAAAACAGTGTCAAGCATCAGCCTTGTTTCAGTTTGCAGAGGTATTGCCTCTTTTTCTTTTTCTTTTTTTTTTAATGATTATTGGGCTGAGAAACTTCCTGAGCTCAGGAAATATTAGAACGGAGTTTTAATAACATCGTGAAGTTTAGGCATGCCTCTTGCCATTAAGAACATAATGCACATAAGGGAATACTTAATGCTTTTTGCTGCCTTTGCTATAATCATAGAAAAGCTCCATATTTTGTATTCATTTTATAAGCATTCATTAAGGAGTTCATTTAGAATAGACACTTTCCAGTAATTCATTTGTTTCATTTTACCTGGTTTTTAATTTATTTTAAAAGCTTAGAAAAAACTGCTGTCCACATCTGTAGGATTCCAATTTATTAAATGTTTCCAATAGTGAAATTAGATGCTGTGATTTATGAATAACTCACAGTGGATGCAGTGGTGAATACAACCTGTTAAATCATGAGTACTTAGCTTTTGATGTGATGTAGCTTTAGCCAGCATTTTTATTAGTGTTTAATCCCAGGCTTAGATCAGGTCAGCTCTTGCAGGATCTCCGATTTCTTTGGTTTGTCAGCCAGAGAGAGCACACACTAGAGAGTGCTTACTTGGTTGGTGTGGAGAGGCACATATGATATGCTTAATTTTGCCACAGAATTCCTGGCCTCAACCCTATGCTGCTCGTTTCTAATGACCACTGTATGACAAATAATAAAGTGTATATAGGTCATGAAAGTCAAATGGTGTCTGCTCTAGGTCTTTCCCCTTTTTCCTTTTTTAGTAATTCCAACCAAAAATACATATCATAAACTAAGCAGTTTTTTGAAGGGTTGAGAGAAAAGGACAAGCAAGATTGTCCTGTTTAATATTGATGTATTGAATCATTTTGATTCATGTGAATAAAAAGTGCTGCATAAATGAAATGTAAAATGATATCCTTTTGGCAGGAGAAAACCCAGCATCCTAATTTGAAAATGAGGAAAAGTGACTTTCAGCTTTTACATTAAAGAAAGAAGTAACTGCTTCTTCTTGGGACACTTGGGTCAACCACTGTTATGTTATGCCACCAATGGCCTGCATAGCTGTTAGGCTTCTCTGCCACAGTATTTGCTTCAGTTGTTGAGGGCTATTCTAGAAAACTGGTAACAAAAATGCCGTATAATACTACTATTTATGAAGAACAATTTGCCTGATGAATCTGAATAAATTAAGAATTTATTGTAATCTGTCATTACGATAAGCAGACTGTTATTTCCAGCCTGAGGAAATCATTTTAATATTTCCTTGCTTTCCTCCAGTTGGTGGCATCCATTTATTTGATACTAGTAATTTTTTTTAAGAGTTGAAAAAGAATTTTGGTGTGGTGACTGAATTCGGTTTTAATCTTAATGCCTGAGCCAGCCCCATGCAACTGTTTAGAAATATTTTCCTCAAAACAATGTATTTGCCATATGTTCTGTTTGATTAAATTCTACACTCTGTAGCAGGAATATTAGAAAGGTAGTGGCTCATCTTTGACACACCTGATATGCATTAACTACCAAGCGTATTCAACTTCATTTAAAATGTCAGTATGGGATATCACAGCTGGTGTTTCCAACAGTTCTCTCCACTCAGAGCATGATTGTTATTTAAGTGATACTATTACCGTATTTATGAGGAGTTCCTGAAGCCCTGGGCAGCTCTGAGGGACCAGTTTGATGATGTAACAGCAGCTATCCTGTGATTCTGGTGAATGAGATCTGAGCCTTTCTTAAACAGATTAATGCTTTCTTGCTGCTCAGTATGCTCACTCCTTAAAGCATGAGAAGGGTTTTTTTTTCTAGGAAAGAAGAGAACCTTTTCTCACTTGAGACTTATGCAGGGAGATATTTCACTCCTCTGCTCAAGTAGCACTGGTCTTCTGAGGGATTTTGGGTTTTGATCATGAGACATACATAAGATTTGAGAGAGCTTTAAAAAATTGTTAATCTGAAAATTATTAGTGCTGTTTCAAGACCTCATAACAGAGCAAGGCGTGTGTGGTGGGCAAACCAAAATAAAATGTTTTGCCCTGGAATCAAATGTAATTCCCCCTGTCAACTCAGTATATTGTTTCTCCTAGATACAAGTTTGCATAGATTCATAATATGAGCCCTTTCATTCCAAAGCCAATGAAATTATTACATACTTGGTTATTTTCGTGATAGGGGCCCGCAAATGTGGGACAACAGTCTGGTGAAAGCCAGTGGCACAGCTTGTAACAAAAATTCACCTGAGGCAGAACAAAGGAGATAGAAGTTTATGGAACATGCTGGAAGGGAGCGGCAGGCCGCCTGCAGAGGCAGGGGGTGGGGGCTGCTTTTAAAGAGGGAAGGTGAGGATAAGTAGCCCATGGGTCAGTTAGGGCCTCTGGGTATCTTGAGGAGGGTCCACCAATGGGCCGGTCTGTATTCATCCAGGTGGTCGCTGTGGGCCTTTTCTACAGTCCATCGCTCAAGCCTGTTTGCCTGAAAGTGGCCTCTGCAGTTACTAATTGTAACTATTACATGTGATTATACAAGAGAAGTACACGGTTCTCTAAGGATATATAACTTATCTAGTCACTTGTCTCAGCTGGCCCAAAAGAACCCTAATTTTCAGTCTCTGCCATCTTAAGATCTGACCACATTGTCAGCCTCATTTAGGGTTGGTTTATTCAAAGCCAAACAAGAGCTAACTAGACGAACTAATAAAATTATCTGCTAAAATCTGCCATGAGCACATATATTGCAATAGAAATAGAGTAGGCTGTAATTACTACCTATAATCATATCCCTAAAGCTTTTATAATTATTTCATATAACACCCATCAGCTTTGAGAAAACAGAAAGACTCTTGAAATTCTTGTTTTAATTAGTCTACAGCAGAGGTTCTCAAACTTTAAAATGCATCAGAGTCCCCTCAAAGGCTTGTTCAAACTCAGATTGCTGGGCTTCACTCCCAGGGTTTCTGATTTATTGAATCTGGCGTGGGGCCTCGGAATTTGCATTTCTAACAAGTTTCCTGTCAGGAAACCACAATTTGAGACCACTGCTCTGTAGTTTATAATTGTTAGTGTGAGTTATTAGCTTGTCCTTGTTAAGGCACTTCCTAGTATCTCTGGGGCCTCATAGGGAAGGGGAGAAGTGAAAAAGGGGATGGACATGTAATAGAACACTACTTGGTAACCCACATGTACCCTCTCTCTTTTCAGAGGGATTTCAGTCCTATTATGTACACTTACAGAAAAGTGAGTGTTTCTATGATTTAGGAAACAATTTACTCTTTAAAAATGTTTAGCTTTGTAATATTATTTTAAGGACAGGCATGCAAAATTATTAGAGACCATTCTTGCTAATTTGATTTACAAACATAACTCTAGGAAGAGGTTAGCTAGATCTTCTCTTGACACAGGGTCATTTATTGTGTAAAACAGTTGTCCTAGAAATACCGTTTTTAGGAAACAGTAACCCCTGGGCATTTCTTTATGCTGAAGTTGTTTTTTCTTTCATACGGAGCCCTGGGTCTCTGCCTGCCAGCTGAGAAGGATGTTTTTCTTTCTTAACCAAGTCTGATAGTTTCAAAACTCACTGAAGTTAACCAGCTTGGAACCATGAAACTGAATAAAGAACATTTTCTTTATATACTCTTCAGGAAAGTTTATGTTTAAAGGGAGAAAAATATATCTACTTTACAAGATCTAGAAAGAAATATAGAGTGCAGAGCCTGCCCCACCACCCATTTCAGCCTGTCTCCAATCCTTACTGATACTCATAATTCATCTACATGCAATTCGGCCCATCTGAAGAGCTGTTGCTGTTTCCAGGCTCTGATCCATTATATTGGGCAGAATGAGTTTCCTATCTGCATCTTTTGTTGTTTACAGGTAGAGTGACACATCCATCACATTTTAGATCTCATTTAGTGAAGACTAATGACCACATATAATGCCAGAAGGCGTCTCTTGTCTTCTGTTATTTAACAAGTCTGAAAGCCATGACCAGTTCACGTATTCTTTCTGTTGTGTGGTTGACTCTTACACCTAAAATAGATCTTTGCATTGAAATATTATATATTTTCTTTGAAGACAAAACTAATCTGGATGATTTAGACCAATAAGTTTGGACATTAAAACTTCCCTTAGAAAGTACTTACTTTGCCAATATAAATACAACCATAACCTCACCAAATTTAAGGCATTGCCACAATTGGATATAAGCAATAGGTGCAAATTTAAAGCATTCATTTTCATGATGGACTGTTCAATATGTTACAGAATATTACACCCGACAAAAACCATATACTCACACTGCAGCTAATCAGTGTGAAAGTATTACGTGTTTTATTAGAAGCATTAATATTTCTTTTAAGGTAAGAAAGACCAATCATCCCATACTGTTCTTTTTTTATTATTATTATTCATTCAGTAATTATCAGTCATTTCCTCCCAGGCTGCAGTGTTTTATGATACCCCTCATAATTGCAAAAGACTTCCACTATTACCTAATTTGCTTTTGATCTTTCCTCCCTGTTTCCTTGGTGTGGCTCCCTTACCTCAGGCACCTATAAAATTAGCAGTTTGACATCCAAGGTGATCATTTTTCTTAGCTCTCTTGCTGTACTTCACGAACTATTACACCCACTTTGTTTACCGGAACAGTACATACTAGCCAAAGGAGAGACTCTGGTGGAGTTAAGAGATTGGCAAGTACCATCCAATTTGAGGAAAATAAAAAGCAAAGCCAAGAATGTACTATCCAGTATGGCCCACTAGTGTCCCCCACCCAGAAGGGTAACATAACACGCACTTCCCTCCATCAGCTGACCAGACCTTGAAAAACATATTAACGGTATTGTTCTTTCTTGAAAGGATGTATAAATCTCTTAAATGGAAAAAAAAGAAAAATGGTGGGAACGAGCAGTAGTATAACAAATCAGCATTGTATAAGCTCTAAGGAAGCCACAAGAATAGATCAGATACTGAGAGAAAATGTGTAAATAAAAAGACAAAACCCTGAGGAAAAACACTGAAGGGATCACCAGAGAAAGGAGAACAACAAGGAGTGGGGGGAAGGGGGCAGTAGACGAACAAGGGTCTTCCAGCAGTGGAAACCCAGAGTCGAGTTTCTCAAAAGAAAGATCAGCCACCTGCAATGGTGCCGAGAAATCAGGATTAAGGGCCAGCCATAGCATTAACAAATGTCCAGTTTTTCACCAGCACCCCCCACACCAAAAAAAAATTAAGAAACCGAAAGACACTTTTAGAAAGCATATCTCACCACAGTCATTCCATGAAAATTATATTGGTGATTGATTCAGGAAATGTTGGGGCTACCAAAATACGTTGACTCTACCCCACGCAAGCTCCTTTGGAAATCTTCCTTATACCTACACGTAGGTAAAAGTCCTCCCCTGGGTGATGAGGAAACCAGTCCTTAGAGACATGGGTGGTGGTTCCTTTTGAAAGGTAAAGAACCATTCTCAAGTGTCACCTCAGTCAACTGTGCATGAACTCAGGTGGCAGATAATGCAGTCCCAAGTTCTTCCTTGAGCCCCACGGTGGGCCATGCACAGGATGTGTGCTAGTGAGCGAGGAGCGTAAACCTCCAGCAACACGGGCAACAGCAGTGGAAGAACTAGAAGTGCACCCCATCCTGGCTTACTGCAGCGATGCCACGCTCGTCCTCTGTCGATTTTTTTTTTTTTTTTTTTTGAGAGAGAGAGAATGAGAGAGAGCACGAGAGGGAAGAGGGTCAGAGGGAGAAGCAGACTCCCCGCTGAGCAGGGAGCCCAATGTGGGACTCGATCCCGGGACTCTAGGATCATGACCTGAGCCGAAGGCAGTCGCTTAACCAACTGAGCCACCCAGGTGGTCCCCCTCTGTCGATTCTTGAGTACATGTGACTGTGTGACAGATTAAAATTCTATAAATTATTAGATGTCAAAATTATCCTCTAACATTGCAGTTTTTAATTCCATTCCAATTTCAGTATGTAACTAATTTTTGGAACTATACTAAAAGAGTTTGTTTATTCATATTACTGATGATAAATTCTTGTCAAATAATAATTGGGCCATTTATTGAGAGCATAGTATGAGCTCAGCACTGTGCCCGACTCTTCATTAACATAAAATCTAATCTTCACAGCAGTAATATGGGGCAGGTATTACTGTTTCTGTTTCGAAGATGAGGTAGAGGAGACTCAAAGTCTTGATTATTTCCTTAAGTCAACACAGCAAAAAGTAATGAAGGCGTGTCTGTCTGACCAAAGGTCATGTTCTTTCGTTTGTACAACCTTGGTTCAAGGCACTGACATCTATGTTCAGTACTTCATTCCCTCAGGTCATTGAGAGGTGGTGTTCGTTTCTGTTAGTTTAGTGATAAGGTGAGTAATTAAATTCAGCTTGTCTAGAAAAAGTAGAAGTGGCATATATCAGAGAAAATTTAGAAGAAAATATTCCAGACTTCAGAAAGATTGAGCCCCATTTAGTTAATTTTCTCATAGTTTTTTTTTTTTTTAAGATTTTATTAATTTACTTGAGAGAGAGAAAGAGAGCAAGCGAGAGAGAGCAGGAGTTGGGGGAGGGGCAAAGGGAGAGGAGAAGCAGACTCCCTGCTGAGCGGAGCCTGACCTGGGCTTGATCCCAGGACCGGACCGGGATCATGACCTGAGCCAAAGTCAGACGCTTAACTGACTGAGCCACTTAGGCACCCCTACCATTTAGTTAATTTTCTAAAGAAGAAGTAGTTGGGATTAAATAGAAAAGAACTATTAAAAATGACAGTATCTAGGAAGAAAAAGTTCTTATTCCATAAACTAGACCCTTCTAAATGGTCCAGGTGGCTTATTAACCATTTGCCTCTATGAAGGGAAAATTCTCTTTAGCAACAAGCTCCCAATCTCTCCCAGAGCTGACAACTCCACAGAATTCCCCGTGGAAGTTGGGGTCACCTATAAGGATGTAGACACCAGGCAGGAGTGCCTCCTAAACTAAACTGAGAGATACCTCTGTCTTAAATTGGGAAAGAATTCAGAATCACAAAGAATATGAAAAGCTTACACCGGAGCTAGCTCCTTTAATGATGACAGAACTTCTCCAGGAGAAGAATACTTTGTCAAGATCCCTAAGAATATATGTCCTCGAGGTGCCTTGGTGGTTCAGTCATTAAGCGTCTGCCTTCGGCTCAGGTCATGATCCCAGGGTCCTGGGATTGAGCCCTGCATTGAGCTCCTGCTCCGCGGGAAGCCTGCTTCTCTCTCTCCCACTCCCCCTGCTTATGTTCCCTCTCTCGCTGTGTCTTTCTCTGTCTAATAAATAAATAAAATCTTTAAAAAAAAAAAAAAAAGAATGTATGTCCTCAGCTTCTTACGGAGTTAGGCTAGAAATTGAAAATGAAGTTTTCATATAAAAATGAAAAAGGACAGTGCAGTTCATTGTTACCAGTGCCCAGCTGTTGTTTGGTCAAATTTGCAGAAGAGCATGCAGGCAGTGTAATATTGTATATGTTCATGTGCCTCAACATAGGCCTTCACTCCATAACTTACTTAGATATGTGGTCTTGATTGTCAATCTTTGTGTATGCTTTAGAGCATTCTCTCAAAGCCAGGCCCAAGTGTTTTATATGAAACTCTTAGCTTCCCCAGCTCCTGTCATAATGCCCTAACCTAGTTCATTTATATTGGATTCTCAAAAATAGTATTTGTTGACTGACAAGTCAAATATTTTAGAGATCCCAAATATATTCCTTAAAAAGAAACAAAACAAAACTTGTTGCTTTGGTACATACAAAATGACTCTTAAATCCTTTGTGTTTGGCCAGTAGTTGAGTTGGTGTTTATATAGAAATGGAAATGCGTATCTTGTTTTAAGGTTGTAGAGTTAAATTTAAAGCCTGCGGTTTCCAAGATAATACTCTTATCATAAACAGCTATCCAAGCCACACCTGGTTTTTGTTACTATTTTTGAGGTTGTTGACTAAAACTGGTTCCAAAAATTATCCCAAGTACGACACATTTAAAGTTACTTGGTACTTGGGAACAATGATGTTCTCATAAATGAAAGAAAGTTCCTGGGTGTGTATGAACAGGAAGCAAAGATTCTGATAACACAATTAACCTTCTTTATGTGAATTGTTTTCAATATAGATTTCTTCGAACACTTCGCAGTTGGGTGGTGCCGAGCCTGTGAAGCGCTGTGGGAAGTCGGCACTCTTTCAACTGGCAGAGGCAAGTTTCTAACAATATTTAGAGATAAGATCTGCACAGGTGGAAACCACAAAAAAGGTCATCATCACAGCGTTCTTTAAACTGTGCCATCTCACCCGTGACCAGAAGGTGTGGTGTTGCATCTAATTTTCAACCATGAGACGGTTAGCCTTTAATTTAGGAAAAGAAGGAGTTTTGCTACGAAAAGTCAGTAAGCACGGGAAAAGGGGGCTCAGGGAACTTGCAGAATCCTTTTTCACAGGTAGTATTGTAAAATAAGGTCAGTTTTTGTTCCACATTGGTGAGATAAGTTCACCCAGAAGAATGGCCGGAGTCATGTTTCTCTTCAGATTCTCCTAAAACATCCATAAATTCCTAGAAGACACTGCTTTTAAACCAGGTGGTTGATGTTTTAATTTGGGGGTGTTTTGGTTTTGGGTTTTGTTTTTTTGTGTGTGACAAACTCCAATGACATGTTTTAAAATCTGGTTTTGTAACACCTATTAGTTGTACACTTGCTATGACGTGGGCATAAAACGTTGCTGTTCCTTTGGCACAGGAGGAGATGTTTTTTCGTGAATCTGAGAGGAGCAGAGAGCCCTCGCTTGGTGGGGATGGGTTGGCGAGAAAGGTGCCAGTGCACCTGTTGCTGGGGTAGGCAGGGACCGTGGTTTTCTCTGCCTCCCTGCCACCGTTCTGCCTTTCTTCTGTGAAAGAAATGTCTGTAGCGCTTGGACACAAGATAATAGCAGTTTTCTCTGTTGGCGAGACAAATCAGGAGGCCCAAGATGGGTGACCAAGTATCTTTTATATTAAACTTTTTCTTTTCTCTCATTTTTCTGGCTTCCTTCCAGTGAGTTCCTTCTGAGGTGTGTTTTGTTTTGTTTTGTTTGTGAGTGATATGGTTCTTTTTATAAAGCCTTTGTAGTTTATTAAATTTAATGGGACAACCTATCATTTTCTAAATTTTATGGTAGCGTATATCATAAAAATCTAGGAGTTTTAAATACGTTTAAATGAAGCTTTTCGAGTCTAGCCAGGTCCACGTTAGAAATAGAAAAATACAAAGTCCTGAAACAGTAAAGTATCTAAACAGTGGAACAAATGAACCCTTTGTTGTCTGACATTAAACTGACATCCTTCTTGTAAGACAAAATCAGCCCCAAATAGAGAGCTACAAGTGACTCGAAAACTTCCAAAGAACCCAGGGAATCATAAGAACTGAGTCAGTGGCCAAGTACTACTTCAGATAGAACCGAAATGGTAAAGATCTGGCAACAAGTGCGCCTTTGGAGTTGGAGCAAACAAATCCTAGTAAACAGAGAGACTACGAGGTCATGAATTTAGTATTTTTAAGACTCTATAGATTGTCAAGACAACGTATTCGGAAGAAGTGACTATTTTTCTTGAATAATACGAATGTATGGCCCTCTCTGCATTTCCCTGTTTTTGTGTGTGTGTGCACGCACAGATGCGTGCATGCTTACATACATATTCATAATATATACATAACAACACTAAATTGTAAAACAAGTTAACTCTCAAATTATTATATCTTTGTTGAACAGTTCTTTACTAGAAATGTATGGACCTTTGAGGTACTTTGCTGTGGAGGGCGCTAGAGAGATGATTTTGTCTTCTCATTTTCTTTCTTTGGCATAACAGTTAAAAAAAAAAAAAGGATTCCCTATTAAATCAGAGCTCATTAAAAAGAACATTCTTCTAATTTGTAGGGATGCATCCCAAATATGAAACAGATGCTATGGTTTAACAGATGTTTGAACGCTGGTATCATAATTTTAAAGGGGTAAAATGACTGCAATAAGCCTATTCCAATTATAGCAAATCAGCTTATACTCAGACTTGGTTTCTTATAACATCTGAGTAAAAATATATGCTTTTGATAAAACAAGGTCGCAAAAAATAATTTACCAAGAAAATCTCACATTATTTGCACCACATGAATATGATGCCATAATGCTAATAGACTGTGTTTTAGAATAACATTCTAAATCCTTCCCAGTTTTTAATTAAACATAAATATGTGCACAATGGATTAATCAGCGTCTCCAAATAATCACCAGTAGAAATATGCTTCCTCACTTTTTTTTTTTATTCCATGTGTATTTGATATTCATTTTTCTTGAACTGGATATAATATTTAATTATTTCGGGTGCCTCTTGAAACAAGTATAGCAGGATATGGAGGAGGATTTTTCCTGTTGCCCAGAATTGGTGCTATTGTCTGAAATATGAAAGAACAGCTTTAAATTCACACATATCAAAGGGAAATCCACCAGGAAGCCGCCTTCAGTTTGGGCCAGATCCTTCTCTTGGGATTTATGAAGAGATGATCTGATCCAGCTACTGTCCCATGTGCCACTCCAGGGGTTTCTCCTTTCATGCCCATCCTAACCCCCAAGCCATCAGTGGGAGGGGGACTATCAAAGACTATCCAGTCATCCGGAATATTTTGGCTTTTCTCCTTGTCCTGAGGAGGAAAGAAAGGAAGTGCTTTCCACTCTTCATCCCTGCCCCGTGTCAGGCAAAGTGAAGGCAGCTCTAAGACAACTTTTGTTAAAGATCGGGGGGCTGGGGGTGTCTGCAAGAGGTATCTTCTTAGTCTTTGGTGAGAAGCAAGAAATGTTTTAAACAGAGACGTATTGCCGTTCCCTGCGTCTGTCTGACCAGATGAGAAAAGAACTGGAGGAAGTTGGCTGCAGGGAGAGGCTTGGAAGAGGCTGCTGTACTCCTTCTTGGCATTGTAGAGATGCATGAGTCTCCACGGGTCAAGTGGACAAAGAGAGAGCAGTTCAGTGTGATCAGGAAAGAAGCCATGGGACCGTCATGGGGGGAGACATTGGCAGAGAGCAGGCCTGGAACAGGCTCTCACATCAGGAAATATGCAACAGAGACAGCTCTGCTCAGGATGCTGATGAGCGCCCACAAGCAGGAGTGATGTTCAGCCAGTTTCCACCAATACAGCTGTCCTGGTACTAACATACCAAATACTTCCCATTGTTAGTTAAAAAAAACTGTGACCCAAACCCCCTGAGTACCCTTGCTGCAACTTTCCCAGCGTCCCCGGGCTCCCCTGATCCTTTCAGCAACTGGAGGACACAGCAAGGGGCCTGCAAGACCCTGTTCCAGCCCCTGGACCACATCCCTTCTGATCAGTTGGCACCCTTGCCTCTTAAATGTTTTGTATACCATCCTTGCCCTTGGCATCCCCTGACAAGGTCGTTCAGTCTTACGTAGAGTTAGCAGGAAGACAGACATAACCGCGGGCAGTTAGCTTTGCCTCTACCATTGCTTCTCCTGTCCTCTACAGCAGAAGCTATTAAAAATAGCCTTGTGAAGGGAAGGGCCAGCAGCTAGCCCTGGAACTCACCTTTCCCCCTACCCCATGTCCCTTCCTGTGGGCTGACACGGGAGGAGGGCTGAATAAGGAGACCTCCCAAAACGACAGGGGCTGTTGCTTGCAAGAAATGTCTTCGTGGTGAAAAGCGACAAACATTTTAGGCATGTAGTTACTGCTGTGCCCTACACCCACTTGAACAGGCAAAAAGAAAATTGGAGGAAGTTGGCAGCAGACACAAAGAGACTTGAATTGGCCTGCACTCTCGGAGTTGGCATTGTAAGGACCCCTTCTATTTCCTGAGACCCTGTAGCCAGGAGATGCCCCAGGGAAGTCCCTGTTTTCAGACATTTGATTGGCATTTTCAACTGGGTGGATTTTTAATAGCTGAAAGTGACCTGAAAATTCTGGGATCTGTTCCAGGTATTTTTCAGGAATCTACTCCAGCTAGGAAGGGAGTTGACATAGTGCTGCTGAGGTCAGGGAATTGAGAAGAAAATACAGTCCTTTATGTTTGAACCTCCATGAGATTCATACTGTTAAGTTAATCGGTTGCTTAATTGATGCAGGTACTCTAATGTGTTTCCTTTCATTTTGAAATTAATTAGGTCAGGTCATATAAAGAATAGCAAAGCATCCCCCTGGAGATCATTGTATATTATAGTTGCTGTAGAGTTGGAGGACACACAGGGACATCTTCACCCTGTGCATTTCAGTGAAGAAAATTCTATACTTGAAGGTCTCTGGTATCAAAATTGTCTAGTATAATAAGATGCACAGTTGATTCATTTATCCCACCAAACAATAATTAATTGAGGACTTATTCCATGCCAATAACAGTGAGGCTGCTGAAGTTACCTGCATACGGATGTACAAATAATGTTTATTCCGATGGGATAAGCTGCGAACCTTCTTTTAAGATCGGTGGTTTAGGACACTTTACCTCCAGGTGCAGGGTTGGTGTTATAGAGTACCACTAGAGACTGGAACACATGCTTAAAAATAGTAATCACTCTTTGTTTTACTTCTCTTTTTCTGAAATCATTTTATGTGTTCTTTAAAATAGGTTATAGATTTTAATAGCAGAAATTCAGTTGTATTATCTAACCGAAGATAATGATGACTTTATTTTACTATCTGCTATGTGGTAGGCACTTTTCTAAGTACTTTATATGTACTCATTGAATTTTCACAGGCATTCCCTGAGATAGGTACTATGATCACTCCTCTTTGACAGATTAGGGAACAAAAGGGCAGAGAGGTTTTGTGACTTGCCTAAAGTCATGTGGACAGGAGATTAGAGCCTCAGTGGGAAACCCAGGCAGTCTGTTTCCGCAGCCCATGCTCTTCCACACTGGGCTGTTCTGCAGCCTTGATGGAGATGAGTGTAAAAGACTCTGCAAGTTGCTTGTTATAGGACTTTGCGTTTTATAGAAGGCTCTGTGGAAGACAGCTCACTCCTACACATATGTGTATGGCTGAATAAGATGACAGATTTTTCAAGACTGCTGTCAAAGAAATGGAACTGATATTTCCTTTTTAAAAAGTGTCTGTACTTTTGAAACTGCCAAGATACATCTTACACCCTTAAATAAGTGCCTGTTAGTGGGGAATATACTTTGGAAGATACTGTGAGGAAATTATGGTGTACGACTCCTGTCCTCCAAGAACTTATTCTCCAGTTGCAGAGAGATAAGATATAAAAAGTTGAGGGATGAGAAATAAGTGTGCAAATGGTTTCACATTGCAAATGAAATGACAAAGCTCTACTTGAGTGATGAATGATACACAAAGTGAATGTGTGAAGCCAAGAAAGGGAGGAATTAATATTAGCAGGAGTGTTGTGGGGACCCAGCACAGAGACAGAGTGTGGAGCTGGTTCTTGATGAAGGAGTTGTTGAGGAACAGGGGTTGAAACTAGCAGCCTTTGGGCCACGTTTAACTTGCAGAGATAACTTTTTTTCAGCCCACAGTTTGTTGACCTGTGTTATATTTTACATTTGAATTAGTCCTTAATATTTTAAAAATAGAGACGCAAACAAATATGTCTGTCTGACTTCTCATGAAAATCTAAGAGAACCTGGAGACACTGGTCCAGCCTTCCTCCATGAGAACAATTGGTCAGGGCCGGTAGTGGTACCCACCCTCACTGTCCTCTCCTTTCCCTACTGAGCCCCGAGTCTGAGGCCAGCAGTCACTGCCAGCCCCCGCATCCCCTGTGCGCCTCCCTCTTTTGTACCTAAGCGCCTGTACACGGTGCAGAATGGGAGCTGCATAATTAAATGGAGAGATGGGAGAGATACAGCAGAGGGATTAAGGGGTGAAAAGGCAGGCAGACGTGAGGCAAGTGGATGACAACAACTCAGACAGGCAGGAGTCGAGGGCTGTGCTGGGAGACTTATGGAAGGTGGAGTGGGGCGACCGGTCGGAATCGGGAGAGTGGTTAGTGTGAAGCAGGAAAACCTGTGCTTGAAGTTAGTGACGAGCAAGCGAAGATTGAGGGCAGGGGCGTGCAGTGGGAAAGCAGACTCCCGTGGCAGCAGACTCCCGTGTAGAATGGAGTGGAAAACTTCTGGCGACACCTGCGTGTGAGAAGACGAGAGCCAGGGTTGGGGAGGGCCCGGTTGGCAGTGGGAACAGGAGGTAGAAACAGACAGCATGGAGGCTGCAGGGGATTTCGTTGGATTCGATGACTGGGTTGTTTGATGTGAGAGGCAAAGCGAAAGGGGAGCCGGAGGTGACCCCAGCTCTGAGCCTGAATGCTCGGAGCCCTCCTTCAGGAAGCCTGGATGTTTGAGTGAGGAGGAAAGCCCTACTAGCAGGAAAGGGATGAAAGATGCTGAGGGGTAGGGACAGCTGAGGAAATCCACTACCGAAAGAGTCAACAAGAGAGGGCGGTGGCGGTTGTCAAGGTAAATGGTCGGGTTTGGAAAGCAGAGGCTCATGTTCTCTGAGCACAGAAGAAAGAAAGGTAGAAAACAGTCACACAGGCTTGCTGCATTTGGTCTGTGGTCTGTGTTCTACTTTGCTCTATCTCAGTTTATGAAACTGGTAATGTGTTAGGGTAAAGTTGAGGGAAAGGGTGCTGGATGTCTCCAGATCTACTCATCAAGTATAAAAAATCAAGGTTGTAGATCTGATGGTTCCAAGGGAATTGGAAAAGTTGTTTTGAACCCTACTTATTAAAAAAGGATGATGACATCTTCAGGCCTTGACTCCCTAGTTTTTCTTACATTCTAACTTGCAAAAACCACATCTAATTAAAACCAAAGAGATAGGTAAAGGTGAGTATATTCTAGTGTCTGTAAAAATTAAATCTTAAGAAAAATGTTGGCTAATTTTAAGGAAAGCTGAATTGTAGAGATTAAAATGTACCGCATTGAAAAATTTAGGAAATTCCATCCCTCCAACCACAGTAGCATTCCTCACCACTACCAATTAGAGGTGGTGTTTGATTGAGGTAACTTCTTTACAGTTTTCTGTGTGTCCTCACATACCGTTGATGCGTAGTATGCCCTCCATCCTGTTGGAACCCCTTGAAGCCCAGAATCTCAGTGAACAGCTCTCACCTGGCCCCTCCTACACCGCTGTCATGTGACTGAATCCTAAATACTTAACAATATATTTGAGGGGCTCTTTTCTTTGAAAGTGGTGTATTTCTTTCTGTAGCTTTTTATGCAGAGTTGTGAGTCATTTTTATGAAACTTCTGTCCTAAAACTTTTCATCTCATTCCCAAATGCAATGACTTATTTTTGGAAGAACCACAACACAGGAATTCTTCTAATGACTTCCTTTAACACGTCTGGGGGAGACTTGAATAAATGGTCTATGGAACAAAGGTCACCCCACCCCATCTGGAGTCTTCAGAAATGGTAAAATTTCTGAAGAAACAGTAAAGAGACACATTGAAGCCACCTTTTCACCTGGCCATGTTTCTGTAAACCAAGTAGAAAACTACTTAAAATGCTCAGATTTCAGTGTTGAGAGATGCTTAGACCACTGTTCTGTGACCAGTTATCTTTTATAATAAAGAAAATTGAATTTTCTTAGCATCAGTGCTATTCTTTATTCTCTGCAACCATCAGCCAGTGTATGTTTATGGAAAAAAAATTCTGATTTTATTTAATTATGGGGGAAGTGCACATCTTGGAAAGCACTGCTAAGTGCCATCCTAGGGTTATGTCTACACTGTTTTGGCAGATAATAAGCCAGTACAAAATGACTGTAAACATACCTTGGCTGCAAAACATTTATTTTGTACTAAAAGGCAGAGATTTTGAAATTGAAACTTCTTGATGAGTGTCAGTGGGTCTGTTTTCACACTGCCTCGTTTTTAATCTAGCTGGATCCTTTATAATAGACAATGAAAGACAAAAGATAATTAAGAGTGAAATAGTAGGGTACATTTTGGGAACAACTTACCCATTTCTTTGTACCAGTTAAAGGGCATCTACTTCTGTGGTATTATTCTTAGGTAGTACACATGATGAATTATTTTTTCACTGGTCATTTCACTAAGTCTTTTATAGCAGAACACATTAAAGAAATGAATCGATACCTTAACATTTGTAGAAAGGAATACATTTTAGAATGTCTTTGATTCAAAGAGATAAAAGCTTGCTCAGCACAGATTTATTATGTCTCTGTAGTCCCCAGTAACAAACCCTGAGCCTGTGTCATGATCTTCGCTGTACCGAAAATGGCAATCTCCTTGAACCCAGGCACATAAAAAATAATCCCTCCATTGCACATTTTATCTCACCCCTTCGATATTCCTCCTGAAAGTTTTCTTTGTGATCATTTTGAAAAGGATAATTTTTTATACATCACATCTGCCCAGTATCTGCGTCCTGTAGAATCTCAGTTCCAGCATACTGGTTTTCATTTTTCTTTTGGGGATGAGTTGGCCTTTTCTTCCAGCACATCAGTGTCGGGCCATTCTAACTATACAGAACAGTGAGAAACTTCAATAAGGTTTCAGTTATCCGAAGTAAAACTAAAATTTTGGTGATTATTTTTCACCGTTGCTCTTGGGAAGCGTAGGTAAGGACAGTGTGAATGCGGGTCCTAATTAGCATTGTTTTTTTTTTACACACTTGTAAGGTAACTCTTTTTGGTATGAATCAGAATGGATTTTAGATTCCTCAGTTACTTCTGAGCTAATGAACCATTCAATTCGATACAGTTATCTGTGGAATGCCTTCTTTTTGAAAGGTACTAGGAGAGATCCTTGGAGGAGAATACAAAGGTGAACAGGATCAATTTTGTGCCCCCTGAGTTATAGTTACAAAAAATATATATAGTGCCTGAGGGAATAGACAATAGATATCGAGTATTTATGCCAGGCATTTGATTTAAAACATTAACATTCTGACTTCTTTGAATACAGCCGTGGGAATTCCATCTAGAAGGTGTCCTGCAGACATTTTACATCCTCACTTTTAAAGAAGGTTATTGTTCAATTTAAAATAATAATAGAAGAATAAATTGTCATTTGCTAAGGCATATTCTGTTTCAAGGCTTGATTAACAACCAACCCTCCATTAAGGGCGACTTGACTAATTAATAACAGACATTAATTCTGTGCTTCCCACAATGCAGTTTTATTCACTTGAGTTCACACTGATTTATGTTCCTCTGTGTCCACTGTGTGCTAATCTGTATGCATGTCCATACATGTGAACAGAATGTAGTTTGTATGCACTTTCATAAGTCTCACTGAAGTTAATTGATAAATGCACTCAAAAGTCAATGAAAGTAGATGTTTGTACCCAGTAGTAGAACTGAGCTTAACTGTATGTTTAATAAGAGTAGCTTCGTGAAAGATAACTGATTTAAGATCTCGCATCTGATTTTGTTGTATATGTTTTTCCCCCCAATTATAGAATGACTCAACCCTGGAATGAAAAAAATTAGAACAAAGTACTTAGTGTACCAGGGCCATGGCAGCTACTAACGATACCCATAGGACTAGTACTGTTAACTGCCAGTAGCTAATATCCATTCTGCAAGGCCGCAGAGGGATGGTTGTCAGAATACGTTTCTTCTTGCTCTGTACCAGGCACTATTTCAAGTGCTGCGCATGTGCAGCTCATTGAACCTCACAGTGTTCCTAAGATGTTTTATAGATAGGGAAACTAAGGCACAGAAAGGTTTATAGAAAATGAGCAAATCAGAGGCCAGAGTCAGTCTGCAGTCCCAGTCTGGCTCCAAGATCCCTGCCTTCTGAAAGAGCTTCTCAAGATAGAGAATTTGCTCATATCTCAGAGTGATGGCATCTTCTAAGAGTT
Organism: Callorhinus ursinus; assembly: GCF_003265705.2. Lineage (NCBI taxonomy): Eukaryota > Metazoa > Chordata > Mammalia > Carnivora > Otariidae > Callorhinus > Callorhinus ursinus. The sequence continues at coordinate 45,494,942 of NW_027397063.1, forward strand.
ACTACATCCATGGCTGTTGCCAGGTTGTTTTATGTAGAAATACAGACTCTTAATTCCTAGAGACTTCTGAAAATTATTTCTGATAATAAGGTGTTTGAACTCCTAGAGGAGAATATAAAAACCGGGAGTTAAGGTCTCCCCCAAAAAGGTCCTTTTCAGATGTGCTATTCCAGAGTCTGTTCCGGTGGTTCATATCCCTGGTGGCTGCAGATTGCCTTTCCTGGGTGCTCGTGTCCCCTTGATTTCCAGCTGGGTTCAGCCAGTGGGAGACTCTGGTGGGAAAATAAGGGCTGCAGGGGAGGGGGAGGCCGGGATGTGCAGGGAAGGGGTGAGGAGGGCTGGGGGTAGAGCAAAGGTAACGTCTCTTCCTTGTGCTCAGCTCCCTCCAGTTAGGCCCACCGTGGTTCCTTCTTCCCCCATTTGTTCCTGCTGTTGCCAGCCCCTGGATTGCCTCACCAGCCTCCTGTTCTTTGTGACCTGTGTAACCAACCTATTCCCTGCATTAAAGTCCCTCTGCTACATAGGCTTTAAGTTGTTTCTGTTTGCCTAATTAGACCCTGACTGGTATACAAGCCATTTTCATTTTCCATTTAGTATGGTTATAAAATAGGCTGAGCATGCTGTTGGCATACTGTATCGATTTCAGCAAGACTTTTGACACATAATCTTACGATATCCTTGTGAACAAAATGGGGGTAATTTAGACTGGATTATAAAACATTCTTTGATGGCTGAAGTTCATTAATGTTCAAATAAACCTGATGATAGGGCTCTCGAAGTCAGCCAGAAGGCTCTGTCTGTCCTTGGCCATTTCCTATTCAACATGACCAGAGATTTGGATGAAGACATAAAAAGCAGCTTTATCAAATGTATCCATAACACAGATGGAAAGTAATGTAATTCAGAGTTCGAAAGGATAAACTTTATAAGGAAAAATGGAAAATCTCACATCTATGTACAAAAACTATAGAAGAGGAGAGACCAAGCTTCCCAGCATATTATATGGGTAAAGATATCCAGGCTTTTCATTGACCAAGCCAGAAGTATGACTTTTTTTTTTTTTGAAGACTTACTAATTTTATTTTAAAGATTTTATTTACTTGTCAGAGAGAGAGAGTGTGTGCACAGATGGGGAGCGGCAGGCAGAGGGAGAAGCAGACTCCCCCCTGAGCAGAGAGCCCAGTGCGGGACTTGATCCCAGGACCCCGGAATCATGACCTGAGCTGAAGGCAGCCGCTTAACCAACTGAGCCACCCGGGCGTCCCAAGATTTATTACAGAGAGGGCGTGCATGTACATTCACAGGGAGAGAGAGAAGCAAATTCCCCGCTGAGCACAGAGCCCGACTCAGGGCTCCATCTCAGAACCCTGAGCTCACAACCTGAGCCAAAACCAAGAGTCAGACACTTAACCTACCTTGCCACCCAGGAGCCCTGACTTATTTTTTTTAAATGGGCGGGAAGAGATTGATCTTTGGGCCCCATTAGAAGATAAATGTGTCTCTATAAGCTGACAAGTTGTCATTTCTCATCTAGACGCTTACGGAAGACTCGGAACTTACTCTAAGAAAGATCCATGTTCCCCAGCCCTTGTGAAGCTTTTTATGTAAAGTTTTGTGTCTACACTTTTGTGTCACAGTGTACTGTTGCCCCATTTCTCAGCCTTTGTTTCCTCATGTGGATTCAAGTCAAAGTGGGGCCTTGGGCAAGCACTGTGGTACTTGGTCCTGAATCCAGCTTATTTCAGTAAAGCGCAGTTCTCGCTTCAGGACCCCAGTACTGCGTATAGATAAGAGGGGAGGGTCCCAACTTTTGAAAGGTCAGGAGGCCTTTATGTGTGATGGGCAGTTAAGGGAACTGGGACATTATGCCAGGAGAAGAGATTTACGGGAACATAACATCTGTCTTCCAGGATTTGGAAGTCTGTCACATGAGAGTGGGTTACTTTATGTGACTTCAGAGAACAACTAGTACTGACAGAATGATAGTTTTCCTTAAAATTTTAAAGATTTCAGAGAGAACTGCCCTCTAATATGGTCACTGTCTTAGTACAAAAAGTTGGATAATTAAGTCTTGGAAATATTGTAGTAAAATGAATTTCTGCATGGGGAAGGATGTTAAATTAGGTAACCTAGAATGATACCTGGCTCTGAGACTCTGATTGTGTTTGTTTTGGTTTTTGGTTCATGAGATTTATGATTTGTAGTTTTTGACTCGGAGCTATTTGTTTTATTTTTATAGTTTTACTTCCAGCAATATAATTCTTTTTCTTATAATTTAGGATTAACATACTCTATTTGTGGGGGGGAAAGAAACTTTTAAGAGCCCTAAACAAGGAAGTAAAGCATGACTAGTGCCTGGTGTAATTACCTCCACAAGAAATATTATGCTATTTCTTGGGATATGTCCCCAGAGTGAATGTCTGCATTTGTTTCATTTCATTCCTAGCTGTGGAATCCTATCAGGCGTGATGAGGAGAATCATTTGGAAATATATTGAAGCAGAGAATGGAGTTTGCAAAGTATTATTAGGTTTGCTAAGATGAACCTATGCAAGTACAAACTGTTGGCATCCCACCATAAAAACCAGTGCCCGGATGGGACATGGCTCCTGAAATGACTTATTTAAGGTCACCAGAGTGATGATGGCTGATTAAATTTACCTTGAGGATGCCTTTCAGGTCTTATTTCCAGAACTGGCATAGTCTCTGTCTCCGAGTGGGATAGTTATTCATGAAGGGCTAGGATAGTCGAGAAAGGAAAATAAAAATTATTTCAGAATTGATGCAAAAACAGCAAATTCTCCGATGAGAGTAAAACATGCAGCGAAGATTAAATGTATCAGTGTTTCAGAATTAACGTAACATTTTTGCTTTGATCTTATGTCTGGTAAGGTTTACTAAAGGGAAGTTCTCCATTTTCATAATTATTTGCTGAGGTCTAAAAGTTAACTTACACGATTTCCCAAAAAGGATAGCTCTGTCATGAATCCATACTATTTCAGATCTTCCCTGCGAATGATCTGAAGGGCTGGGTGTTCTTGCCATTGTTCATTTTTTAAAAAACTTGCATGATCTGCCTCCCTTCCCCCTTCTCCACTCTCTTCTCAGACTTACCAATTATAATTCTCACAGAAAGATTTGAAATGCATTGAAAGTACTAAGGGGAAAAATGAGGTAAAAGAGGATCTGATATTTAATTGAACACCTTATCTGTTTCAAAAATGAGTTATATGGATGTTAACATTTCTGATTAATTTGCCATTTGATAAACTAGTAATTTTTTTTTTAAAGTATTAATTTCCTACTCATGTGCTTGATTTGGGGGCTCAGAAAACCCAGTACTCTTGTACCTCTAGGTTGCTAATACAAAATAGGTAAAATGAACAGTGGCTCAGAACTTCTGTGCTGCCCTTGGCCTAATAATCTTCATCGTCAGCCTCATGATGAATCCTCAGAGGCAGAGAGGGGAACTTATTGATCTTTGTATTCTTTTTTTTTGGTTACATAAATTAACCCATTTATTATAGGCTAGCAGAGTTTCACATGGTGGAGCATCTGCTGCTGGTCTTTCAGTTCCTTCAGACTGATGATGGCAGATGCTACTTTGGCGGCAGAAGGGATTGTGTAGGTCGAGGCACATCAGCTACCAGGTTCATGCAAGAACCACAGTGCCCCATCTCCACCTCTCATCTTTTCATCTTGATTTTGCCACAGAAAGAGCAAGTGTACTGAGCATGCTGGCTTATTTCAATTTTCTTCACCATTTTCCTGAGGGAGGCAACAATAACAGGTCCCATATTTACTGATCATTCCAACCTTCTTGGTGTATTTAACCATGTCCCCCACAAACTAAGTCTGACCCCAGAGGGTGATCTTTGTATCTTTAGGGTCCTGCGTGGGGCTTGGCACTTGGGAGCCCTGCAGGAAATGTTTGTGAATGAAAATCCAGGTATTGAAAATAAATTTTACAATAAGCTGCATTTTCCCCTTTCAGAAAATTGCTTTAGATTGAAGTTTTGAAGTACCTAGGAGCTGGATTTAGGAAGATGGCAAGAGTTTTCTTTAAGGTCCTATGTGTGAAATTTGGGGAGTTTAAAAACATAACCAAATTGCTGCCAGATGTGTTTTGGTATTCAGAATTTTTCAGATTTTAGGAAAATGATAATGGTATATGCATCTTACACTATGCAGTTAATTCCCCCAGAGCATAATGCAAATGCATGAAGATTCTGATAGCAAAAGCATATGAATAGTCCCATTATGTGTGATGAATTAAGACGTTAAGCAATTTCACATTAGTTCTGGTCAGAATTTGCAGGCAAGTAAGTTCAGATCAAGTCTGCCATCCAGTGAGTCTTTAAAAAAAAAACAAAAAAGCAACTACCACCACTTAGTTTTAAGCACTTTTGCGATCCTCAGCTTATCTGTCAGCATCTGAGGACTGTAATGTCTTTTTCATTAACCACAACCTTCTGTAGTTATTTAATGAGTCATCTTCTCATTTCTAATTTCAACTGGATAGGTAAAAAATGTTGCTGTTTTTCTCATTTCCCCAAGAAAAAAGAAAAGGCAAACATCTGAACATCCTGGGGATCATTTGGTCAGTACTGCCATCAGTATATTGTCTCCTCTAGACTTCACAGAATCCTCTGAGACAACTATTCTTACCATCCTTTTTATTTTACAAAGACAACGGAGAAGTGAGGGGTGAAATGTCTCATTCTCATTCTAGACCACAAAGTAAGCATGTAGCAAAACTAAGACTCAAACTCCAGTCTTCCAACTCTGGAGCCCATCTTCATTCTCCCAAATCGTGTTTTCACAGAAAAAGTTTCTGATGAAGCTGGAAAATGAGAATTCGAGTATATTTTTGTCTAGAGTTTAATGAATATATCATAATGCCTAAAGCCTTGTATTAATTTGAGTCATTTACATTAGTTTGGCAGAAGTGGACTGATCATTGTCAAGTTTGTCTTGATTATTTTTTAAGAGGGATAGACTTTCAAAGTTTAAGCTAATTTCAAGTATAGAATAATAAGGCAATTTTTTGCTATTCTCCCATTTTTGTTTGAACCGTTTAGATGTGTCTGGCATCGGAGGGGGTTAAAATGGAGGACTCAAAGCTAATAAAGGCAAAAGAATCAGATGGTGGAAGAATTAAAGAATTGGAGAAGGGAAAGGAACAAAGAGAAATAAAAATGGAGAAAACAGATGAAGCCAGGTTACAGAAAGAAGCAGAATTTGAAAAATCAGCTAAGGAAAATATCAGAGATTCTAAGGAGCTAAGAAATTTTGAGGAGCTGCAAATGGATGATATAATGGATATAAAAATGGAAGATCCCAAAGAAATTAAAAAGGAAGAACTAGAGGAAGATCAACAGTGTAGTCACTTCCCTGATTTTTCTTATTCTGCCAGTAGCAAAATCATAATAAGCGATGTTCCCAGTAGAAAGGATCACATGTGCCATCCTCATGGAATTATGATCATTGAAGATCCCACAGCATTAAACAAACCAGAGAAGCTAAAAAAGAAAAAGAAGAAAAGCAAAATGGATCGACATGGAAATGATAAATCCACACCCAAGAAGACTTGCAAAAAGAGGCAGTCTTCAGAGTCGGACATCGAGAGTGTCATCTACACCATTGAAGCTGTTGCAAAGGGAGACTGGGGCATTGAGAAACTTGGAGAAAGCCCTCGCAAGAAGGTCCGCACATCCTCAAGTGGCAAGGGAAGCATTTTGGATGCCAAGCCACCAAAGAAAAAAGTGAAATCAAGAGAGAAGAAAATGTCAAAGGAGAAATCCTCAGACACCACCAAAGAGTCAAGACCTCCAGATTTCATTAGTATTTCTGCCAGCAAGAACATTTCTGGTGAGGTGCCAGAGGGTATAAAAGCAGAACCGTTGACCCCCACAGAGGAGGCATTACCACCCAGCCTGTCGGGACAGGCCAAGCCTGAGGAAAGTGACTGTCACAGAAAAATAGAGACTTGTGGCTCCCGGAAATCTGAGAGGTCTTGCAAAGGTGCTCTTTATAAAACCCTGGTGTCTGAAGGCATGCTCACCTCTCTGCGAGCTAATGTTGACAGAGGTAAGTGACTTCTGCAAAAATGAAAAAACTATGGAAACCTAGCAATTTTCTCCTTTAAACTCATTGAGAAGAACCGCCATAAAGAACAGTATAGTACAGTATTTTACATTTGTACAGTTCTTTATGGCTTATAGATCATATACATCTGTCATTTTACCTACACCACTGAGGAGACTTTGTATTCTTTTTATGGGTAGTTCTCAGGATATGTGTTCAAAATAATTCGGATCTTTTTTTTTTTTTTAACTGATATGCCCTGGCTTCTTGTTTTGAAGGATCAGCACTGTGTGGTTGGAGCTCTTAGTCTGGTTTTTCAAACTGATGAAAGAATTCCCTGAATCAAGCAAATGTATTTGGCAGAATGTTGACCTATAGGCTCCAAAAGCAAGTAACTTATCTAGCCCTCTCCATTAGGTACTCAAAACTATAATTGAATTGAAGGGCTCTTTAAAACACTAAGCCAGTCCATGTGTATACCTTTATTTCACAGAGTGTTTTTCATAAATTCATCTGTTTTAAAATATAGCATCTGGCTATGGGAATTACCTCTTGCCAAGCTTAATTCCAACTCAGAGATGTGTGACTAATGGGTCTAACAAGGCCTGAATGAAGATCTTTGGGAGTACATAGTTCTCCAGGGATATCATTCCAATAAAGTCCTAGGGAAATTAAAATTAATAATGCCCACCAGCAAAGGGCTTCTACACCTTAGTCTGATTCTCTAATGGAAAAGCTGGTAGGAGTTAGTCTGTCTCTGGAGTCACGCAGTACACACACTACCTGTTGTGTTATGACAAGACAACGGATCTCAGAGGCTATACACTGTTTTGCATGTTGTATTATTAAAGGTGGTCCATCATGAACCACTTAGAGGACTCTGAAATTGAAACGGTTATAAATAGCATCATGCAAATGATACCTGGGGGGTCAACAAATCACTTGTGAGGCAACCTCATCCCAGTGTACCAACTGCGTTCTTTCTCTTAAATGTCCTTAGGGAAACGAAGCTCAGGAAAAGGAAACTCCTCTGACCATGAAGGGTGTTGGAATGAAGAAAGCTGGACGTTTAACCAGAGTGGGACCAGTGGGAGCAAGAAGTTCAAGAAGACAAAGCCAAAGGAAGATTCTCTCCTTGGGTAAGTGCCTGTGAGCACATCAGCACACTGCATAGACCCCAAGTGTAAACAGAAATCACTAACTGCTTCTTCTTGAGTATTCATTCAGCACTTACTACGGTCTTCATGAGCACAGTAAAAGAATAGAAATCTAATGTGTCACATGTTCCTGCTGGTAATGTGGTTGTGTGAGTGACACTGTCATTCACATTTTAGGTCTAGTATAATGTATGTAGATTTTGGATGTAAGCCTGAGTTTGAATTGAGGCCCACCATGTATTAGTGGTGTGACGTTATAAATCCTTTAATATTGCCAGGACACATTTTCTCATCTGAGGTTTACAATGGGTATTCTATAAACATGTTTACATTTTGCCCCCTTACTTACTGTACATATTTTATTTAATATTTCTAAAGGTTATGTACATATGTTTATAAAATAAGACGACAGCTCAAAAATGTAAGGTAAATAAAATTATGTTTCTACCTCTAACCTTTTTTGTTTAAACCATGATCTATTGCTGTAAGATAAAAATGTTAGATTGACTATTCTCCTGCTACCGAGAATATTCAGTAATTAATTATGTGTTGAAATGCAGTATCAAGCAATAACATACATCAAGTTATCTTGAGTAAGTATCGTTAAGGATTACTTCATTTTTAATGTTATTCCAAAGATTCTTAATACCAATCTTAATATAAAACATTTTGTTAGGAGAGTCAGTACTTTATACTGGTGAGGGAATCATCTGCATATTCAGTAGTAGTATTTTAAAAATCCTTCGAGATTTCTTATTAGCCCAATTTGAAAAGAATACATTGAATAGAAATAAGTACATTTTTATATTTTCCATATTTTTTCATGTGTGTTTAAAGGTATGCAAATTCCATGCACTGGGAGTATTGTATTTGGTTTATTCATAAATATTTGCATTTCTGTTAGTGGAATAATATATTTTTTTCCTCGGAAGTTACAGTGCTTTAAAATCTGGTTAATTCTAAGGCTCTAGGTCATCACAAAGTAGTAGGAGAGTGGAAATTATTTCTCATATTGTGAAATTCCTCAGGATTATTTATTTTAAGGTGATATTTTTTATAACTTTTATGTATTTCCTTTTTAATATTTTAAATGTCCAGAGCAGTTCACATTAGTTTTGCCTACACTATGCTTAAACAATGACATAAAAATTCTTATATTCAGTATCGTCAAATGGTATTTTCAAATGCAGGATTTCCTAAAAAAAAATGTGACCCCTGAGTTCAGGACCGATGCTCTGTATCTTCTGGAACGACCAGTGCCCTGTGGGTCTAGTCACAGAGAGGAGCAGGTCCCACTGTAGACATTGTGAAGTCCTGGGGGAATAAAGCAGGCATTAAGACTCTCCAGCCAAAAGGTTTCTGATGCTTCCATTAGAAAGGGCTGACACTGTGAGAGAAGTGTTTCCTCCAGTCTTCTTTGGGAACAAGAAAAGTGAAATAATCTTTTGGAAATCTGTGTCTGAAAAGAGATTGGTGTGTGGGTTGTTTTTGTTTCAGTCATTTCTAAGGAAGGCACATGTATGTAACTGGGAGTGTGGTTTTTCTGTAGGCTCTAATCAACAGTAAACCTCTGGTCTTTGCTATTTCCTCCCCCACCCCCACTTCATACAGGCCTGTCAGAGTTAGACTTTCTGGGTCTGCTTTGTTTAGAACACGCCAACATAGTGGATGAGCAGTGAGAAATGCCAGTTCCTATCAGTCTTCTCTGAGATTTCTAAATGAGCATGTTAACCCCTTTATCACAGAAAATGTGCTATTTGTAACCAAGAAAAATTCACTGAGTATTGGCAGTTCTAATCTTACAGCCCTCCTCAAGAAAAACATAGATCATTATTCTAGGTGAAAAAAGGAAAAAAAAACCCCAAGGGATCTTACGAGTTCTAGCTCACATTTTCCTAATTTTCTTTGGTTTTTCACATTATCTGAGAAATTCACAAATTATAGATCCCTTTCTGATAGTATCTGGTTACTGTCTGATTTTCCATTGGTATAAACGTCTTTGAACTGGATGAAGAAGGATTTTGTTAATGCCGGAGCGTCACCCGCAGCTACCACCCTCCCTGCTCTGATAGAACTGAGTAACGGCCGTTTTCCATCGGCCATTCTGATGGTCTTTAGACCGTCTTGTCTCTGCTGCCCAACTCTTATATATTCCTCCAAACAGAACAGTTTTAGGTAGACACACCTCAAGTACAACCCCTACGTAGCAGCTCAACACATGAGCCATTAGCTTCTTGTAAGTTAACTCAAGGCTGCTCTCTTCCCAGAATGCCTTCCATTTTGCATCCAGGACGCACAGCCGTTCTGCTGTAGCTACTCCCATCTGTTTGGGTTTCATCTTAGTTAATAAGTCTCAGCAAGGATCCAGCAGGCATGCTGCCATGACTGGGTGGGGGCCTTAGAGACAGTCAGAAGCAGCCCAAGGATTTCCCAGCTTTGCTGGTGCCATTTCTGAAGTCATCCGTGGTTTGTGTTAAAGCACATCTGTCTCTCCACCACCATGTTCATTGAAAACTGGCTTTCCTTGTCGTTGAGTGCTTTATCGTCATCCTGGTCAACTCTCCGGAATTTTTCTGATATTCAGAGTTTTTGTTTGTGTTTTCTTTGTGTGTTGGATATGTTTTAATCAAGTACTAGTCAATAAATACTTTCTTTTTTTTAAAAAAGATTTTATTTATTCATTTATTTGACAGACAGAGCGAGAGAGGGAACACAAGCAGGGGGAGTGGGAGAGGGAGAAGCAGGCTTCCCACTGAGCAGGGAGCCCGATGTGGGGCTCGATGCCAGGATCCTGGGATCATGACCTGAGCCGAAGGCAGACGCTTAACGACTGAGCCACCCAGGCGCCCCTCAATAAATATTTTCTTAAAAGAAGTACCGATCTATACCCTATTGCCAATAAGCTTGCTAATATAGATAATATATACGAATCTTTAGAATGAGAAACTTGTCTGGATGGAATATGCATTGTATTGAATTTAATGAAAAATGGCCGTGCCAATGGAGAGAACTTCAAAAATATTCTTATATTTTAAATAATGTTTCTGCTTTTCTAAGGCAATAAGATAACCTTTCATGGGAATTGACTGAGAAAGCTGTGCTGATAAATCTTCTCAAGCATTTCTGAACAGATGTTTTTGTCCTTGCACAGAGTTTATGAACAGTGCCCTAATTCTCAGGGACCCTGTTTTCAAATGGAATATCTTAAAATCTATCTTGTATCATTTTCTGTTTAAATATTTTTGTCATGTGCTGATCGAAGCCATCCCCCTTCTCTTACTAGCTCAGCAAAGCTGGATGAAGAATTTGAAAAAAAATTCAACAGCCTCCCTCAATATAGTCCTGTTACATTTGACCGGAAATGCATACCTGTCCCAAGGAAAAAGAAGAAGACTGGAAACATGTCCTCAGAACCGACTAAAACCAGCAAAGGTTAGATGTGTGTTATGCCTCCTGCCGAGAGGCCGGTATCTCACTGCTCTTTGGTGCTTCTGCAACTCCCTCTAGATACGTAATTGGACTTAGACTGAGGCAGTGAGGCAGTAACCAGATGGAATTTTAGCTTGCTTTCCAGAATTATTAGTATGGTTCCTGCCTCACTTCTCGCTCCCTTCTTTCCCTCCTAATCCTCCTCAGCCTCTGTTCTCTGCCATCTCAGCCTGCACATTGGCCCTGAAAGGTGTAGCTAAGTGTTACACATGGTCTTCGACTTTCTGCTCTCCAGAGTTCTGACTTGGAGATGTGGCGCTTTTCTTGAGCAGAAACTGCTGGCCAAGCCTAATTCCTCTGTTTGCTGTATCTGTGACAGGTTCGACTCTGGGACTGTGAAATCCTTCTAAGTGCCTAATCAGAGTACTCCATTCTTTACCAGCAGTCTGGACCAAATGAAAATAAAGCCAAATGCAAATAATCCTCCAGCAATACATTGAAAGTGGTTTTGTTAAGTTTAGAAAAATACTATTTGAGCGTGTTCATTTTGAAGAATATCAGATTCTTCCCTGTGGGTATCAGGGAAGCTTTCAAAATTATCTGCATGACTTGGGTGGGTATCAGCATTCATCAAGGGCAACACTAGTTCAGAGGGGGGTTTTGAAGAGTGTGAGACCACCATTATATGTCAGGTGGGGGCTTGGGTTCTAAGCATCGGAGCCTGCTCAGGACATTCAAGCACAATAAATGATTGTCCTCCCCAAAATGATGGCACTGCTCTTATGGAGAAACTTGTATTCTGATTTTACTTAGGTCTCAAGATTGGTGGGGAAATGTACCTCTAGTTTTCCATACAGATGTGAAAGACTTCATTCTCTTAGTCTCCTGTAAGGACAGTGAATGGAGAGATGAAGAACTTGCGTGTCGGGGTTTCTGTTGCTTGCAGGATTTGATGGAAGAGTTTTTTTTAATTACTCTGCAAAAGTGGCTGCCTGTTACCTGTTCCATGTCAAATCAGACCCTTTTTTGGTGTATTTTAGATAGATGGCTAGGTGGATAGATATAATATGATACATATCTTTGCATAAATCTTGCTAAATTCTAGCATTCATAGATAATGATCGGAGATAAATATTAATGAGCAGACACAATTTTATGGATTTAGAGGGACTATACAAAAGTCTAGGAAAAATTATGTTTTCTTTAAAGAAACTTAAACTTTTCTCCCTTAAGACCAAAAACCTCCTTTGCACACTGGAGTTGACACAACTGAGGAGGGTCGCTTTGAGATCTGTATCTCAAGATAGATCTGTGTACTGAAGAAAATTCCCCCTTCCTAATTAGAGGCAGAGAGGAACGTAAAAGTGATTTCGGAATTAGCTTGGTTTTCCTCTGTGTTCAATAAAAACAAGTCTAGTGAATAAAGAACTAAAAAAGAAATGTTGCATCACCAAGTTTGCTCATCTGGGAAAATAAAATAGGGTTGTATCGAGATCTTCCAAGATAAGTAGGAAAGAAAGAAAGTAGCCTTGCTGACAGGTAGGTAGCTGAGTACTATAATGGATTACCAAAAGAAATGACAGTCTTTGTGCCCTGGAGACATCTAGGAATAGGCAAAGTAGTCCGTGAGCCCAAAGATGCCCAGCTACCTTGAGCTCCCATAATTCTTGGATTTAAAGTTGCTGATAAATACCTGACAAGCCAGTAAAATGGAACTTAATTGATTGATGTGCAGGATGTATTCTCTTCCTCCACCCCCAGTAGTTTGAGACATTCATTTTCAAGCCCTGAAGTTGGCCAAATTATCTATCAGAGAATGTAACAGTAGATTTATTTTTGTAAAGCTATAAAACCCTGAGTTAGGATCTATTTTCATGAGACCTTCTCTTGGGTCTTAGTTATCTGTTATATATTTTTCCTCTCCCAGCTGAGATTAACAGTATTTCTTCTGATGTGAAATAGCTTTTTGGAGTTTTGGATTATACCTCATACAGTGTCCTCTTAACTCTTCTGTTATGCCTCTCAAGCCACTGAGCCACTGGGTCCTTACAGCCTATCAGTAATTACGTAGGTAGGAGTCTTTCAAGACTAGATTTTGCTCTGCATTCTGACTCATGGAGCAAAATGCAGTTAAAATAAAGCAGAATCTAAACAATACATTCTCTTTTTAGCAAACTAAAGAAATAGTATTTGTAACTAATTGTAATTTGGCACTAACAGCACCAGTGTACTATCCTACAAGTTATTAATGAAATTATCATACCAGCTGTGCTGTAATTTGCCTGATCCTCAGAGGATAGAGAAGATTGTTTTCTTAGACTCTAGACTCTTTACACCTTTGCATAATGAGTTGTTCAAAGCAAAAATTGTGTATAAGATCATTAGTTTATTAATGAAAGAGTGTGTGTCCATAGGAAACCTCATTTCTCCTCCAGCAATTTGGTATTTTGTCTATAGTTTCTCCTGTGTTTATCCTTAAACAATTACTATATTTTCCCCTGCCTTATACTATGGGCTTTTTTTAGCTGCTCCGGGTTATATAAAATGTAGAGAGTTTTTCTCTAATGCTGTCTAGAGGAAATGGTTATGTATGCATGTATATAGTTCTAGATCTCAACAACATAGTGTCTGCTGGGGTTTACACTTCTGCTGTCCCAGTGGCCTCCTTATTTATATCTTTGTTTCCAAGGAGTCTCTTCCTCTTGTCTAGTGTTCCCTCCACTATCTGTGCCCTGTCCCTCATGTCTGTATAATGGGGCTTGTCAGAAACTCTCCGACAGAAATGGATGAAAATAACCACATGCCACCCCTCCTCTGACTGGGCTCAGGCTACATTATAGGAGGCAGAGCTCGATGACTTAGGGAAAGAATTTCCCTTTGCTTCTAAGAACAGATTACCTAGTAAATTGAAATCCATCTAACTTCTGGTGCCGTTCAGCCGAGGCAGCCCATACCTGTGTGTTTTCTGGTTTATCTCTCATAGTTACTTGTATATATTCAAATGAAGGCTTTAAAATATAAGTCTAAATCTAATTGTAACTTAAAAGGTCGGTTTTGACACATTATTTTAAGTATATTGTTAATGTATGAAGCACTTTTTACAAAAATATCAGAAGTCAGAGTGCTCTACAGAATAGTAATTTTCAGACAAAGTAGGGTCATGGAGAAAAAGTTAATTGAGTTCAACTTCGAGTGTTTAAATTATGTCCCAGCTTGACCCTTGACTTCACTTCTCCTTCTGTATCTCTTCAGTCTTCTCACATTGCGCCTTAGCCTGTTATCAAACATGCTGGTGGTCCGCATTTTTCTTCCAATCCATGTTTATATTTTAAGATTGGAATTCCCAATGATTAAGGATTTGAGATTTTAAAAAATCGCAATGGTAATAAAAGAAGCAGGTTTACAAAATTAAAGGTTGAGGGCGGAATCCCATTTGGGATTCAGCCAAACTGAGGATACTTTCAGTGTTAGAGGACCAAGAGCTAAAGTCAGCCCGATTAGCCCTTCGTATCAGGAAGTTACAGCTTCCGGTTTAGGCAGAACTCTGTATTTTGCCCTGTTAACTGTTTGAGCATCTTCACTGCCACCAGATATTTTCAGGAACATGGTGACAGCACATTTGCAGATATAAAAGGTATACTACCTGATGTCATACTGAATTCCTTAACAAGACATTCATGTACAGCCCAGTGAGGTAGTTCCTGCCCCTCACTGAATCCGAGGGACAGGAACTTGATTGTGGCTGGTTTACTCAGACTTCAAGTCAGCAGATCCACATGTCCAGCAGCTGGGAACACTTTGCTGTAAATTATCACAAAGGAACTTATTGTTTCATTGGTTATTTATTATTTATGTATCTATTACAAAAATGACAGCCTAGTTTTAGAATAAAACTTCTGCTCTTTTTATAGCTTAGAAACATGAAACCATAGAACCTGGGCCTTTGCCACCACTGTTCGCGTCACACATAACCATTGTTCCCTGCAACAGTTCTATAGAACGAGGTTCACTTAATTCACCTTACCTGCGGATCTTGAGAAATGATCACCCCAGGCTAATACTGAAGTGGCTTCTGTGTCACGATAGCTCCTTACCCCCAAAATGTCCATGTTTTAGCAAATCCTGAGTAACATTAATGTTTTGGAAAGGTTATTGTTAATGTCTCTGTGGTAGCCCTCTTACCCTCTCAGATTGGGGTTTTCCATTTTCTCCCCAGCTGTGAAGTTAGGTGCAAAGGAGACAGATATCATCACCATACAGGCTATCCTCCCCAAAAGTAGAGCCACTCCTCAGCTAGTTTCCATGCCAGCCACATGTGATTTTTGTCTTAAGGAATTAGAAGGTGACTCAAACAGTCTTTTAAGAAATTTGGTAGGGAGATTAAGAAAGAGATGGGATCAGAACATGACCTAGTAGTTTAGTGAAAGACTTGCAGTTTTTTTTTTAAGGTAATCTCTACCCGCAACATGGGGCTGGAACTCACGACCCCAAGACCAGGAGTTGCGTGCTCTACCTACTGAGCCCGCCAGGCGCCCTCCATTGCATTTTTTGCTTTCTGAACCATTCCTTCTAAAACTCTCCCGCTTTTCACTTCCTACCTGCTTTTCCCTCCAGGTATGTTTCTGAGTTAATATAATTAACTAAGGAAAAAATGGTAGCGAATTTCCTTGTA
This sequence comes from Callorhinus ursinus, assembly GCF_003265705.2. Classification (NCBI taxonomy): domain Eukaryota; kingdom Metazoa; phylum Chordata; class Mammalia; order Carnivora; family Otariidae; genus Callorhinus; species Callorhinus ursinus. The sequence continues at coordinate 45,510,286 of NW_027397063.1, forward strand.
TGTACTGTTTATTAGAAATTTTGACTTTATTTTCCTTTAGACAAAATATCACACATATGTATCGTAGTGGTGAACAGAGGTCAAATTGTTCATTTCTTGACTGAAATTGCTGCTTCTCAGTGACTGCAATTATATCTGGTCTATTACTTCTTCTAGTTTGTCACTTTCTTCTTTATCTGAAGTTTTGTTTTATAGCTATAGTTTGGGGGATGTCTAGGAGCAAGGAGGTTTAAAAATAAAAGTTTACAGAAGCTCCTCTGTATACTAAATCACTCTGGATGTTCTTTTCTCATGTTAAAATTGACAACCTCTATCTTTAGCTTTGTCCTTAAATTGTACTTTTCAGATTTTGCTGAGTGTGTTTGGGTCTGAAAATACGTATCCTTTGCTTCTTTCCTAACCCATCTCATCCATCCTTATGGTCCTAAGAGGTCTCAGAATTGTTTTTCTGCGTTCTTCCACTTCTCTTTTCCGTGACTGCCTATGTCTCATTCAGGTGCTCCAGCCCTGAGTTTCCCTGGTTGTCTAAAATACATAGGAGGCAGTGATTGTAAATGGATGATAGAGAATACCTGTGATATTAATGGAGTACGTACACACACTATATATTTTTTGTATTTGTTAAATTTATTTTCTTTCCCTTGTTGCTCACTTCCCCCCTCCCTGAAAAGAAGTCAACAAGTCATTTTCTATTTCTATTTCAAACCACCACCAGCTAATCCAGAAGTATTTGCTTTTGGTTATTTAAAAGGATGGCTTGGTGTAGTCATCAAAAAACACTTACACAACCTTCTGTTATCGGTAATAATAGCTACAGATGTCATTTCTTGAGCTCTTACTTTTTGCCAACCAGTGGTTTAAGAACTTTGTTCATGCAGCAAATACTGTTCACAACCAGTCATCTGCTAAACACCATTCCAGAATGTAGAATATATCTGTGAATGAAAACAAAGAACCCTGCTGCCATGGTGGTTACATTATGCCTGGGGTACCAGCCTAAACAGTAAGCAAAGCATATAATGTGTTAGAAGGTGAGAAGTGCTATGGAAAAAAGAATAGGTGTGATAGAACAACTGGGCAAAAGATCAACAAGGAAAGAGAACACTTGAACACTCTGCATTAACTAGACCTAACAGACATACATGTATACTTCATTTTATTGCACTTAACAGATACAGTGTTGTTTTACACATTGAAGGTCTGTGCCAGTACTGTGTCAAGCAAGTCTATCGGCATTCCAACATTTACTCACTTGGTGTCTCTGTGTCATACTTTGGTGATCTGTGAACAATGATTACAACTCAGTTAATGGTTAGCATTTTTTAAAGATTTTATTTTTATTATTTAGAGAGAGAGAGAGAGAGAGAGCAGGGGAGGGGCAGAGGGAGAGTGAGAATCTTAAGCAGATTTCCATGCTGAGTGTGGAACCCAATGCAGGACTCGATCCTGAGATCATGGCCTGAGCCAAAATTAAGAGTCAGATGCTTAACCAACTGAGCCACCCACGTGTCCCATGGTTAGCCTTTTTAGCAATAAAGTCTCTTTTCATTGAAGTATATACATTTTTTTGTAGACCTAATGCTATTGAACAGTTAATAGACTATGGTATAGTGTAAACATAATTTTTATATGCACTGGGAAACCAAAACATTCATTTGTTTCAGTTTATTACGATGTTTGCTTTATTGCGATGGTCTAGAACCAAACCTGCAGTATCTCCAAGCTTTGCCTATAGGTAGAATTCTCCACCCATCAATAGTAGACTATACATTCTTCTCAAGTGCACATTGGAACAGTTTCTAGAATGTACTATACACTAGGCCATAAAACAAACCAATACATTTAAAAGGATTGAAGTAATTTCAGTTATGTTGTCTGATTACAGTGGAATGAAATTAAAAATCAACAACACGAAAATGTTTGGGAAACTCACAAATATGTGGAGATTAGGCAATATGCTCTAAATAGCCAGTAAGACACTTTGGCAGCACATATACTCAATAACCAATAAATCAAAGAGAAAAATAAAAAGAAAGAAGAAATTAATAAGGAAATCAGAAAATACTTTGAGATGAATAAAAATGAAAATACAACATACCAAAATTTATGGGATACAACTAAGACAGTGCTTAGAGCACAGTTTATAGCTATAAATGTATATGTCAAGAAAGAAAAAGGATCTCAAATCAATAATCTGACTTATCTTGAAACATTGTAAGAAAAAGAGCAAATGAAACCTAAAGGAAGTAGAAGAAAGGAAATGATAAAGATTAAAGAGGAAATTAATAAAATTAAATAAAGAATAGAAAATCATTAAAGAGTCAATGAAACCAAAAGCTGGTTCTTTGAAAAGAGCAACAAATTAGAAAAATGTTTAGCTAGACTGATCAATTAAGAAGGAGAATACTAAAGCTGTTAAAAAATCTAATAGGGGACATTACTGCTGACCTTACAGAAATGGAACAGATTAGATAGGAATACTATGAACAGTTACATATCAATAAATTAGATAACCTGTGTGAAATGGACAATTCCTAGAAAGCACAAACTACCAAAACTGATAATAAGAAGAAATAAACAGTCTGAATAGAACAATAACTACTAAAGAGATTGAATTTAGTAATCACAAAAGTACCAAAGGAAAAAAACCCAGGCACTGGCTTCACTGCTAAATTCTACCAAACATTAAAGAAGAATTAATATCAATTTTTCACAAACTCATTCAAAAATTAGAAGAAGAGGGAATATCTCCTAATTCATTCTGTGAGGCCAATTATGACCCGAATGTCAAAACTAGACAAAGATATCACAAGAAAAACTACAGATCATACCTCTTAAAAACAGGGACATAAAATTCCTTAACAAAATAGTAGCAAACCAAATCCAGCAACATATAATAAGAATTATATACCATTACCAATTATATACCAAGCAGGCTCTTACTCCCAGAATGCAAGGTTGGTTTAACATCCAAAAATCAATGTAGTATACTATATCAATAAAACAACAGAAAACCCGTGTGATCATCTTAATAGATGTAGAAAAAAAGCATTTGACAAAATCCAACATATTTTATGAGAATAGTCAACAAACTCAGAGTGGAAGGAAACTTCCTTAACCTGATAAAGAGCAGCTACAAAAATCCCACAACATTCCTATTTAATAGTGACAGACAATGCTTCCCCCTAAGGTAGGGAACAAGATAAGGATGTCCACTCTCAGCATTTCTGTTCAGCATTGTACTTGAGGTTCTAGCCAGGGCAATTAGGCAAGAAAAAGAAACAAAAGATATGTATATTGTGGAAAGGAAGAAGTAAAACTATTTCTATTCATAGATGATGTGATATTTTATATAGAAAACCTAAGGAGTCCCCAGAAAACTACTATAGCTAATAAATTAATGAGTTCAACAGGTTTGAAGGATACAAAAATCAGTTGTAATGCAGAGAAAGGGGAGCCCTCTTGCACTGTTGGTGGGAGTGCAAACTGGTGCAGCCACTCTGAAGAACAGTATGGTGGTTCCTCAAAAAGCTAAAAACAGAACTACCCTATGATCCAGCAATTGCACTACTAGCTATTTACCCAAAGAATAAAAAAAAAAAAATGCACATTCAAAGGAATACATGCACCCCAATGTTTATAGCGGCATTATCAACAATAGCCAAACTGTGAGATGCCCATCAACTGATGAATGGATAAAGAAGAAACGGGTGTGTGTGTGTGTGTGTGTGTGTGTGTGTGTATGTGTGTGTGTACTGGAATGCTACTCAACCATCAGAAAGAATGAAATCTTGCTATTTGCAATGACGTGAAGGGAGCTAGAGTGTATTATGCTATGTGAAATAAGTCAGTCAGAGAAAGACAAATACCATATGATTCCACTCATATGTGGAATTTAAGAAACTGAATGAACATTCAGGACTGGGGGGAAAAAAGATGGAAACAAATCATGAGGACTCTTAACTATAGAGAACAAACAGGGTGGATGGAGGGATGGGGGGATGAGAGAGATGAATGATGGGTATTAAGGAGGGCACTTGTTCTGATTAGCACTGGGTTATATGTAAATGATCCACTGAACTCTACTCCTGAAACCAATATTGAACAGTATGTCGACTAACTAGAATTTAAATTTAAAAAAAAAATCAGTTGAATTTTGTACAGTTTCAATGAACAATCTGAAACTGAAGTTAGGAAAACAATTCCATTCATAGTAACATCAAAAAGAATAAAGTACATAGGAATAAATTTAACAAAAGATGTGCAACACATTGAAAGCTACAAAGTATTGTTGAAAGAAAAACAATCAAAATAAATGGAAAAACATCCCATATTCATGGATTGGAAGACTTAATATTGTTAAGATGGAAACACTCCTTCAAATTGATCTACAGATTCAACCCAATCGCTATTAGAATTCTAGCTTCTTTTATAGATACTAAGAGATTCTAAAATTAATGTGGAATTGCTAGAGATTCAGAATTGCCAAAATAATTTTTTCAGTTTTAAAACTAGCTACAAAAACTAGTAGACAAGACAGCGTGGTACTGACATAGTTATATAGGTTAATGGAATAGAATTGAAGGCCCAGAAAATAGACCTATACATCATTGGCCAATGGTTTTTCAATGAAGAAGGTAAGAGTATTCAATGGCAAAAAGATTAGTCTTTTCAAAATTGTGCTGGGACAACTGGATAACCACATACAAAAGAATGAATTTGAACTCTTACTTACCTCAGACAATATACAAAAATTAACTTGAAATGAATCAAAGACCTCAATGTGAAAGCTAAAGCTATAAAACTTTTCAGAGAAAACATAGGGGTCAAATCTAAGTGACCTCAGATTTGGCAATGGATCCTTTGTGACACCAAAATACAAAGTAAATAAATTGGACTGTTGAAAATTTAAAACTTTTGTGCTTCATAGGACACTGATAAAGTGAAAAGACAATCCACAGAATGGGAGAAAATATTTGCAAACTACCTACCTGATAAAGGACTTTTGTCTAGAATATATAAAGAACTCTTACAGCTCAATAAAAAGAAAGACAACTCAGTTTAAAAATGGACAAATTAGACGAACCATGAGAGACGATGGACTCTGAGAAACAAACTGAGGGTGCTAGGGGGGAGGGGGGTGGGGGGATGGGTTAGCCTGGTGATGGGTATTAAGGAGGGCATGTACTGAATGGAGCACTGGGTGTTATACGCAAACAATGAATTGTGGAACACTACATCAAAAACTAATGACATAGTATATGGTGATTAACATAACATAATAAAAAAAAAGGATAAAGTTGCTCCAGACATCCATGTAAAAAAATAATAAAAAAATAAAAATGGACAAATTATCAGAACTCTTTCTCTAAAGAAGATATACAAATGGCCATTGGGCCCATGAAAAGATGCTTGACATCATTAGTCACCAGGAAAATGCAAATCAAAACTACAGTGAGAGAAATGCATCCTTATGATGATCATACTCAAAGACAGATAATAGTAAGTGTTGACAAGGATGTTAAATAATCTGGCAGTTCCTCCAAAGGTTTATAAACATAGTTACCATACGACCTAGCAATTTCCACTGCTAGGTATATGTCCCAAAAATATGAGCACACAAAAAGCTTAATATATGAGTAATTCTAATTATTATTCATAATCCAAAGGTGGAAGCACCCCAGATATCTATCAGCCCATGAGTGAATAAACATAATGTGGTACATCCATGCAGTGGAATACTATTCAGCCTTTAAAAAGGAGTGAACTGCTGATACACACTACAACATGGGTGAGCCTTGCAAACATAGCAAGTCAAAGAATCCAGATACAAAAGACTGTATTACATGATTCATTTGTGTGAGATTTCCAGAATAGGCAGATCTATAGAGACGGAAAGGAGATGAGTGATGGCTGAAGGATAGAGGGAATGCAGAAATAGGGAAGAGTGATAGCTAAAGGGTATGGGATTTACTTTTGAGGTGATGGAAATGTTCTAAAATTGGTGACAGTTGCAGATGTGTGTGGACGTAAGAGCCAGTGAGTCGTGTGCTGGAGGCAGGAGTAGGAATAGTTTGCCTTTGGCGGGGCGGGGCAGTACATGTGGGTGCAGCTGCTGGCAGGTGGGTAGTGGGAGCAGGGGCAGCTTATAGAGTCTCTGACTCTTTAAATCCTCACGTCAGCTCTAAGTTAGGCACTGTCTTTATCCCCATTTACAGATGAGCAAACAAGTTACATAAAGTGATTTGAATCCGTTTCACATAGGAATATATCAGCAAAGTATATATAGAAAGAAACCTGCTTTGGGGAGATCAGTGCTGCTGTCGGCATTTCTGATTAGGTGATTGACAAATCGTAGTTCTGTTTTCTTTATCTGAGGAAACAAAGATACAATCTGAGACTTCTCTCCCCTCCCACCCCAATTTTTTGGGGCAAATGTTTTTCTATTTTTAAAGCACATTTTCTTCCCAGAATAACCTCAGAAAAGGCTAGAAAGCTATCCGATGCTCTCAGGCAATTATTGCCCTGAAAGTGCTGTTCTTACTACAAAAACCAGTTTCGTAGAAGAGAAGAAATGCCCCTGCCATCTTTTCCTTCACCATACTGAGGAATCTAAAATAAAGTAAAATCGCTTCTTTGTTAATGCCTACAGCTACTCTTCAGTTACGGGTTGTGGTCTGTCTCTAGTCACTAAATCTGCAGTTTCTGCTTAGGGAGTCCCAGCCCGAATGGGGGCTCCTGCCCAATACATTCCTAAGGAAAATTTTTCAGTGGGTTTTAAGTAAGCCTAAGGAAGGGCGCTGAGTACTATTTAGAGGAGTGAAGATATGCAAGAAGACATTTCTTGTGACTCCGTTTGCTTGTACCACAAGGGGGAGGAGGGTGTAATTGTTTAGGAACACACGGTATTGTTTTATGAAACATTGTCAATTTAAAATATATTTATATTAATATTGTCTGTAGGTCCTTTCCAGTCTCAGAAAAAGAACTTATTCCACAAAATTGTCAGCAAATATAAGCACAAAAAGGAGAAGCCTAATGTTCCGGAAAAAGGTATTGGTGCCTTCCATCCTCCATCAAGGTTTCTTGGCCACCTCCATTGTGAATTCATCTTTGAGTAACGCTTCTGTGCACCGCCTTTGCCTTTTCCCCTCTCAGCTTGCTTCAGTGTCATCAGCTCCTAATGCAGGCGTATTCGTTATCTCTAGACTCCGCGGCTAATTGCAAAGAGAGATCTCCTTCACTTGGATTCCTACTCAAATCCCATAATGTCTCTATTTTCAGAGTTCCATATGAATCCTAAAATTGCTGTTTTCATCCATATTTGGTGCATTTTGTAACTTAGTCTTCTTGAGCTCTTATCCACTTATTTCCTTTGACTATTCTCGTTTCTCTCATGTGGGGCAGCCTTCAAACCAGGACTACATTTTCATACCTCCTGAAACCTCAGGAGTTTCCTATTCATATGAAAGTGCCCCCATTTCTGTACTTTCTCTGACCCTTGAGGACTCTTGTCTGGGAGGATTCCACTCCGAAGCCGTAACCTGTCTCTTTTTTTCCAGTCTCTGTTACTTTGTTTGCCAGGCTCTTCCCACCCCCTTCAGTCACATAACTTATTCCCAGAGGGCACTAGACGTGCATTGCCCTCCACCATCTCTTCACTCTGAGCATCTGTCTTAATTGTTATGATTTTGATGGGCCCTTGAACCTCTTCAGGACTCATCTGAAGATTTCCTTCTTCTCGTAGTTCAGGACTCCTATTCTTATTCCACATAAAAGATAAATCTCCCTGTCTGGTTCAGTCCAGCCATGTGTCCCAGAAGTTAGGCTTTCTTTAGCATCGCCCTGCATGTTCCTGTCATGACCACTGTGAGCCTACTCATCCGATGCCCATTCGCATCCCACTTGCATGGCCAGATGTGAAGCCTTTCATGTTTCTGGAATGAGGCTTTAAATGCACCTGTCTTCCATGTGTAGACATATGTGCCTATTCATTCCTGTATGTGACCTTTTACTTCATTTGGGTTTTATTTTTCACCCCTGCTCTAGCCTCTTAGTTTTGTTTTGTATGTTAATATTTTTTTCTCTGCTTCCAGTAGAGAAACCTCACTCTTTAGGTAAAATGTCAGTTATCGTTCCTTTTTAACTGATGGTCAGTTGTCTTGATGAAAGTCATAGAAATTATCCAACAGTGTATTTGACAGAAGGCAGATTTGTTTATTTTCAATCCATTTCCTGTATCACCTGATTATTTTAGTTGGCAAATGCCGTTTTGAGAATTAAATAGCTAAAATAAAACTCTGCTTCATTTGTGTGATAAAGTTTCATATATACACTGTTTTGTGTATTATCTTCTTTTTATACGGTTATGTGTCTGTCCTAGGAGTAGAGTTTCACTTTCTTTCTCTGTCGTTGTTTTTTAGGAAGTGGGGATAAATGGTCAAACAAGCAACTCTTCTTGGATGCCATTCACCCTACAGAAGGTAAACGCAACAGTATTCTCTGTATCATTTCAGGTAGTCTGTGTTGGAAAGGTTTAAAAAGGCATAATTTATATAGGCTCACCCAAGAGCACTATACCTGAGGACTCGTAATTTGGTTGTTTTTAATTTTCAAATCAAAACTGACAGATTTTTTGACCCTACTGAGGGTCATGCAGTGTGTCATATATAGCTTAATTTGTCAAAGGGGCACTTACAGCCTTTGAACCACATTAACCAGAAATTAAAGTTTTCTATAACTAAAAATATTCAGTGTTGCATTCATGTTGCAGGCAGATGCTTATGGGAGCCAGAGTAGAGCCAGTGTGGGGCTTTCCTGGTTGGCTGGGCTTGGGCATGTCAGCAGTGTTCCTGTCCTGAACTTCATCCCAGCACAGCTCCCAGGACCTCCAAATATGTTCAGATGGAATGCTCCAGAGGCTTACGGATAACCAAGGAAAAGTTCCATGTTGACTAGCGTAATGTTACAGGTCCTGGGTGCAGATTTTACTTCAAAATTTCCCACAGCCCTATTTAGTCGTGATGTCTACCTAATTTCTGTTAAATATTGAACCCTCCAGTGAGTGCTCATTTCTGTGACTGTGAAGGGGCTGTCATCTTCTTACCACTGATTCCTTTTTTCATTGTCGCTATTTTTAAGGAGCTCAACTTTTTTTTTTTTTTTTAAAGATTTTATGTATTTATTTTAGAGAGAGAGCATGTGCCTGCGCGTGTGAGCTGGGAGAGGCAGAGGAAGAGGGAGAGAGAATCTGAAGCAGACTTTGCACTGAGCTTGGAGCCCCATGCGGGGCTTGATCCCACAACTGGGAAATCATGACCAGAGCCGAAACCAAGAGTCAGACGTTTAACCGACAGAGCCACCCAGGTGCCCCAAGCTCAGCATTTTTATAGTCCTTCATTAGGAGTTGCTTCATTTGAAAACTAGAAGCAATCTTAAAGATCACTGAGTCCAGTCCCTTTGATTTACTTACTAGAAAGGGGGACTTCATGAAGAAGACCATGTCTTTTGACTGACTCCCAAATACACTGTCGTTCCTTTCCTGAAAGGGAGAAAAAATTTAAAATGCATATTTGGCCTAAGTCATTTATCAGAAATCCTCATGTGTTAAAGATATTTCTTAAAAAATATTCCAACTTGAGTTTATAGCAAACATGAAATTGTTTTTATTCGGTACGCACTGTTCACACGAGCCAGATGTCTGCTTTTATGTCATTGCACTCTTACAAAAAATGCCAGCAGTGTATCTGTTTTCTGGCCTGTTACTTCACATGCAGAACCTCTCCAGAGGACTGTTTCTGCCCTTAGCTGGCAAAGCCAAATATGAATTGCTGTGCTGCTCTCAGCATTAAATGCTAACATCCAAAATGCAATATATTAGCTCTTGTGAATTTTAAAGATATATTCTGCACAGACTTCATAAATGCAAGGCAGTGATGAACAGTCAGAGGAATCGAAGAGGCTCTTAAGACCATCTTACTCTTTACTTGAAATGATACTGTTCTAAATGTTTTGTTTTTTAAACAGAAACTCCGTGTCATGTAGAACATGGTATCATAGTGTGTGCAGTGAGGTAGAAAGAATGAATAAGGTTGGAATTAGGAGACGTGGGTGTCAGGCTCTGATCTGCCACTAAGGAGCAGTTTTCAGTGGGACAAATTGTGTTTAATCTCTCCAGGTTCACTCTCCACATGTGTACTAAGTGTGTGTGTGATATGTGTTTAGGGGTGGGGTGAGTGATGGGGGGCTAATATATCAACCTCAAATGTCATTTCCCCTCTCATACTTGCTGTTATTACCATGATTTGCTGAGTGGGTGGTGTGGTGCTGGAGGCAACCTTACTTTGCAGCCCTAATTCTGCCCTTTAGGGGGCAGAAAAGTAAATCAATTTCAAGTCTTCTAGGCAGTGCCAAGGGTTTAGTGGGAATAGAGTTATTATCGGTGATATTAATTATATTTATTATTAATGTATATGAATACATTACAAACTTTGAAGAATATGCACTGAAAACTGCATGTCTTTTGGTGCAGAGTGCATATTCACTTTATGTGGCCAGGAAAAAAGGAATCTGTTTGTGCATCGGAAATTACCAGTAATTTAAAGTGACCTTTTGGCTATTGATTTTCATACCTTCCCCTATATTTCCTCATTCAGGTGGTGACTGTGCACTTGGTGAATTATCTAGGTGCTTTATTTCATCCTCTCTCACCTATGGCTAGTTTAAACTTTACCTTGGAGAGTATCCATACATAAGGACAAGAGATGAAACCATAATCAGGATAATGTTAACATGTGTTAGCCATCCTGGGCGAAGGTTAGACAGGAGTTGTTTGTAGCTGATGTCTATACTAGAAACATTGGTTCCACTGAGGTGTTCAACTCAGTTTGCTATTCCTGACTTCGGTTAAAGGAGATGACTTCAAGTTCACTATGCTTTTTTTTATACCATCCTGAGTATAATTGGCTTGCAATTCATTTTTTTCCCCCGAAAATATCAGAAATCTTTAGGTGCTTAGTAATCACATCTGCAGTTTAAATGCTAAGCTTATAATCTGTTTTAAGCATTTTCCCCCATGCTTTTAAAATTCAAAATCATGAAACCATTTCTTGAAACTTCTGCAGATCATAACAGAAGATTGCTTATCAATAAGCCTAGAATTAAAGGTTAAATTTTCAGTTAAACCCAGATGACTTGTACTTGCCACTGTATTTATCTTTCTACCAGGTTATGGTGTCCTATGCTCATGCTTAAGTTGGAGGTTTCTAATTTAATTATCATCATCGTTATTATTACATACTTAATATTGCTTTATAGTTTCCAGAGGGCTTTCACAATATTTTATGTAAAACTAATCTTGGCAGGAGCCCCAGGGAACTCAGGAGGGCTTATTAGCCCCCCCAAATAGATACATGATAAGGAAGGAAACCTGACCAACATAAGTAGGAAGAGAAGAAACCAGCACTCTTTTCCACTAAAACACGTTGGCTGCTAACAATTTTGATTTTTCAGGCATATCTGAGCCCTTATTTGGCTCAGATGTTGCAATTATAAATGGTATCTTAAGAGAAAAAAACTAAAACAACCCAAACCTGAGACTGAGAATCTCCAGAAGATTAGTTCCTTTGCAGTATATAAATCTAATTATGGGGGAGAAAAATCTGGTTTATAGTTAACGTGATCCACAACACTCAGACTAACCTTGATCTCTTTTCTCGAGTTCAGAATAACTGCTATGTAACTTCAGCAGGGTCTCCTGGCGTCTTAGATAAGGCTCATTCATTTGACTCTGTTTCCTGTGTTCCATTCAGCATCTGACTGCATTTTCAGCTCAAGAGAGACCAACCAAAGGCCATGAGATTCCAGATTTGGCTATAATAATTTCAGTGCAGGTTTGATTCCCCTAGTCAGAACGTGAATTCGTGACTCTGGAGCACTCTAGTGGCCTCCCGGGGTTTGGTACAACCACAGTGCTATCTCAAAAAATTCACCCCACATTTTGGGAGCAGGGTTTGGAAAACAAGACAGTCTCTTATTGCCACATTCCTAATGTTGCTCCAGGAGTGAGCTCACATTATCTCTCTCTGATGATATACTCCAAGTGTGTTACGATTATCGTGGAGTATAAAAACCAACCCTGTGGACTTGTTTCGCAGTGCTTGGGTAGGTTTGTGTGTTCAATTACAAGCCGAAAGAGAAATGACTAATTTGTTTTTAGAGGACAAAAGCCCTTCTTTTCTCACATTTCCATTAGTTTGGGAGGGAGGGGGGAAAAAAGGAACTGGCTTGCTGTCTGGGTGCTCAGCTTCAGACTGTTTTTCTCTCTGAGCGTTTTCCATTTCCTGTCTCTCACCACCAGGCCTTCCTTTGCTTTGCTAACGTTGCTGGACTCAGATCTGCTGTTGCATCCCAGATGGCCACTTCTTTGCCTTAGCCTTCCCTGCCTTCCCCGGGTCTTTTGTCTTAGGATAGGGTTCTCTCTGAGTGCTGCCCCTGAAGGCTGTCATTGATCTTGGCCTCCAGACAGCACAGGATGTTCTGGGGATAGCTCCTGGGTCAAAGCATGGGGCAGACTCAGGCTTACTTCCTCTTCCAAATTCTGGCAAGGTCTCATTATATCCCTCTTTGAAATGTGGACAATCTGTAGGCCCCATGATTCCTTCTTGATCTGGCAGTAAGTTTAGAGGAGATGACATCCAGAGAGGTGGCATGACCTCCTTTTCAGTGATTTGTGAGAATCTTCGATGTATTCTCACATTTTGCCTCTTTCACTTGGTCTGCAAACCTGATTCGTTCCTTTTCTGTCCCCCAGTACACCAGCCTCTGGGACTGGATTGCTGGTGTCAGTTGTGGCCAGCCTGCCTTCCTTGTCTGCTGGTTTCTCAGCTTCCCTAGTCCCAGTCTGCTTTTAGGCCTTAACTCTACCTCCCTTTTGTAGCCATCCCCTTGGCTTCTTCCTGTGTTTTTACTAATTCATCTGGAACACACAGGAAACAGAGCAACCACTGAAAGGAAATGAAACCATTCAAAGGCATCCCAAAGGCAAGAGAACTAACAGTCCTTGTCTGTTAGGGAGTACTCTTGCCTCGCCTTGAGACTCTGGAACTGTCTGGAGGCTGGCTAGGACCCTGATTTTGGGCTATGTGGGGGCTCATGGCTCCTTTAGAGCCAATCTAGTCCAGCCTCCACCTTTACATGAAGAAACTAGAGACCCTTGGTCCTGCAGTTAGTAAATTAAAAAGTCAAGAGCAGAATCTAGGTCTCTCTGTGACTGTCATTTGTGTTACCCCATGGTCTTTGTGTAGAAATCAGGTCATCTTTTCCTAACCCACGTGGCCTTTTCTTTGACCTCCTGGGTTCGTTCTTTCTGTAAGCAGTTCTTCTGATGGAATTCACCCTTCGTCTTTGGAACCCTGCTGTACCCTTATTTCCATAAGTTCTAGATTTTTCTAGGAAGTGGAAGGAGAAGAGGGAATGGGTTAGTGCTTTTTCTGGAAGAGCCATCTATAGTGTTGTGTTCATACTGGAGAAGTGATTAAGATTCACCCCCTATATTCAGAAGGGACAACTGAAGGATCTGGATAAGAAACTAGAAATTTTGAAGCTTGTGAATATCTAATGGAAGTTACTTAGGCTCATTGTAAACTCATATTCTGGCTTCTTCATACCTATGAGGCTTTGAATTTCAAGGCTAATGCAGAGTCATGAAACTTCTTTGGAGTGTTTCTTAACCAAATTATCTTTTATTTTACTGGCAGCTTTTATTGAAGTTTAAACTAAAAAAAAAAAAATCTTAAAATACATACCAGCACTGCTCTATGTTAAGCTAAATATCAAAGTATAAATACACCAAGACTGTTTCCTGGGTACAGATCTACAATTTAAAAGGAGCCTTTTTCCTAATTTTTGATTACTTGTTTGAAAAGATACTTGGGAGTGTTGCCAAGTAGTTTCTTTTAAATAACTATTATCTTAAGCCTGTCCCACACAGCCCTCTATTATGCTAGATTGAGTAGGGCCAAGCCACAAATCATGGTATGATTACTGCTTTACATCCTTTTTTTGATGTAATTGAAATGGGTTCCTGCTTGTTTTGGAATGCGAAGCCTGGAATCAGTCTCTTGAGGGCAAAGATCTTAACGAATTCATAGCCCTGCTTTCCCAAGGATATACCTAACCTCATTAAAAACTCGGATTTATACCAGCATATGCATTTTTTCACACCCTGAGTTATTCTCGCTCTGTTCTCTTCCTCTTATTTTAACTTTCTTTTCCTCCTGTGCGATATGCATTGTTGTATTTCCAGTGTCTCCCTTCAGCTTTGCCCTCCGATCAGCACCTTCAGTTTTCTCCCGGCTCTGTGCACGGGAGTGGGCCACATCAGACCTTGATTTTCCGAGCCACACTCCCCACTTTGTCAGAAACTATTTCTGCCCCTGTCTTAAGAGATTGGATGGTTTAAAAATGGAAAGATACCTCTTTTCCCTGCTTAAAAGCCCTTAGGCCACTGAAATTAAAAAAAAAAAGTAAAAAAAAAAAAAAAGTCCCGATTACTACATTTGACTACATGTATATATTCTTAAATGCTTCCTGCACTCATATCTACATATACTCATCTTACTTTTAAATTGGGGGTGGGAGAATGAACTCCTAAGGAAATGAGTGTATAAGAAAAGATAGAAGCATCCCCAGCCTGTTTGAACTGGGAGCAAGGTCTTGCGTGGCAAGTGTGCTCCTCATTCTCAACACGGTGACTCCTCAGATAGAAGTGTGTGCTGCTAAATGATTCACTGGTATTCAGTTAGAATGAGGGTACCTGACACCTTTCCTGGAGCCTTGCTGGCCTGTGGTACTTCATTAAATTATCTCACTAAGCACATTCACCTGGTCCTAGAATTCCACAAATGGGAGAATGTTTCCTTATGTGCAGGCATCACCATTGTGGGCCAGGTCTTTGCTGAGCAGTCAGTATGAGTAAAAGGTCAGGCCTCACAATTTCTTTTCTGATCAATCCAACCTGGTGATTGAAAGCAAGTGTCCCAGTGATAACTATAAGTTTAGAAGCACATATTTAATCTCAGTGCCCTCAGAAGAAGAGAAACTTCTTTAATCATCTTCCCAGTCCAGGTGGCCAAGAGGATCTCAGATAGGGACCCTGGCCACATGTAGAAATTATGGTCTGTTGGAGCACAACTCACTCAGATTTGCATACACTATCTTCCCCACCAAACCTGCAAGATCCAAACACTTAGAAAATGTTACTCTGATGGCCTTTTGGTTGTGTTCTGTTAAAAGAGAGAGAGGGCATCTGAATTCTCTGTACCTAATTTATTAAAACAGATTAAAATAAATATATTTGAAAAAAATAAAAATAAATATATTTGTTTAAAATTATGGACAGCATTTTATTTTTCCCATCAGTGCTTTGAAAGCTCTAAATCTCTGTTCTCCACTCAGATGGGTCAGGCATTGAGAAATTCTTTCTAAGAGCAATGTGATGTCTTATGTTTTTGTGTGTAACTATATATGATCTGTCCTATTTCAGCCATATTTTCAGAAGACAAGAACACCACAGAGCCTGCTCATAAGGTTAAAAATGCCCTATCCATTCCCAACACTCCAGAGCCAACAACAACACAAGAACCCTTGGTGGGCAGCCAGAAGAGAAAAGCAAGGAAAACCAAGATCACCCACCTTGTCAGAACAGCAGATGGCCGGGTATCACCAGCAGGAGGTACTTTGGGTAAGAAGAAGAAGCTTTAGCTGAGAGAGAACCAGAGCAAGGCGGTGACTGTCATGGCCACATTGGACAGCAAATGACTATAAGCCAGCTGTGGGTCCTCACTGAAAAATGGGTCTGCTCTGTGGGTTTGGCCACAGGAACATTTTCTGTCTCTGGATCTCTTTGAGAACTAGTTTTCCACAGGCTCCCAAATGTACCAAATGTATACGTGTTAAAATCATAGCTTTTTTTCCAAGAGCATTCTTAGAAAGGAAAGGTAATTTTTAGGACTGTGTGTTTCTCCATCTCTTTCTCAGCATGCACAAAAGCAGTCTTCATTAAGTAAATTCCCGGAGATCCTAGACTTTTAAAAATACTAGATGAATCAGTGTTTCTTCATGGTTCACTGTTCAAGTCACTACAAACCATATTATCAAGTATTTAAAACCAGTGGATTAAGGAACCTTAGAAAGCATCCAGCACTTTCCTAATAAGTTGATTATTGCCAGTAAGGGAGCCTGAGAAGGCTTTTGGATTTCTTGAGTTCTCTGGGCTGACCTTTAATCAAATCTTAACTTACAGTGAATTTCTCCATTTTCAGTCATGGCCTGTGCTCTGTTTGCTGTTCCTGGTGGCTTCCATAGTGGCAGAATTGCCCGAGGGGCCCCAGTTAAGGAGTGGGGTCAGGGAGTGCCACTGAGTATCCTCCTCAGATCTTGGGGTGCTACACCAACTAAGCATTAGTGGTCTTAGCTACTGTTGCCTTTCTACCCTCTAGCACCCCCGGCATCTCAGTCCCACAGCTTTGAAGTGTCCCTCCCCCTGCCCTAACCCAGTTTCCATAAAAAGGTCACAAGTCCATAATGACTTACATAAATAGAAAAAAGTGTCCAGAGCAAAGGGGAAAAAAAAAGAAAGACAAAAAAACCAAGAAACAGAATCTTAACTATAAAGAATGAACTGATGGTTCCCAGAGGGGAGGTGGGTCGGGGGGGACGAGTTACATAGGTGATGAGTATTAAAGAGTACACTTATCATAATGAAAAAATAAATTAATAAAACAAAAACAATATTTAAATGAGTGTGTTTTGAGTGTAGTATTTATAAATACCTGATTTAGGTTAATCTGATTGCAAAATAGAGAGTCATTGCTGAGATAGAATAGGAAGACAATTAGTGAATTTTGTACACATTTTGTGTGTAGCGTGTGTACATTGTTAGAACAATAAAGCATATTAAATACCCCCATTTTACCCTGTTATATGAGAGAGAAAGCTCAAAGAGGTAGGGTTGCATTTTTGAATACACTGACCTCCTAGGTAGAAGTAGGGTGAGGACTAGAATCTAGTTTTCCTGATACGTAGTCCAGCAGGCCCCTCTGCTCCTTCCCTTTTCACTCTGAGTTCTGTTCTGTGATTTTGATTTCATAAACTGTTATAGCCTCATTTTCACTTATAGAAAGAGTGAAAGATCTTAGAAATATTACCTTCATTTAGAAAAGCACATAGCACTCTCATGTTCTAATATATGACATTTACAGCCTTATCAATTGCTTTCTATATTCAAAATATTTTAAAAGCCATGATAAAGATTCCTCCTCCTCTATAATGGCTACGTAATAAAGAAAGTATACTCATTTCCAACACAGTATTTTCATAGCATTTTAGCACCTCTTCATAAATAGCAGAGGGCCCTTTGTCTTCCTTCCAGTAGGTCTTCAGAACAGGAATAACAACTTGGGATCTCACTGGGATTGATTGATCTCTTTGGGATTAGTTTAGGCCATCCTTAAATGTTGGTGTCACAGCAAACCGAATGTCCAAGTTGCCATAGCAGGGCATCCTACAGCTTCATCAGAAATGTTTGCTCAGGTGGGCTTTTAGGGGCCTTCTAGAGCATCCACAGGCCCCCTCACAGAAGTCCCATCAGTTTTATTTTGGTCAAAGCCCATTTTTCCCTCTTAACTCTGAGACTGACCTATTCTTTGACCTTGGATAAAACACAGCTTCTCTTCCACTTAGTTTCAGGGCAGAACACTGTCCGTAGTTGCAACTGAGCTTGATAAAAGAGTGTTATTACCATGGGAGAAGAGAATCCGTAAAAGCCTTCGTATTCGGTGGATGACAAGTGGACAAAGAATAGTAGCTCATTTCACATTGTCTGGAACAGAGTTTCCTCGGTGTCCCTTCTCTGTAGAGAACACAGTGATCCTTTCGTGATGAATTTCCCTTTTGCCACAGATGACAAACCAAAGGAGCAGCTGCAGAGGAGTCTCCCAAAAGTGACCGAGACGGGCTGCCATGACGAAGCTTCCCACAACCCCGAGGCCGCGGAGACGCGGAGCAGCACTCCGGAGATGCCAGCCGTGTCTGCGTTCTTCAGTCTTGCCGCACTGGCGGAAGTGGCCGCCATGGAAAATGTGCACAGGTGAGCGGTGTGTGCCGCCAGGATGTCGGGGCTCCCAGTCAGCCTAACCCCCTTGTGCAGAGCAGGGATAGAGAGAGCCACATGGAAGCCGAGTCCTACTTTCTGACGCGATGTGTGGCGGTTCAGGAGACTTGGTTCGAGAGCAAGTCACGTCCTAATTAGCAGTGTGGGTTAATATAGGAAAATAGACTCAGCCAAGTACCACATTTTGAATCTGTTATTCTGTGGCAGTATTATCTAATCATTAAGCGTGAGCTTCGAGGTCAGGCCTCAGACCTGGGTTTGAGTACTGCATCCATCATCTGCGAACTGCAAGTTCTTGAGCAAGATGGATCACTCACCTCTCTGCCCTCCAGTTTTTCTTCTGTGAAATGGGTGTAGGTGGCACTCATTTCATAGAGGGGTTCCATGGAATGAGCTAATGCCCCAGCGCTGGCACACAGGAAACGCCCCTTGAGGATGGTGCGGTGGTGGCAATGCTCCTGGAAGAATACGGTGGTCAGGAAGAAGCCTTTTGTCATCTGAGTCCTGGAGGGCAGGAGGCCTGGATTTGTCTTTGTCTGTTTGCTAAAAAGTCATATATTTCTCCCGGCCTCGGTTTTCTCATCTTCCAGTGAGCTGTTATACCCAAAGAATCACAAAGTTGTAATGATCACATGGGATCATAGATCTGAAGGCCTTTTGAACTCAGGAAAGCCTCACAGAAAGTATACTAAGTTCTGAGTGTATAATTGGGTATTCTGCTATTTAATGGACCCTTTGGGAAGGCAAAAAAGGCCATTTGTAAATTTGGGTATTTCATACTTTTATTCAAGGTGGCTTATGCACAGATGAGCTACTTTGCCAGACTTCTAGTCTTCAGTACGGGAGTTTTAGATCTAGCACAACTTCCATACCCACCCGTTGGGCTTCACTCCCCTTTTCCACATCCATGTTTAGGAGGCCCTGACATAAGCTTTGTTTGCTTCTTGCTCTTTACCTGTCATATTACAGTTCTAGAGCTTCCTCACAAATTGCCTCTGGATAGTTCCAAGAAGTCAAATTCCTTTTCTTGTGTATACTGCAAGTGCCTAATACCAAGTGAATGCTGACAGACATCGTTAAAACCTGTTCACGTCTCTGAAGGAGAGAACACACAGACAGTTCTCCACCTGTGGGGTTTTACAGTCTAGTACAGAGGACAGACTTCTGCGCATGCGAGAAGACCAGCTGTATGCCCGCATGTTCCTAAGTGCCCCATAAATTTTGGAAATAAGAGGCAATGTAAGAAGTCAGAAGGGATCATAATTCAGGGATCAGAAAAGTCTATCACACAGTCCCCTTGCTGCTGCCGGCATTCCCCTCTGAACACAACTGTGGTCACACCCTGGCTCTGCTAAGCAACGTCCCGGGACTGCCGGCTTTCGACAGCTGCAACGCTTGCCACTCTCCTCTCCACCACCCCGTCCTCACTCCCCTGCCGTCCCGTGGCATCACCTGCTGCCACCTAGCTAAGGCAGGCTCTTGGCTTTGGACACCCCCCTCCTGGGCGAACTGCTGCCCCTCCTTCCGTCTCCAGTCTCGGTCTTCCTCCGGAAGTCCCTGTGCATACGCTCCCAGACCAGCTGCCGCACTGGGTTGTAATTATTCATTGATACATCTGTCTCTTCCCAGTATGTTTTGAAAGCAGGGCACTGGTTTTAATCCTCCTGTCCCCGGCTTTCCTAGCTCTTGGTAGACCAGTGGATGAATGAACAAATGAATGGGTAGATGAGTAAATGATGTGTTCTTGAAGCATGCCCACCTAAGTTCACCAGCAGGCACAGAGAAAGTGGTGTGGGCAAAGGTTCTTGTCTTGAAAACCTCCCATTAGAAAGGACAGGATTGCATACTAGAATCTTACTATCAGTCACACAGGTGGTTAGTGTTCTTAATTTCTAGAAAAACAGATCCCCCTGAAGAATCTTCGTTGTAATTTTAGCCCTTACCTGTTAGAGCTACCAGACTGCCCTCTACTTACAGGCTTCATGTAATTTTACCTGGGTTGCACAAGAATTAATGACTGCTTAGGCATGACCCAGGTTCATAATTTAGAGGGTGATCAACAGAGTTAGGGGTAGAAATATACTGCATTCTTGTCATGAGAAATCTTAACATTAAGTTCAGAAACCCAGCATAGAGAGGCAGTTTTGCAAGATGCAGGAAAAAGGAAGTTGGAATAAACCTTTGTGGAGAGCCTGTTTATTTACTAGGGGTTTCATGAGGGAAAGCTCATTAAATTTAGTCCTAAAATCGGCCCTGCTGGGTGGGTCTTTTTGATTCCTTTTTAACGATGTTGCAGACGATTAACTTGCCAAGAATGCACAGCCAAACTGAGTTCAGCTTTGCACTAAGATCTTTGAACTCCAGGGTCTTTACCTTTGCTCCAGCGAGCTTGCTGCTTGAGCAAGCATCTGTCATGTCCAAGGACGTCATGATGCATCTCGCTGCCACTTCTACCAGGGCCTATGCCATCAGTCAGCTGGAGCCACATCAGGCTCCCGCCTCCTTTGCTCTTTCCTTTGACTCAGCTGGCTTCCACCCCAATTTCTCTCTGTCCCTGTTGATCTTTTTTGTATACTGTACTTTCCCAGCTTTCACTTTTCTTTTTTCTTAATGTTTCCTTTTTCAATACTTATTAAAATTCTTTTCAGCTGTTGTAATTATTGTTGCAGATTCAGTCTTAAAGGTAAAAAAAAAATAGCCTTTTAATTTCATCTTTCTTGAACAGAGTTGAACATATTGAACAGTTAGTGCTTACAGCATCCCCACATGAATGAACAGATTAATCCAGAGGTTTGATTATAACACATGTTTTGTTTTTCTAAAATCCTAAATCTTAGGCTAAGTGATTATTGGATTCTGAAGTCCCCAAATGTTGTAATTTATCAACACTATTTGTGTGTGTGTGCATCAAGAGAAAGAAACTTGGTTGTGGCGATGAAAAAGATACAATTTGAATTTTTTTTTTTTTAAAGTTTCTTGTAGACAGTATATCCTTGGGTTGTGGTTGTGTGTGTTTGTGTGCGTGCGCATCTGTGTGTATGTGTCTGTGGTTTTCTTTTTTCTTTTTTTTTTTTTTAAAAGATTTTATTTATTTGACAGAGAGAGAGCGAAAGCAGGAACACAAGCAGAGGGAGTGGGAGAGGGAGAAGCAGGCTTCCTGCGGAGCAAGGAGCCCGATGCGGGGCTCGATCCCAGGACCCTGGGATCATGACCTGAGCTGAAGGCAGATGCTTAACGACTGAGCCACCCAGGGTCATGATCCTAGAGTCCCGGGATCGAGTCCCACATCGGGCTCCCTGCTCAGGGAGTCTGCTTCTCCCTCTGACCCTCTTCCCTCTCATGCTCTCTATCTCTCATTCTCTCTCTCTCAAATAAATAAATAAAATCTTTAAAAAAAAAAACAATCTGAATTTTTAAGTAGCTCCTTTTGTTCTACGTAATCTGGAGAAGATGCAGTGTTGAAAAGGTCAAGCCACCAGAGGCCAATGATTTCTGCTATACAGACCACGGTAGGCCAGAGCCTCCAGTGGATGGCATCTGGTCTTTGGGAGGCCTGCTGGGAAATGTCAGGGAGGTGCCCTATCCTGTCTTTTTAGAATGAGAAGCTCTGTAGAAATTACCAAGAGTGTGAAGGGTTTCCTTATTATAATGGTGAAGTAAATTTTTTCCTACTCATTTACCAAAAGCTGAATGAGAAATCCGCTCAGTCTGGTGTAGTTCCAATCCAAATGATGGGTATTTCTGTGAACTTGCTGGTCGTGTCTGGAGTCCCCTCTCCCGCCTGTGTTGATTTGGCCCACGCTGCCCCGATTTACGCACACTCCAAAGCCAGTCTCTCCTTGCCGCCTTCCCCTGAGCACGTGCTCACCATGTGCCTGTGAGACTTCTCTTTTGTCTTTTCCTTCATCTGTGTTGGAGTCACGGGCCCTCTGGTCTCAGGGGCCATTGCTTTAATTGGCCTTACGTTTTAAATTGGGTTGATTATTATATAGCTTAGGAAATGAGCCTAGAGGGGATCAGTTAATACAGGAGAGTTTTCCCCTTGGGCAGCTCAAGGAAAGGCATGGTTCCTATTTTACTATCAGTGGATCAAGAGGAAGAATGTTGTCTTAGAACCGTGGCCCTTGACTGAAAGTTCCCCACTTCTCGGGGAGTCGCCCCAAACCTGGTGGCACTTCAGGTCCCACCTCTGGGAAATGGAGGTGGTTGTTGGGAGGCAGAGCATGTTGTTAAGTCATGTGAGGGGAACCGATATAAGAAAGAGCGTTAAGTAACAAGTCAGCCTTAGGGATTAAATGATACCGGAAAACTCTTAACTGGTTACTCATCATCGTCTCCTCCTCCTGATAACATATTCTCAGTGGGTGACTTCTTTTGTCCTTCTTGTTTTGCAGAGGTCAGAGGTCAACTCCGCTCACGCATGACGGACAGCCGAAAGAAATGCCCCAGGCTCCTGTACTTATTTCCTGCGCTGACCAGTGAAGCGCCCTTTAGTTGTAAAACATTGTGCTTTACCTACTACCCTAGCCTTGTCTTTACCGAGGGATGCTAGCGAGTCCGTGTGGTGGGAAAGACAGACTGCGAACAAGTGCTCATTGCCCTGCGCGGCCCAGATTCACTTGAAGCGGAAGTTAGCCTCCTGGGCCGGTGTGTTCTCTTGGAACCCAGAGCCTCTGAGGGTGATGTTATCTGTCTGGTAATGAGCAGAAACGGAATGATCCTGGAGCTTTGCTTTCTATTGAAGGCTTTTGACGGTAATAGGTGGTAACTTGGTAAGAGGCTGCCTTTACTGTAGCTCATCCAGCATCTCTTTTACCAACCAGAGAGTGTGAAACTAGTTTCGTATATTACCTAGTTATTCTTTCAAAACAAAACAAAACAAAACAAAAACAAAAACTGACGCACTGCACTAGTTATTATTAGATATTCTTAGTCTTTTTTGTACATGGAGATTTAAGTTCTAAGATGGTTTATATAATAGGTTATACCTACATTTATATTGTAGAATAATATTAAAAAGCCTGTTGCAGAGCCTCCCAAGCAGCACGGGCAGGCGGATGTACCATTGTTAGCGGTGTATGCTCGGCTCGTGGTCCATGTATTCTGCACTTTTATATATTTGCCACCAGAGTGGTAGTTTGCTGGCAAAAAAAAAAAAAGAGAGAGAAAGAGAAAAAATTAGAATTCTTACAAGCTGAATTTTTTTCTTAGCCTTGAGTGACCAAGAAGAATTTGCTTGGGGTACATTGTGGCAAATATTTTTCCCAGACAGGGGAAGAGTCCTGCAGGTTACAGATTACTGATGTTTTCATGCCTTGAGGATTCTTTTATTTTTTACACAGGGGTCTAAGTGACCAATGGATCGTTCATACAAACAAAAAAAAAAAAAAAAAAGAAAAATATTATTCAGAAGTGACCTTAGTATTACTTCACTATTCTGAACACACTGAAGACACTCACTTCATGTGGACTTGGAGCTACAGACCTTTTCCATCCATCCCCAACAGACTGGACGGGTAGCAGCCGCTATGCACAGCCTGATGACCGCTGCAGGGTTTTAGAGCCATTTCGAGTTGTGTGTTGTGAAGGAGGTATGGAATAAATGATGAGGGAGCTATGCCTGACCAGGGTGGGAGTCTTAGTCATAGAGCCACCTGCAAGTTTGTTTCCTTTTTGTGTTCTGTTGCTTTTGAACATAAAACCAACCGTACACATGCCAGTGCCAATGCCAAGCGGATTACCTGGCTTATTAGAACATTTGACATATTGACTTAACCACCTGACATTCACAGTGTCTTGTTTCCTAGCAACACATGCAGAGTGATAGAATTAGTCGGAGGCTACCAATTTTACAGGGTATTTGTTCCATAGCACAAAGTGTATCCCCACTCTTGCATCGCAGCACAAACTACCAAATTTTAATTATTGGATTCCAGCAATAATTTTTATTGGTTTTCAAACTGGCAGAATTTTGATAGCGTTAGTTCGAGTTCGAAGTTTTGAATTAGATCTCTACATGGTAACAGTTTACAAGGTTTTATCTAGCTTTCTTATTTATACTGGACTCAATTGTAACGATGATTTTTTTTTTTTTCTAATCGTAATTTGACCTAATAGCCATACAAAAAAAAAAAAATTACTCTATTAGTAATGACTAGGTTTAGCTTTTCATAGTTGTAGATATTACTTCAGTTTCGGTGCTGGAAAATATGTACAACATACTAACAATTGAAAAAGAATATAGGGATTTGGTTTGTTGTTTTTGTTTTTTTTTCTTTTCTTCAAAGCAGGTAAAGAGGGCAGCAGAGCATTGGAACGGTGTCCTCAAAAATGCATAATCATTGTGGGCATGGAGGAAGAAGGAAATAGTAAGCTAGGTTAGTCAGAGGTTAAAGCTTAACCCTATTCACATAGAAATAAATCAGGTGAGCAACCCCAGATTTTAGCATAAGATTTTTACTATGATGCTGTTTTATTAAGATTTTCTAAACTTCAAAACACAAAGTGAATGTTTGAAAATTGCTGGGTCCCAGTGTTGGTGGCTGTTGGAGTTTTTGGACCACTTGCTAGCAGTGATTTAGAAGTTATAATTAGCTAAAAATCCAAAAGAAAAGGAAACCAACAACAAAAATTGTTTGGTGCAGAACATGCACCTTGACAATGGTACTAACTTGTTATTCTATAGAACACGTTAGAATAGATCTATTTTTGCCAGAGCACCCTCCTTCAGTCCTCCAGTTACATTTCACTAGATTTCCTTAAGAGATTGCTGTATATTCATGGGACCTTTTTTTAAAAGAAGCAAAACAAAAGATTACTTTTTTCTATGTGATTAATATCTTACTTGATCTGCTTTTCCTAAACCTCAGTGGCTTTTCCCTTAGGCAGGGGTGGGGTGGGAGGGCAATCTACTGGATATGACTGTTTTCAGATACTTTAAAAAAAAAACCTTTTTGTAGAAATGCTTAATTTTTAAGCGGTTAGGCACTGAGAGTAGCAGAAATCCTGCAAAGCTTTATAGTCCTTTAGACACTCGCCTTGTTGTTTCTCTGAGTGAAGTCTTGATTTCAATAATAGTGCTTTTCTCATGCCCTGAATCCGCTGGAGAGGGGTGTTGGTATTTTCAGGTAACAACATTTGTTAGCACAAATATTTCAGACCAACTTGTAGTGCCCCCCCATCTATCATTTTCATTTCATTTCTCTCATTCTTTTATATTTTGGAAAATCATATTGCTATGGTGTGTACTTTAATCTGCCAGCAAACACCATCGACACTAACATTTGTCCCACAAGCATCCTCAAGAGAAAAAGTTGTTGCACCTTATGTATATCTCAAGCAAACCAAAATATGATGCTTTTCTGCTTTGTTTTATTCTAAATTGTTGTATCATATCTTTCTGAAAAACCATTCTGAATCTAGTTGAAGTTATCGATATTTATGCTTTTAACCTTAATTTCTGGATTCAAACCTGTATATAAATCTTTTGAAAAAAATTGTCCTAGCCCTTCTCTGTGATGCCGAAGTGGATGATTTCGTCTCAGATGGAGACGCAGTACTGTTCCAGTTTTCTTTAGCCTTTTATTTATTTAGTTATTCTGGGTATTTTCCTATGTAATTTTGAAGTGTGTAGAGTGTATTATAGTAACTGAAGCTACAGCTCTACAAAGCTGAGTGAAAGAAGAAAAATACTGTAAGACATCCTTCTTAAGTTTTTATTCGTTTGAATAACTGTAATGAGATCAGGAAAAGGAAAAATGTCCCCCAGCCACATTGACGATACAGGTTCTTATCCCCAAATTAGGTTAGTTCCCAGATTTTAGATCACAACGTAATTCATCAAAGCCCTTTTATAAGGGTAAGTCATACTGTTGTAATTCTGACGGTCTTTTCCCCACAAATACCAGAACTGTGTCGAGTTCTGTCAGATGAGCTCTGTACCAGTGCCAGCTCAAAGCCATGCTGAAATCATTCCCACATTATCACTGATTCTAGTTCCTGCCATTAAAACTGCTGGAGGGGGAAAAAAAAAAAAAAAGTGGACCACTCTGAACAAAAAGGAGCATCTGAACTGGTCTGGTTATTTATATTCCAATGGGTTTATTCCCTGTCACTTTGTTATCCAGTCAGATGCTACTCTGCCTAAGTCCTAGAAAATCTTGTTTGCACTCTGCAGTGTTTGGCTCATCGTATGGAAAAGTTTGCACCTCTGTAAAATCTCAAGCAAATTATAAATTGATACAGAACCAGGAGTAGAAGCCGGAAACTGAATGACATGTTTTGTTCGTACGGGGTGGGGGTAGGGGAAGGGAAGGAGGGTATCCAATAACTCTGTTCCAAGTTTGGCGTTTGGCATTAATGTGAAGCAGTGGGACCGTGTGCTGCCTGCTGAACTACTGTATGAATTCCAAGCGTTCTGGAGGCCGGCGGCCGGCGACCACACAGCAGAGGGGAAGCGCCACCGCCTCGCTGGGGAGAAGGAAGGATGTCCAGCAAGGCCTGGAACCGCCCCTTTGTAAAGGGGGAGGCGAGGGGTCCGTGATGCTGTTGAGGAGACTCGCCTTTGATTGCACTGCTTCCTCGAGCCCTCACGTGAGGCCAATCCTAACAGGCTACCTCGGCTTCAAAAGTTCCTTTCAGTAAGTCCTGTTTGCGGGGTTTGTCCTTCCTTGCTCCTTCCTTCAGTGCCACTGTTTCCCACTGCAGTGTTGTGATTTCCCAGACCGCCTTCTCCAGAGAGAACAATGTATTGCTGAAAATGGGCAGTAGAAGCAAATGTTGTTACTACATCTGACCTATAAAGTATTCAGAGTGACTGCTAGGTGGAAATTAAATTTTAGCTTTCCCCACATAGGACCTTGTTTTGCACCTTACACAGAGTGTACTAATTGTTAATAAGCTGTTGCTTTTATTTATACAAGCATTCCCAAAGAACTAGATTTGGATTTTGTTTTTATTTGAGTTTTGGGATTTTTTTTTTTAATTATCTTATTTAGATTGACTAACATCGTACTTATAATAAGAAACAGTTGTTCAGTTTATCTTACCAGATACGTCTGGTGAAGTATTCAGGGTTTGATGGACTGCTTTGCTTTAGTGTGGAAATGATAGCTAAGTTTATTATACTCCATATTAAATCACCTTGTCCTGTTCACTGGGGACACTATTTTCTTTACATCTCAGATGAAAGAAGTGACAAAATAGTGAATAACAAGACAAATCTGTTTGACTCCCCTGATACACCTCCATCTGTTTGTGCTATGCTTTCCTTAAAAAAATAGAAGTATACATTTTCCTCACACCCAAAAAAGAGTGTCCTTTCCTGGCCAAATCTTCTTTGTGGTGGTAGGACTTATGCTAATAAATTGAAAGGAAGAAACCTTGTACTAAGTTCTATGGCCACTGTTTCCTTGTTGCAGTCCATGGTCAGAATTGATCCTGCCCTCAAATTGATTTTTGTGCACAGAACTAGTTATTGTGAGAATTACTACTCCTTCCAAAGATCGCCCAGGACCTTGGGCCAGAACCGGTTACCGAGTAACAAGGACCTAATTCGATGCCTCCACACCCTCCCACCCGCACCGCAAATCATACCTCACAGGCTCTAACCTGAATCCCAGAGGCACGCGGGTTTTGCGAACTAACACTGCTGTCCCTTTGCAGCCCCCAGGGGCTGGCTCGTGTCCCCTGACGCCTCACGTTAGTGCCTCGACTCTGAGAGCAGCAGAACTGGGGGTGGGGCAGGTTTGTGACCTGGAGCTCAGCACGTGCTCAGCAACGTTCTTCTCATTTCCTTCGCACTAAACAAGTCTCTTGCTCTCAGGAATTTGTCCAAAAAAATAAAAAAATAAATAAATAAAATAAAAACCACCTGAGATTCCATGTACCAGATTATGAACTTTTCTCATAGGTTTGAATTGCTTACTTACATGTCATAAATTAACCATAGCTTCATTTGACCACCAGGTCTGAAGTCTGTTGACAGTTTCAGCATGACTGAATCGCTCATTTTTTTGCTTTCAGAAATTGGCTTGGTTCTCTTTAGAGTTGGTGTAAACATGCCATGTAATAAATGATTTCCACTTAATGGTACAACAGAATTATTGCTTTCTTAGATGTATGTGTAGTAAAAGTCAATATACACATTTATATAATTTCTTTCTTCAAAATCTTATACTTAATTTGATATCTCTAAAAATTGCACATGTAAGTCATGTGTATAACATGCTAAAGTACTTTAACTGTGATCTTAAAACTGAATAAAAATATTTAATAAAAATTTGAAATATTTTAAAGAGATTATTCAAATACATTTCTTGACGTTCAACTCCTAGCCAGAGGGTCGGTGCCTCCAGGAGACCCTATCTACGAAAAATAGTAGGGAAAATACTTTAACAAAAGATATTTCAGCTATGTCCGAATGTCAAATGCTGGTCTCCCCCAAACTGTTTGCCTGAGACACCCCATGTTTGAGCCACCCGAGTTGCTTTCCCCACATGGGTGGAGTAGAAATCAGCCTGACAAGAAAGAAGACAGGCTTCCTTCTGCTACTTAGGAGGAAAGCCTCCTGGCAAAACATACCAACTTCCCCCGAACTGTAATCAAACTGAAGTGATAGCATTAAGACTATAACCTAGAGTATAAATTCAGTCCTCAGTTTTGCTGAATACAATGTCCTGAACCTTAGAACCTTGATGTTCTCTTAATCCTTCAGGATAGCACATGCCCACGGGCGTGCAGTGTATAAATACAGGGTATAATAATATCACAGGCTTTGCGTTCAGACAGACTTGCTTCAGAGTCTGGTTCTACCCATTTATTATTGGGTTTTTCAACCTCCCTGAACTCCACCTCACTTACTAAATGATGGTGGTGATAATGCCTCCTCACACTTCTGCTAGGATGAAAAGGAAATACATATGAAAATGTTGGCATAGCGCCTGTAAGGGAAATGTCCATTAAATGCTCATTGTGGATTTTCTCATTTTTATTCAACTCGAAGGTTGGTATATCTAAGTATATTCAAAAGAGACCGTAAGCATAACTAGCTCCCTCTTCCAAACAAATTTGTAAGGGCCTGATGCATTAGGAGTAAGCTCTGTCAGGAGATAACGTGGTGTAGAAAACTCAGAACATGTTACATTCACGCAGGTAACTCACACTTGTATATGTAGCACTATAGGATTTGTCCATAAAATTAGTCTGCTTGGTGAATTCCATGTTCTAGTGCTCCGGCACACTTTTTTTGAATTACTGAGAATAAAATGTCTTGTGGTGGGGACGGGGAGCTCCATACCAAGGAATGTAAATTCTACTAGGACAAAAGATGACAGGTTATACAGATGTGTGGTTTGATGGGTCCACGGGGATTCTACAGTACATCCATCCTTTGGGGTAGAACATAAAATCTCTTAAAAGGAAAAGTAAAGTGGTTATCAATAAGGGAGCTAAAACTAATAGCACCGACACCATTCTGTACATACTGAAAACATAAAATTTTTAATTGTCATTTTTCAGAAACCTTTTCACCTTTTGAAAGGATGGAAATTTTCAAAGATATGCAAAGGTAGGAGATTAGCATACTGAACTCCCTGGGCCCATTGCCCAGCTCCAACAAGTACCAACGTTTTCTCAATTCCAGTGTCATTTGTATTTCATCCATTTTCCTGCATTTCATCTCTCAACCCTAGCTCTGCATATCCCAGAAGTGTGATTTCGTGTATAAATACTTCAGATACAGCCTTTAAAAACAAATATTTTGATATGCACAATTTTTTTTTTTATTGTATCGCCCCCTCACGATTCCAAAAATATGTTTGTTTCCTGCCCAAAGCAAAAGGAATCTGTGAGCCACAAGAAGAGTCGTGCTGGAGTGAAGATTATTTGGAATTAGGTTATGCTGTTCACATTGGATATCTCTATATTTACCTTTCTTGATCGGCAGTTTCCTAAAGAGATCCTCAGAGAGACCCTTTTCTTGGCATGTCTTTATTTTTCGTCTTGCTTCCTATGATCTTTCCTTTTTTTCCCAGACAATGTCTAAAAAGGCCCAGGGGCTAAAACTTGTATAATTTTATGTAAAATTTTCAGGAACTTTCCCTCCAAGCCTGTTCCCACTTATATTTTCCTCTCCAAACTCCCAAGAGCAATGTCGGTTGTAGGGGAACAGTAGAGGTAAATTTTTAGATGAGCTCTGGAAGGCAGGTGGCCCAAGATTTAAAAAAATCTGAAATCCTGGGTCAACAGGCCAGAAATTAAAGCATAAAGTGAAATCCCTCCTGGAAGAGGTAAAATGATAACTCCTACTCGAAGGCTCACCCCACTTGGCGATCCCTCACCCCAGGGAATTTTACAAAAGGTCATTTTGCCTCAGGGTTGTATTTTGCAGAGTCAGAAAGATGTGAGGATTGAAACTTGAGGATGATGGAGGATGAAAGGGGACGAGGGAAAGTTCTTACAAATAGGTCTTTCAAGTTCGATGTCTAAAAGTCAAAATGGTTTTAAAGCCAGCATGAAAAGATTTCCAAGAGATGCGCTCAAGTATAATGATTACGTTTTCCTGATCTTTTCTATTTGGCATCATACCTGTGGTGCTTATGAAAGGCAAATCGAATAGATAGCTATAATTCATATCTTCGAGAAACAAGCAGGGATGTATTGAAAAGATATATACAAACAAATACACTCAGTAGATGCAAAAATAGGTAATTCGCCATCTAATTTGAAGCTTGTATTTGAAATATACTTAATAGGAAGGCAGTATTGGTACAACTGATAATTATTTTTCCTCCAAGATATATAATCCTTGAGGTAATACTGGAGAAATTCAGATAGTGTTTTAGAATTTTAAATTTTCACTTCTCCCATACTATATCCTAGCTTAGGTATTTATATAACTATATTAGAAATAAAAGCAATATTCTGCACAAGTCCTTGAAAATCTAAGCCCGTTTTGTAAATAGAATACGAGGCATTTAACACACTGATGCTAGCCTCACCTGCATTAAAACTAGTACTGTATATCCATCAAAATCAAAACTGTTTTGTTAGAATAAAATTGCTTAAAAACAGCGTTCTGTCCCACTTCTCTGTTCAAAGCCCATGAAAATTATTTCAGCTCACTTGCTTTGACTCCGGAAGCGTTCTTTGTTACCCACACCTCGTGTCCGTTAAATTGTTTCTGTCCTGCTCCTATAACAATCTAATCGTTCAGCAGAGCTGCAGTGGATGGCTGCTCTTAGATACGGTCTAAGTCCCAACAAGACCATCTCCCGCGGTGTATGTTCAGCGGGGGTGTGGATAGCTTAGTGGGGGTTAGAGATCTGCATTTTTTTTTTTTTTTAAGATTTATTTATTTGACAGACACAGAGAGGGAACACAAGCAGGGGCAGAGGGAGAGGGAGAAGCAGGCTTCCCGCAGAGCAGGGAGCCCGATGCGGGACTCGATCCCAGGACCCTGGGACCATGACCCGAGCCGAAGGCAGACGCTTCACGACTGAGCCACCCAGGCGCCCCTGCATCATTCTTTTAATTGAAATGCAATACAGATGAGGTTGGGCATGAAAATCAAAGGCAGTCAGGAAGAAGCTACATATAAACTCCTGGGAAACTTGATAATCTGCATTTCGAAGACTTTAAGGGGAAAAAAATGGGAATGTGTTACTGTTCTACTTTAAAATTTTTATTTTCTTAAAGCCTTTTCTCATAGAAGAGATCTTGGCACAAAAATTGCTGCTAAGACAAGGCCACAGATCGTGGAGAATGACAAGAATGAGAAACAGTCTTTGGGGAAGATCCACGATGCAGTGTATTTCTTTTAAGTGTGTGCTGGGGCGTGGAACACCCCAGCGGGGTTGACTCCGGGACCCCTGAGCAATTATATAGCACATCAGCTGAGCCTCGGCACAGCCTAGGAATATTTGGAATGGCAAGGTCAAGCAGCACGGTTTCGGCATTTGGCCTTAAGAGTTAGAGGTAATTCTGATAGCCAGAGAGTGCGATTCTCTCTCTTTTCCTTCTCCCTTGGCTGTCCCCTTTCCTCAATCTTAGTCTCAAGTCTTGCGTATTGCTGAGGTGAAATTTTTCCAATTGTTGCATTTTTCTTCAGCAATGGCACACCTCCCTGCTTTTGCACCCTTCACAC
The DNA here is from genome assembly GCF_003265705.2 of Callorhinus ursinus. NCBI lineage: Eukaryota > Metazoa > Chordata > Mammalia > Carnivora > Otariidae > Callorhinus > Callorhinus ursinus. The sequence goes on from NW_027397063.1 coordinate 45,542,601, forward strand.
ACAAAAGCTGTATTAGGTGTCCCTTTCTTCTCCACTGAGAATAATCTGTAAGGATTTCATGACTGAGGTGAATGACTGAAGCAAGAAAGAACTGTTGTGAAAGGTTCTAGTTTTTGATGTGTTGCCACTATTTCAGTTGGGGTCTGTGTGCATGTGAGACTTTTATTTGCTAATCCTCAGTCATTAAAAAGGACTTTACCGGGGCGACTGGGTGGCTCAGTCGGTTAAGCGTCTTCCTTCGACTCAGGTCATCATCCCAGGGTCCTGGGATCAAGCCCCGCACAGGCTCTCTGCTCAGCGGGGAGTCTGCTTCTCTCTCCCCCTCTGTCGCCCCCACCCCTGTCCCCCTGCTCATGCTCTCTCTGTGTCTCTCTCAAAGACATAAGTAAACCTTAAAATAAAAAATAAGAGCTTTACTAGAAGGAAGTACCTATTCTTGTCTAGGACTGGAGGATTACTTCCCCTTGGGGAGTCCTTCACTGAAGGCGGTGGAGCTACTTTTTAAACTAAATATTCATCTCAGTATGGCCAAATCAACCCCCGTCCCCTTTTTAGGGATTGATAGTTAAAGGAATTCTTTCCATTCCGAAAGTATCTGCTTTAAAAAGCAAGATGATCTCTCTTAGGGCTGCAAACTGCACTGTAATTTATGCATGAATTCAGAAAAGTTTTAGGAATTTCAAGAGTTTAATTTGGAGTTCATCAGGCATCTGCCTGTGCCCCCCTCCCCCAAAGACTGCCAATGAGATCTGTGTTGCCAAAGGGCTTCATTGGTCTTCCTCTCCCCACTTCCCAAAGATCTGACTTTCCATGAGTGGGTTACTATGGAGCAACATTTCTTAAGGACCTAGTTGTGCTGAGGACCTGGCTAAAGCCACAGGAACAATGAGTGTCTTCACCCGTACAAGCCCACCCGATAGGGCACCCGAAATTCCAAGGGGGATGCAGAGGGACCACTGTTAAGCATGCCACCATCCTCCCTAGGACACCGTTCAAACTAGAATCAGACCAACATCTTTTATATATGAACATTTATCCATGTGAATTACTTTTTTTGGGTTCCTCTTTCACTCCTGCCCACACATCCAATATTCCATATGCCTTCTTTTAAGAAACAAATGGTTTTCTGGTCCGGGTGTGCACTTTTCTCTTCCGAGTTGCCTTTGGGTGACATTCTAGCCTGCCGCCACCACCACCTGCTCCTCAGCCCAAGATCTATTTTAGATAGAATCTGTCCCAGCGTTTGAGCCTACTGCAGAGAGCAGCATCAGTAATTGGTAGTGCAAGGGAACGGAGTCATAAATTAGCTGATGAATACTATTTCCTGGGGAAGAGCAGGCTTTTCGCTGGCAGTCAAAGACAAGGCAGAGCCAACCGGGCAGCAAGACGGCACAGCGGGCAGGACCCTGGAAGACGCCCCAGTCCTGGAGCAGGGAACCGTTCTCCCCCCACGGATCTCCTTTCCCTGCTGAGGAGTGCTGGCTGCTGGGACAATCCTCCAAGTCTCGAAACAAGAGATGAGGTTTCTGAGACTAACCTGCTGCAGATTAGCAACACGATTCATGTTTCCTGGTCCCTTTTCTTCCTAGTCCATTTTATATTAAGGTTAAAACTTTTGAATGTCAACGTTAACCTCCTATTAGCTTGAGCCATTTACCTTCAGAACTTACCATACACGTGCATAGCTCTGTTTGAAAATCAGGCAGAAGAGTGATCCGTTTCATGTGCTGGGGAGCAAGAACGTCCTGTCCCCTTTCTAGTCCGGACTGAGAAATTGACATGAGACAGATTAACAGGAGTACATCAGATTTAATAGCGTACCTATGGGGACGGAGAGATGCAGAGATGGAAATATCCAAAGACAGGCAAAGCACGGTCGAGCTGTCATCTTGATCTAAGGAGAAGCAGGGAGGCGTTTGGGACTTCGTAGGAAAGGAGAGCAATTCACGGGAAGATGAAAAAGCATAAGTGGTAAACACATTTGCTGGGCCACTCAGAAACAATAGGACTTTGGAGGACTTGGATGGAGCAGGCCTTGTCAGATTCCTCCCCAGGGGCCACACCTAGTTCATATGATAACGGAGGTTACCTACGGTGATCGATCTCTTCCTGGAGCAGGTCCTCTAAATTCTTTTTAGGCATTTGAGGGGGAGGTAAGGAACTTTTCCTAAATCTGCTGGGTTTTGATTGCCTTTTTTTAAATAGATTTATTTATTTTTTAGAGAGAAAGCGCGTGCATGTGTGTGGGGGGGTGCAGAAGGAAAGGGAGGGAGAGAATCTCAAGCAGACTCCCCGCTGAGCCCAGAGCCCCACGCCGCCGAGCTCCATCTCGTGACCCTGAGATGACGACCTGAGCCGAAATCAAGAGTCAGATGCTTAACCGACTGAGCCACCCAGATGCCCTATTGATTGCTTTTTAACTCAAAATAATCTTCATGGCACAGTGGCCCAACTTGGGGTGGCCTGCCCTTGCCCCCCAGCACATGTAAACAAGACCTTCTTGTGGCCCCAGGACACAAAATAAAAGCAACAAACGGGGACTTCTCCTCCTCCCCTCTTTACCTGTGTTTAAAAATAAAGCTAGGGGCGCCTGGGTGGCTCAGTTGGTTAGGCGGCTGCCTTCGGCTCAGGTCATGATCCTGGAGTCCCGGGATCGAGTCCCGCATCGGGCTCCCTGCTCAGTGGGGAGTCTGCTTCTCCCTCTGGCCCTCCCCCCTCTCGTGTGCTCTCTCTCTCTCTCTCTCTCTCATTCTCTCTCTCTCAAATAAATAAATAAAATCTTAAAAAAAATAAAAAATAAAGCTAGTATTTTTATGGCACTTCTGAGGCACTTATGCCCAACATGTTTAAATAGACTTATATGTGCTTCAGATTCATGACACAGCCTAATCCACATTTTCCAGTTTTAAAATTACAAATTTTCCCAATTGCCCAGGAGCTGCCAGTTTCACGCAACAATGTCGTATACCTTTCTCTGGGGCCATTTTTTCCTTGACATCCAAACCAGGTAAGTGGAACTCAGTGTCTAAATCATCAGTTTATAAATCATCTCCTCTAACCTTCCTGCACTTCCTAAACCCGAGTTGGGGACCGACTTCTCACATACTGTCAGAGACAGAATGTCTGGCTCCTTCCCAGATCAATAGGCGAACCATCGCCCTGCCAGGAGGCCTCCAGGGAACCCGAGAGAGGACAGAGCCACCTGACGGCCTGAGTTCATTCATTTGCATTTTCCACTTGGCTATGATGATCAGCCAGAGCATATTCTCCTGAGATGGATGAGATCGGGTCTATTTCAAATGACTTCGAAAGGACAATGCTGTCATCGCCTACTTGAGGAAATTGCTGGCTGCACAGAGGAAGGGAAGTGACTTTCTGAAATGTGATAGTGAAGCATGACTGTAAAATGAAAAGCAATTTAAATGTATTACTGGACAAAAACCATTAGCCCAATGAACATAAATAACCTTATGGAGGAAGGGCACCTGTTTCCAGATAACTTCTCTTTAGTTTCAGGGAAATTTCTCTCTTACTGGAAGGCCCTTGAGTGTCATCAAGGGGGTTTACAACTGAAACATGTTATCAAGGAGTCAGATTTTTCCACTTGTGTAAACAACTCCATTGAAGTTACTGTGACTTTTTTTTTTTTTTCAGGCAGGGAAACCACTAACAACTGGTATAACTAGAACCAGGCAATTTTGCTTTCTGAAAGAAGGGTTGTCAACTCCTGATTATTCCTCTCAGATTGTCCTCACAGATACTGCCAAATTCCTGTTGACATCACCCATACCATTACCTACTCCATTAAATTCTTTGTATTGTTAATGTTGTCTCTATTTAAACCGATTCAGCAAGAACTGGGAAAAAGGGGACTTTAAATCTCTAGGCTCAGGAAAGATGAGATGCTCAGAGGCCCCAATCCGACCTGGACCTGCAGGTGGGTAGAAGTTTGCAGGTGGGTCCCTGCATTGGATGACGTCCTCGGGATGATCCACAATGCAGAGTTAATCAGCATGATTCCTTTGTGACACCAGCGGTACCCTGAGAGGGTTTATGCGGCTGCCTACTGTGCCCTTGAGTCTCGAGGTGTGGTACCATCCTCCCAGGACGTTAGACTGTAGAGTAAGATGGGGGTCAGCAACCATAGCACATGTGTGCACCCCTGAGCCAACGTGCAGCCCGACAGTTCCCAAAGACAGAGGGCTTCACTTCTGTTTTCTAGTATTGTTTGTGGCTGTTTGCTTGTTTGCCAAAAGAGGAGAGGGAGTCTCTAGGACAATCGCCTTGGACTCCGGGGGTCGGGCGGGACATTTTGGAATCTCTTGTCTCAAAGTAGCTGCTCCCCAAGGGGACGTGGACTACAGGCCCCCCAAGATGAAGGCTGAGAACTGGTAGGGGAGGATCCCCCACGTGAGGAATGTGGGATGGGGACTGCCAGATGCAGGGCCTCTGAAAACCAGGTCCTCTTTAATATAAATCTTCACAGCCAGCACAAACAGAAAACGGATATTCCCATCAGAGCCAAGTTGAGAGGAGGGGGAGCCATTTTGCACAGCTCTGTAACACCCAGCGGGCACAGTGCCCACACACAGCAGACAACCCGGAAACCCCACTGATGGGGCAGACCTTTTCCCCCACTCCTCCCTGAGCCCCCGTACGACCAGAATCAAACCACCTCACCTCTTTATTTCCATATCTCTAATGTGGGCACTACAACATCTACTGTCCGGGGGCATTTTGTGGATGCAGTGAGATACTGCATTTGAACAAACTGTGTAAACTTTAAAATGTGATTTACAAATGTAATGGTTAAAAAATTAGAATGCTTTAAGAGAGTAAAAGACAAGCCGTAGACTGGGAGAAAATACTTGCAAATACATATCTGATAAAGGATGTGTATCCAAACTATACAAAAAAAACAAAAAACTTAAAATTTAAGAAGAAAATAACCCAATTAATAAGGCAAAAGATCTGAACAGACACCTCACAAAGGAAGATATACAGATGACAAATAAGCATATGATAAGATGATTACCATCCTACATCATTAGGGACTTGCAAATTAACATGAGGTACCACTAGCTTCCTACTAGCATGGCCCAAATCCCAAATACCAACAATCCCAAATGCTGACAAGGATGTGGGGCAACTGGAACTCTCACTCATCGCTGGCGGGAGTACAAAATGGTACCGCCACTTTGGAACAGTTTGACGGTTCCTTACGAAACTAAACAGGCTTACCATAAAATCCAACAATTGTCCCCCTAGGTATTTACCCAAATGAGTGGACAATTTACGTCCATACAAAGAGCTGCATGTGAATGTTTATAGAAATAAATAAACGCCTCAAACTGGAAGCGACCAAGATGCCCCTCAATAGGCCAAGGGATAAACAAACTGTGGTATAACCATACAATGAAATATATTATTCTGTGCTAAAAACAAATAAACAAACAAAAAAACCAAAAAACCTGAATTCTCAAGCCTGGAAAAGACATGGAGGAAGCTTAAATACATATTGCTAAGGGAAATAAGTCTATTGGAAGAGGCTACATACTGTATGATTTCAACTAATGACATTCTGGAAACAGCAAAACTATGGAGACAGTGAAAGTTTGGTTGGGAAAGGGGTGAGTAGATGAAACGGGGCATTTTTAGATGGTGAAACCATTCTGTATGATGCTGTAATGGGTGATAAGTGACATCATACGTTTGTTAAAACCTATTGAATGTGTACCACAAAAAGTGAGCTTTTATGCAAAGGATGAACTTTAGTGAGTAATGCTGTCAGTACTGGCCCACCGCCGCCAAAGGTGAAGATCGAGGGACCTGTGTGGGGAGGGCGGAGAGAGTGACAGTTTATGTGTGTATTCTCTGCTTTCGCCTCAGTTTTTTTTTTTTTTTAATGTTTTATTTATTTGAGAGAGAGAGCACAAGCAGAGGGAGCGGCAGATGGAGAGGGAGAAGCAGACTCCCTCCTGAGCAGGGAACCCAAAACGGGGCTCTATCCCAGGACCCAGAGATCATGACCTGAGCCAAAGGCAGATGCTTTAACCACCTGAGCCACCCAGGTGTCCCCGCTCAGTTTTTCTACAAAACTTAAAGCCGTGTAAACAATAAAGTCTATTAATTAAACAAAAAACTGGAAAGTCTCCTCCATGTATCTACTTCACAAACATCGCCTAAGAGGAGCAGTTTAGTGGCTGAAAATCCACGTTGATTTTCTCATTGACATTCTTCTCTTTAATGAAGTAGGTAAATTATACGGGGGAAAGAAAGGTCTTTTTCCTACAACTTTCTTCCTTTGGGACTCAATAAAGCGAGGGTTTCTTTTTTTCCTTACTACTTGGATGGAAAAAATAAATCATTAATAAGCTCTTCCTTTTCCTGAATTGGCCCATATACAAAAAAATCTGGGAAATACTGCATCTAAATGAAAATAGAAATAAGTTCTCCTCTGTGGAAGGACAGCTACCCCATTTTACCCAGGTGCCCCACCTTGATTCCAGATATAAAAGAATGTTTTTACAAGCATACTCATCAGAAAGTCCTGATGCCTCTCCGAGGGAGGGTGGTTATCTTGCCCTGTTTGATTTAACCTGCTTTCATCCTGTAGATGTGGAGAGATGACTCACAAACTTGGCCACAATTTTGACACCCATTTCACATTAGGTTTGGAAGTAATACAACATTTATTAGAGCTTGGAAAAAAAAATCTGAGAAGCATGAATCTATTTTGAGAGGTGATAGACCTTTACTCTCTCCCGAATTTATTTACCCATCCACTCAGCAAATATTTACTAAGCCTCCTGAAAACGGGAGCTTGAGCTGTGTGTGGGAGACGGGAGCAAAGGCCTCATGTCTGCCTCAACAAAAATCACAATCTGTTGGGAGTTTCCTCAGACAAGAAACCGGAGAATTAGAATGTAAAATAATCTTTTTAATGCCTGAGGGGCACCGTGGAGGGAGCCAGGAAAGCTTCCCAGAGGAGGGGACTTATGAAGCCTATAATGGGACGAGCCATCTGACCTCTGTGTCTGATCTGTGCATTCAGAAGCCATAGTGCAGGCCGAACTGACTTTCACCGCAGAGAGGGGAACAAATAGCCTCTCTTTTGTTTCTGCAGGAAACAGGAAGACCCGGCATGAAGAGAGAGAAGGCACGGATGGATTTCCAAGTGAGCACAACCGTTACAAAATCTGATAATCCTACTTCTGTACTACATTTTGGGCTCTTTATAAAGGTCCAGCTGGCAATGCTAACGTCCCAGTTACTTCTATTTAGTTGGGTTTTCATTGTAAAATTAGGATCTTCAGCAATACTAAATTAGAGATCGTAATCACTTTTTGAATTTTTGTGGGAAAAGTGTGGACCCTTTTGTCTTCTAACATCCCCATCCTGTTCTACACCGGCTGCCCCGGGCTTTCTAGACTTGCGTGTGTCTGCCGCGCTGCAACGATGCAGGGGCAGACGCTCTTGCCCGCGAGATGCGAGACCTGTTTGCACTGCACACTGGCCCTCACTTGAACCGCTCCATCTGTTCTGTCTATTCTCAGGCGCCTGGGTGGCTCAGTCATTAAGCGTCTGCCTTCAGCTCAGGTCATGATCCCAGCATCCTGGGATCAAGGTCAACATCTCTCAGGCTCCCTGCTCAGCGGGGAGCCTGCTTCTCTCTCCTTCTCCCTCTGCGTCTCCCCCTGCTTGTGCTCTCTTGCTCTCGCTCTCTCAAATAAATAAAATCTTAAAAAAAAAAAAAAACTTGGCCTATTCTTAAGGCATCAACAAATTCGGGGTGCCAAAAGTAACATTTTAAAAAAAATTAGTAAAATGCTAATTTGACACTTGCTATTCTATTCATTAAGTCCCAGCAGGAACTAGATGACACAGTGGAGTTGGGCAACTTTGAGTTTAGTAAGGAGACTCTTCACCAAGGTGTAGGGAAACCACAGAAGAAGGGTCCTTGGGCTGGTAGCAGTAAGCCCTGTAACCCTTCTCCCCCCGGGCCCCCCAGGCCTGAGGGGTCCCGGTCCTGGAAAGATAACTTGCACTTGAAGACAAGTGGGGAGGGCAGGTGAGAGAGAGAGACACGGTCAGGTGTAGAGGCAACCTTCACTCTCCTTCCTCCATCTAGTCTCCTGCTCTGTTCCCCGTGAGCCAAACCCATCTGGAGCCCAGAGGAAGAAAGTCTGGGGGACGAGTCGGTTCCTGTAGCCTCCCAGGACACAGAGCAGGGTGGAGAGAGGTGGGGAGTGGACTAGGCCAGCAGACGAAAGTACCCGGCATGGGATATCACGGGTTCACCGATGGCATCAAAGGAGTCTTGACATATTTTTACATCATAGTATATTATTTTGAAACATAGGCTGGGGGAGAAACCCCATTTTTTCTCACGTTCCAGGCCTCTGAAAGTCTCAGTTGGGTGTCCCCATTTGGTGTGTCTGGCCTGAAGAGGAAGGGTGTTGTAACGTGGTACTTTTCAGTCAGTTCCAGCCCAGAAGATCAAAGGCTCCTGAGGAGGGACCATATGTTTTGCTCAGCTGAGTACACCGGGCTCTGACCTTGAGAGGAGCTCGGCCGTCAGCCTGAAGGGCAGGGCAGAGCCGGAACCTGCTGGGCAGGCCACACATATGTCCTGCCTCTCCACACTCAGCGTCTGTCTGGTGACCAGGGCCCGTCAGTCCCGGGGAGATGCATCCTTCGGGAGACAAGCTGTCCCCCTGGAGGAGGAAAAAATACAGAGTCAACACACACCTAATTTAGGAAAAAATTGGGGTCAGCACAGGGGGCACCCGATGGATTTTTCCAGGGGAAAATGTTCGTGGTTATTTAATAATGTTGATACCTCTCGCTAGCTCTGGGCAGATAAAAGCATTTTCATCTATACTCGGCACCACAACAGAGCATTTGTATTTAAATATTTGAGTTAAACATATCTTATGTTTGTCAGGCATTAATGCTGTTGACATTGTTCCATAGCTGTGCTCTTTAGGGAGCTGGAATCTGTCTTCGATATTAGTCAACAAACCTTAGGAAACATTTGAATAAGAATCAGGACTGTGTCAGCTACTCAAAGGGGCCCTTGCACTGGGGAAGAGAGATGAACTCCAGCCATGGGGAGGGCAGGGAGGCCTGGGATCTTAGAGATCTACCGAGCTGGCCGCCATACTTGTTCCTGCTAATCTCACCCTGGGAGGGCAAGCTTCGTCCCGTGTGGAGCCTCCAGCCACCACCTCCATCCACCTCTGCCTCCAGAGCAAGATGTGCCTCTTCTCTGGAGTGAAGCTCTCCTGTGCCCTTCCGGGCGAGCATCTACCTTGAATTCCTAGAAAACTCATCTCTAGCCTGTTGACGCTGGCCTCACACACTTCACTGCACTTCCCTCTGCTTAGCCGGGCCTCTAAATTCAGAAGTTGTGTCCTAATGTCTTGGGTGGTGGGGAGCTGAGCCACTGAGCAGGTGGTCGCAGAGGCCGAGGGGCCTGTGTTGATACCATCCTCTGTACCGGGGGTGCCCCCGCCTCACTCCCCCGACCCCTTGCTTGCCCCACAGGGACCCTCCACACGAGCGGCAGCCCGAGGCTGAGAGGGACCAGGGAAGGGGCCGGGAGGAACTCCTCACCATCTTTTCTATTCGGACCATGTAGCCCTCTGAGCCGGCTCTGTTTTAAGAGCCTGATGTCAAGAGTGCTTAATTTGATGGGCCTCACACGGGTTAAAAAGGAAAGGAGAGCACCGACTGAGAGCTGGACAGTTTCCTCAGGGACTTGGGCCTGAGCTGGGGCAGCTGGTTGGAAGGAGGAGGCTAGCAAGACATCCTCGGTGCTGGGCAGAGGGGCAGAGTGACGGCACGGGGCAAAGAAAGGTGGCGGGGGTCCGGCGCTGTGAGGGGCAGAGCCGGGCCAGCGAGGAGATGACCTGACAGCGGTTCACTCCCCCACCCTGCCTGTTTTGCTCTCCCCAGGCTTCTTTCCTTCCTCCTCTCCTGCGCCTCCCCCACCCATGCCCGGGCCTGCGGGCGGGGCCCGTGTTCTCCAGGTTAGTCCCTTCTCTATTCTGGGGAGAGGAGAGGGAAGAATCACCTGTCACTGCAGTTTGGGACCTGGGGCCGGTGGGGAGTTGGTGTGTCCCTTTGAGAATGTGTGTGAGGCAGTGCTAACTCCGTGCCCAGGCCGACCGGGGATGAGGCAGATGCCATAGTGGTGCTGGACCTGGGGCGGGGGGTTGGTTATTTGGGAGATGAAACGTCACTGTCACTCATCAGGGCCTAGAGACATGATCTGGGCCCTCATCATCTAACTCCACTCCCCACGGAGAGAGATGCAAGCTGGAGAAACAGCCCTACCCCCCCACCCCAGGGCCCTTTTTCTAACACCCCACAAGGGACCAAGCCCTGAAACCCCCAGGGACCAAGAAGCCAATTCTCACCTCCCTTGGGCTGTTCCTTCTGGAAGAGCATCCACTTCCACAGACACTGCTGCTGTCCCCAAGGCCATTAATAACCTGAACCCCAACATCTGGAGGTGGGACCTCACAGCTCATTGCCCTTGACCTTCAGCAGCATCCTGTCGGTTGACCCCTCTGCCTTCCCAGACTTCTCTCCTTCGACAGTCTCAGCCTCCAGGCCGCCTGCTTCTCCCACCTGGCCGGCCAAGCCCACCCCGTCACCTTCACTACTTCCACTAGGTTATCGAGGCCTTCTGGTCAGGAGTTCCTTCCACCAAATCAGTGCCCGAGGTCGCTGCATAACAATCTCCTTCCTTGATTAGAGCATCTTAATTATGCTCCAGGAATTTGCTTAAACAGATTAATCATTCTCGAGGACAAATTTAGAAGCTGTGCTTGCTGAGGGCTCTGCTCTGAATATCCCCTGGGACACTCTGATTACACCTGCCTACCGGGCCTTTGCCAGGGCTTAGGGTGCAACCGGGACGTGGACACTGACTGAAAGCTCAATGCCTCTCCGGCACGCTTCTCTTTGTTCCTCTGGCCAGCAACACAGGCTCTAAAATGGAGTTAACGCCTGGTTGTGAAATGGAGGCTGGAGAGTGGAGGTGGGGTGGGGTGTCCTGGGGCTCTCTCACCTCTGGAGTACAGTCTGCTCTCTGAGAGTGTAGCTAGGGACTCCTCCTCCATTAAGTTGAAGTCTTGGTCCGTGCATTGACTGGTAGCCTCCTGGACCCACAGTGGTTCTCATTAAAATCCCTAGCTTTTAAAAACTACTGACATTGGCACTTTAGCGCAGACCACCTTAATCAGAATCTCCAGGATCCACCATCTTTATTTTGAGAAATCGGCTGGCAGAGCCCACGGATGCTTCCCATATACAGCCAGGGAGAGAACCGCGGCAGAATCTGGTTTTGCTTCTGTGCACGTAAGTACGGAGAGTCAGCCCAGAGCCTTCAGTCTCGATGACAGACTGATACGAATGGAAAGTCATGTATGATCTATCCAAAGTGGGTTTTCACAAACCCTTGAGGTTGAGGCAGCAAAGTCTCGTGGTGGTTAAAAGCCAGGGCTTTGGGCCAGACTGTGTGGATCTAAGTACTGTTCTACCATTTCCCAGCTCTGTGACCCTGGATAAGCTACTTAACCTCTCTGAGCCTCAGTCTTCTGATACAGATTGCACCCATGTCATAGGACCGTAGAGGGAGGGAGGTGAGATGATACAAGCAAAGAGCTGAGAGTGATGCCTGGCATATAGTAAGCTCTCAGTAAATATGAGCTATCATTCAGGGCGTCTGGGTGGCTCAGTTGGTTGAGCATCTGACTCTTGGTTTTTGCTCAGGTCATGATCACAGGGTCGTGATATTGAGCCCTGTGTCAGGCTCCCCACTCAACATAGAGCCTGCTTGAGATTCTCTCTCTCCCTCTGCCCCTTCTGCTCACACTGTCTCTCTCTCTCAATAAATACATAAATCTTTTTTTAAAAAATAGCTATCATTCTTTTCTTCATTATTCTCCTTAACATCACCATTTGGTTCAAGGAAAAAACACCATGTGCATAAGGAGCCAGGTCAGTAGACTTCTCGTAGTGTATTTTCAGGGTTCTCTAGAGAGACAGAACCAATAGGATGTGTCTGTGTATGTATGTAGAGAGAGAGAGGTTTATTGCAGGAATTGGCTAATATGATTATGGAAGCCGAGAAGTCCCAGTCTGCCATCTGCAAGCCGGAGAACCAGAAAAGCTGGTGGTATAATTTAGCCTGAGTGCAAAGGCCTGAGAACCAGGAGCACCCATGTCTGAGGGCAAGACAAGATGGATATGCCAGCTCAAGCAAAGAGAACAAACTTGCCCTTCTTCTGCCTTTTGGTTTTATTCGAGCCTTCATTGCTTTGGATCTTCTTCACTCAGTCTACTGATACAAATGCTGAACTCTCCTACAGACACCCTCACAGACACACCCAGAAATAATGTGTTACCAGCTATCTGGGCATCCCTTTGCTTAGTCAACTTGACACATAGAATTAAGCATCGTGCCTAGCCAACAGGCTCATCCGGAAATGACTCCATGACAGTTCCTTTGCCAATACTCTCCTGTGTAAGGAATAACCAGGAATTGAAATGTATTCCTTTCAGGGTTTCGAGTCATATTAAGAACCAGATTCGTCTATTGTTTGAAGATTGTCTTTTGAAAATATTCTAATAGTTAGAAGAGAACCAAAAATAAACAAACAAAGCTAATCTACTCAAAAGAGGGAATTATAAAAACAAATATAAGTAGAACCTTCAGTAAACAAAACAAAACAAAACAAATGTGTTTTTCAGGTCATCACAGTCCTGGTTGAACCACGCTTTATCTTTAAATCTTGTCATATAAGGAACTACTAATATTCCATAGTTTTGCAGGCTGGGAGGGAGAGTGTGGCAAGCACTGGGCAGGAGAACTTGGAGGGGCTGGAGAAGGCGCCAAGTCCCGTGTGGGAGCCGAGTGAGATAAATGAGCAAGATCCTGCCTCCCTAAACCGTGCCAAGGAGTATGCAATTAACTCTGGAGGCCAGGAGACTCATTTTATTATGTAGAAAGAGTAGCATGGAAGGAGTTTATAGACAGCTCTAGAGAGGGAAAAAAATCCGAAGCAGAGAAACTGATCAGGTGCATGTTTAATCAAGGGAGTAGGAAAATGCAAAATATTTAGGCATTTGTTAGTATGATGCTTGAAGCATTCGTCTCTTCAGGAAAAAGAAACACACGTGATCCAAGCTTATAACTAAGACATATCCTTGGCACCAGCAACTATATGGAATGTAATACCACACTTTTAAAAAAAAAAAGATTTATATTGCTGTATTGAGACGATTTCTTCTTTTTTCTAATGTTGCTTCTATAGACAAATGTTAAAATATATTTGACTTTTCATTTCACATCAGGAAATACTTTTTATGCATCTCAGTGTGTGTGATACTATGGGAAATATTAGACTAAATTAAAGATATGATCTCTGTCATTAAAAAAAAAAATCACGTCCTAATAGGAGAGGCAAGGGAAGACAGGTGAACAGTTCACCATATGCAAAGACAACAAACCTGTCCATTACACTAGAAGTTCCAAAAGATAGTAACAGACTTGAGGGTGGCATCATGGAGAGGTGGAAAAGGAGCAGAACTTGGGGTAAAATGATCTGGGTCGAGCCTTGGTCCCACCAGTGACTGGCATTGTGAGCTCTGGGCTCATTTGTGGTGTTCAGCCTCAACTTTCTCTTCTGTATATTGGAGCTAAAGTACCTGGGCTGTTGAGTCCTGTTGTTCCAGTCGTGTACTTATGCAGTTCCTTCCTTAGGTCCCAGCAGAAAACTTCTCATTTGTCTTAGTAGAATTTCACATTGGCAGCAATTTTCCAAATATGTGAAGCGTTAGTATATTTGTGGAGGGATTAGACATGGTCTACGCGACCCGGGCCAGAAGCAAGACAGATGTGGGGAATAGAGAGGCCGAGAGAGGGCCAGTCTGAGAACCTTTCTCACCTTCACAACAAAAATAGGAAGCACTCTTGGTGTCAGGAGGGCTGGGTTTCATGCCCCTAGCGGTGTTTAGAGAGGGACATAGCAGAAATGATTCAAGTATCAGAGGATATCTTTTCCGGACACGAAGTAGAATTAAAAAAGGCACTAAATGAAGTCTCATCAACATGCAAGGAGAGTACAAGGCAGGAGGCGGCCTTCTGGTTGAAGACTAATGAGAAGGTTTCAATTTAGGAAGTTTTTACCGCAGTGAGCTGACTTTGAATCTAATACCTTTTTTTCTTACTCTCTTCTGAGATAAATCTATTTTAAATAATTCTTAAAATATATTGTACCGGGTGCAAATATGAGGCTTCCTTTCTTTCTGAAGGAAGTGATTTCAATGAAGTTATTTAACCCTAACATGCCTGCCAAAGGTTTAACTATTCAACCATCCACATCCTTGAGGATATCTATATTTAACTGAACCAGAGGGAAAATTAAATACGTCTTTTATTTTTTAAGGCATCTAATGACCAAGAATTTAATTTAGTAGGGAGAATTAATTGTAGGCAACGTCAGCTATAACATGGACTCAAATCAATATTTTTCCACATGCCTATTATCAGCCTCTTAAAGAGCCACTCCTCAGGAGAGTTTTGAAAGGAATATTGAAAATGATGTATTGTATCCCATCTGAATGCTTGATGAAGTGGCAAAGTGATGAAGTGACAAAGCTTATTCGTTTGTCATAATTATGTATTTACCCAAATGTCCTTTGAGACAATCACTTAAAATATTTATTTCAATGAAATGTATTAGGTAAAAGTTCATGTAAAAAACCATGTACCTGAAACCCCAAATTCAGCCATCTGTCTAACACACTCTCTCTCCAGGAAGGGCTTTAATCTATCTGAGCTGGCAGTCGGGTCCCGAATCCCTGCTCAGTCGTCCTATCACCGTCACCGCCGTCCAGACCAGGAGGAGCGGAGCTGCGTGCCGAAGACAAGGGTAATGTGCCCTCCAGGGAAATGGCCATGTCGACTCCAATCACTAAGCATGACCTCAACAAACTACACTGGCTGGATTTCTCCACAGAGGTACATTTGGGGTGGAGGGGGCAGCTCCCCTAAACATAGAAGTCTTATGAGTTTTTCTGTTCAAGCAATTTCTTCCTTTATTTTTTATTTTTTATTTTTATGCCTCTGAAGTCATATAGCACTACTATCCCAGTGAGTCTCCACCCTGCCTACATATTTTAATCTCGGGAAGCTTTTGAAAAAGATGAATGTTTGTACCTGCAGCAATGGTTCTTGAATGTCAACACTGGAGTCACCAGGAGAGCTTGTTCAACACCGATGTCTCACCCCCAGGGTTCTGATCCAGTAGGTCTGGGGTAGGCCTGAGAATGTGCATTCCTAACAAGCGCCCAGGGGATGCTCAAGTTCTTGGTTCAGGGACCGCACTTTGAGAACTACGATCTAAAGGCATGGAATTTAGTCTTTGACAGGGCCTGGACGCTTACAGTTTTGAAAGCTCCCCTGGGGACTCTAATGTGCGATTAAGGTTGAGAATTATTAAATCTGGCAGACTTCTTTCTTAGAAACACGTATTTTTAAATGTTCATATCAAGGATAGATGTGGAAAATCTTACGCTAAACACAAAGGTAGCGTAACACCAACAGCCAAATGTTTAGAGCGACCTTATTCTAAATGCTCTTACTGGGGGCGCCTAGGTGGTTCTCACTTGAGCGTCTGACTCTTGGCTTCGGCTCGGGTCATGATCTCGGAGTTGTGAGATTGAGCCCCACATTGGGCATCTTGCTCAGCACGGAGTCTGCTTAGGATTCTTTCCCTCTTCCTCCCACTCTGCCCCTCCCCTGGCTTGAGCTCTCTCTCTCTCTCTCTCTCTCGTTCTCTCTAAAATAAATAAATAAATAAGTAAAAACTTTAAAAAGATTTAAAAAATGCTCTTATGGACTTAACTATTACACCAACAACAGCTCTAGTTGTTAGCACATACAGTATTTGCAGGGCTATGAGTATCTTCTTAAACGGTGTACTTAAAAAAGACAACAACAGGCTCATGAAATTGCGTTCCCAGATATTTTTCAATTTGTTCTACCCAGACTTTACTGAGGTCCTTGTAAGAAGCTAACAAAGTGTTGAACAAACATGGGGAAGCTAAACAAACAAATGTGTTACTGCCTATAACATGGAAGCGCTATAAAACATTGTAGATGAAACAGGCTCATTTGAAGTCAATGCCCATTACTAAAGAGCTTATAAAACCTTGATTTAGAATTAAATCTTACATTGTTATCATGTATCACACTGGATCAGTAAAGACACTATGCACAAAAACGATTTGAGAAAAAATGTTTACTTTTTGTTGATATGTCACTGAAATAGAGTATTGGGTAGATATCTTTAAAGGCCCATGGGTGTATTTCTCCACATACATGTCCTGGGAACCCCACATCAGGGCTGGCTTTGTGTCTAACAGAGATATCTGGTAGAAGTTATCCTAGGGAGGTTTTTTGAAAGTTGTAACAGTGTATTTGGCATATAGTTTTGCCTGTGAGGGATCACTGGGACTCTGGAGTGACTGCTTTCTAATTTCACACAATAGGGATGTACTCTGAGTGGAATTCTTTAAGATCAATATGATTAAAAATAGGGATAAAGGGAACTTTCAAATAGTAAAGTGGTGTTTGAATTTTAAGAATGTTATTGAAAACCAAAAACCTAGAGCAAGTAAATAGGTCCCTTGTGAAAGCTACTTGCCATTACAGAAGGGTTCCTTTAGATGGAACATAACAGCTAATGTTTGGACAGCACTTTATAGTGTTCAAAGCACTTCTACATGTAGCACTCATAGGATCCAGGATTCACAAAAAATATTACTTTTTAGAAAACTATCCCGAGGAGAAGTAGAAAATAATTTTCCTGCTTTTGTTCAATATTTATCCATGATCTCTGTGTGTTTGGTAGAAGCTGAACCGGAGGCGGAGGGAAAACCACACGTGTGGCAGAGAGACCAGTGGGGGGGTGGGATGGCGGGTAGGTGAGGGAGAGCTGATGGGAGACAAGGTACAGGCGGAAACCCACCATCCCGTGAGGCTGTCCAAGGACATTCAAGTCCAGAGCTGATGGACCTGGAGGCTGCAGGTGACCCCGCCCGAGTGAGTGCAGAACCTGGGGTGAATCAGGACACTGCCATCCACCAGAAAGGAGTCTAGAGTCAGAGGGATGAAAGTGGACACTTGAGAGAGTTTCAAGATCAAGGACAATGTAGCCAGAGGTAGGTCAAAATACAAAAAAAACCAAAAACCCAAAAACAAAGGAACAAAAAAAGCCCACAGAAAAACCCCCAAAAACCCAAACGCAAACAAAGCAAAATGAAACAGGACCTAGAGGAGCGCTCAGGGTAAGGGTGGTAGGGCACACTGCTGACTCCCCGCTCGGCATCTTCCTCAGTGTGCTGGAGTCAATGTGGTCCTGTCAGGCTGGAACTTTCCCGTGGGCTCTTGTCTCCATTTTTTGAGTGAACACCATGCCTCGGGTAACAGTTTCTTTTTAGTAGAAATCGATTACATGCTTTCATGTATCATATCAAAATAATAGACCCCATCTCAGATTATCTGAATATGCTTAAGTCATATCATCTGATAAAATTAAGAAATTTTGTTGTTTCTCATTTTTATGTGGTAGGAAGATGGAACCAGGTTCATCTATATCCGTTCCTATTGCCACAGAAAATAAGAGAGAGCCCACAGAGTTCTGAAAGCACATTCTTAATCCTCTTCATTACCAAACTAGAAAGGGTATCAATTCCCTTCTTCCTACACATACAATAATGAGTTCCAGGCGTGAGTCCTTATCGCCCTCGTTCCTCTGCAGGAAAGCAGCTTACCCAGCTCCATCCTGTCCATGTGACTCAGCTCCCTGTTCCATCCCCGGAAAAAAGCATGATGCTGCTTTCTATTTGCAAGACCTATTCCTTTCACTTTCTGACTCACATTTGTTATCTCTCTTTTCACAGAAGCTGATTCAACAAACACATATTCAGTTATACCTTCCCCTTCATTTCATGCAGTCACAGAGCAGAGACAGATGAATGCGGCATTTAAACCTGAGCGCTGACATGCCTTTGCATGAGGTTTAAAGAGCCCACTAGGTATTCCCGTACCGGCATCTTTGTGACAGCTCCATCTTGGTAATGGAGCAGCCGTCGCTTCTTGAATGGGTGCTGGCTCTTTCCTTGAAGCCCTGTTCCCATTGTGGGTAATCCTCGGAGAGTCCTCCTTAAGTGGTGCTTACAGGAATGTGCCCAGAGTTTCTGAAAGCAAGGCCAAATGTCGACACCAGTTTTGTACACGGATCTAATCCTGTTGCTGCTAACACCAAGAACCTGAAATGGACATGCCTCTACCGCAGAGCAAGTTTTGGGAGTGGGCCTGGCTGCCAGTTGAGGTTCTTGGAGGCTAGGGAAGTAGGGGAGGGCAGTTGGGGCACCCTGTGGGGGTTCCAGGGACTAAGTACGCCCCAGCCATATAGAGGCAAACAGGGAGGGCCTCAGATTGCAGTAGAAGCAGAAGGGCATCCTGATGGGTGAGCTGAGCCTACCAGAGGGAAGCAAGGCAGGCCCTCCAAAGGGCCCTGATGGGGCCAGCTTCATTGGCCAACAGGGCCCTGAGCTTGGCTTCATGCTCTGTTCTCATGGTCTTTCAAACTTGGTTATCTTTATTATTATAATTATTATTTTCTTTAGGTAGGCTCCATTCCCAGTGTGGAGCTCCATGCAGGGCTTGTACTTATGACCCTGAGATCAAGCCCTGAGCTGAAATCAAGAGTTGGATGCCTAATCAACTGAGCCACCCAGGTGCCCCGAAACGTAGTAATTTTTTTAACAAGGCAGCTTAAGTAAGATTGAAGGTTGCTGACACTCAAATTTTTTTGGCTGCCTGAGAGTGATGTCCAAGTTGGCAGGTGACATGCTTGTGTTCTAAAAGTAAAACAGACATGGAAACCAGTTGCACTGAATTGTTCTCACCCCAGGAAATTGATGACAACTTCCAAAGTTTCACAAAAGAAACTACTGATTGGACTTGCCTATGGGGCTTGATTTGAGAACCTGCTGTTGATGTCATCCTGTAATGATTAAGGATCGTCATAAAACTAGTTTTTGTCAATGTGCTTTTCATTGTCTGCAAATGCTCTGTGCTCATGAGGCGCTGTACCCATGGCCACAATTGCTTTTAGGGGCCGCTTGACTCTGGAGTGTGCCTTGGACCCACAGTGACAGCTTTAGCCCTTTGGAACTAATGCAAAATGTTCCGAAGTGGAACAGCCTTTCTCCTTCTGATCTGAGTGTCTCTAGTCTTTCCTTATTTCTGGATTTCCCCCACTCTTCCTCCCTGTGACGAGCGCGATGGACAGACTTGAAGTGCTGCAGCCATGTTCTCAATAAGAGATAAACTTGCACCCCTGCGGGCAAACCTGATGTATGTGGAGGCGTTGGGCATAGAAGAGTCATATTGATTTCTGATTAGCCAGAATGACGTGTTTGGGGAAGTAGTTAAGCCCAGAAAGGCCTTCCATGCTGGCAGATCTGAGGCTGTGACCATGATCGTCACTTCTCCTGGTCTCAGGTTAGATAGTCACGACTTTCTCCCTGCCCGTCACACCCCCAATTAGAGGAGGTAACGGTGGGTCAAAGGTCGAGCAGCCACCAGGTTTATCATTTAGGCAGGATGCAAGTTTTGCTTCCTAAGGAGGAGGTTACTTTTCATGTTTGGTCTTCACTTTCCCTCTAGAAGAATGGTTAAGTCCAAAGTCTCGGAAGGCAGCATGCTTGGTTCAAATCCCAGCTCTGACACTTGTTTTGTAACCTTCAGCAAATCATTTAACTTCTCTGGCCTCAGTTTCCCTAACTGAAAAATTAACTCCTGCCTTATTGGTGAGGATTAAATGCATTGGGTCATCTTGGTCAGTTCGGGCCGTTATAACTGAAATACCATAGACTGTGGGTGGCTTAAACAGCAAGCATTTCTCTCTCACAGCTCTGGAGGCTGAAGTCCAAGATCAAGGTGCAGGCCGATTCAGTGTCTGGTGACAGTCCTCTTCCTGGTTTTCTCATTATAACCTCACATGGCAGAAAGGGCAAGAAAGCTCTCTGGGGCCTTTCATATGGGCCCTCATCCCAATCACCTCCCAAAGGCCCCACCTCTTGATGCTATCGCACTGGGGTTAGGCTTCAGTGTGTGAACTGTAGGAGGTCACCAACCTCAGTCTGGCACTGTTGCACAGAGCGCAGCTGGACGTGCCTGAACGGTTCAGGGCGCGTGGACTCTCGGCCTTTTGTTATTCGTAGCTCCAGGTGTGTCAGCCCACCGCTTCCGATGGGGAAATCAATTCATTTCCTCATTTATCTCTTTCCTGTTTGGACTGACTGCTCCAAGGCGAGGCTGTAGGCTGAGTTGTGCGGCAATTCCCAATTACTAATCCATCATTTAACCAATCAGTAAAGGTCTCACCGTTTGCACAAAGACATGGCATGAAAATTTTTCATGCTGGGAGTGGATGGAGGGTTAACTGACTTCTGGAGGCTTGACCTACTGATTGTGTCATGGCTGAGCTTCCTGCCTGTTGGCCGTTTAATGGGTTGCCCAAATACAGCATGTAACATGCAAAGAGAGATGGACAGTCATTGTTTATGGTGTTCATTTAGGGTTCCCTAGAGTCCCATCAAGCCTAAGGCTCACTGGAAAGAATGGGAACCAAATCAAATCTATTATCAGAGTGGAACATCTCTTTCCAATGTACCTTATAACCAGGCATAACTACAAGTCATGTAATCTGCAAAACAGAGATAATTACACCTGCCTGCTCTGTGTCGCATAGAGACAGTTTGAGGATTAATTAAATAATGACTGCCAAGAACACTGAACTCCTTTGAGATAAATGCTCTACAAATGCAATTTTAGATTATTATTCAGAACTCCATTCTGTAAATATCAGGACAGACCTTCAGCTTATGAGACCAGACCACATCTGCACTGCTGGAATTTCCCCAGAGCATAGAAAGCCTGGCTGGAAAATTCCTGACCACCAAACTAACACATCACTGGACAACCTCTGCCTTACATAGTCATATACAACTCAACAGATTCTTTCTTAATGGTTATCAGAGTCTTGCACCAGGCACTGGATTTGGAGTTACAGCCTCAGTAGTAACATTGCTCCTTCCAGAAGAAAATCTCTTCCATGGTCATGACCTCCTTCAGCTGATTCCACTTCATATGATTTCATCCTCCTCACTGAAGAGTGACTAATCATCCCAGTTTGCCGTGAATGCAGGACTTTCAATGCTAAAATCGGGATAGGTTTGGGAAAACTGGGCTGGTTGGTCACCCTAACTAACATATGCTATTAAACACTAATGATCCTAATGTGCTTTGTGACCTCAGGGGAATTTACTTCTGAGTCTTGGGAAGCTGTTCTATAAAATATTAAGTTCGGAACTGATAATAATAAGAACTTATTTTGTACAAGGTACAGTTCTAAATATTTTATGCTTTAATACTCACCATAACTCCTGAAGGAAGACATTATCATTTCATCCATTTAATAGATGAAACACATGGAGATAAGGCAATTTGCTTACAGTGATGCAGCTGGTAAATTCGTGGGATGGGGTTCCAACCCAGGTGATGAGGTGCCAGGCCCGTGCTCCTGAGAACCATGTGATACCACCTCTCTCAGAGCCCTTCCAAAGTGCAGAGTTAATGATTTTCCTACAAAAAGAAGCCTTTTTTCCCCTTTATTTTTATCTTAAGAGCTCCAACTAATGGTACAAATATAGGTGGATATTTTCTCTATTTCTCTAATTAAAAAAATACATATCAGCTTAGGACTCCCTATGCCAGATGGTCAGCAGATCTGTTCCCTTCCTTTTGAGTGTTCCCCTCACTGACTTGTCCCAGGCTGCAAGCTACACAGGACACAGGACGACTCAGCACGGTTATTGTAGAGCACTCCGGAAGGCCTCTGCCACCATTACTGCCATTGCTTTGTGCTACTGCCCATTGGCTCCAATGAGAGCTGGCCCCACAGGTGACCTATCACAGTAGCTGAGCCATCACTGGCCTGGCCTTTGCTTTCTAGGATGGACTAGACGCTCTCAGTGCCAGGGATAACCAGAGATGACTGTCCCTTTTTTGACTTGCTAGAGTCACAGCTCTCTGCACAGGTCCTAATCGTGTCAGGCATCTGCCCCCGTGCACACAAACTTTCTCCCTTCGCCTCCCTAAAGACCCATGTATCTTGGCATCAGATTGCTTTTCCTCTTTCAGACTTAAAAAAAAAAAAGTGCTGGTTACAATTCTCTTCCACCACAACTGAGTTATCTGCCCACAGTGCTAAGGCCAGTGGTCTTAGCTCCGCTACCACAACAAAATACCAGATGCTGGGGGCTTCAACAACAGACACTTATTTCCTCACTGTTCTGGAGGTCTGTGATGGAGGTGCCAGTATGGCTGGGTTCTGGTGAAGGCTCTCTTCCTGGCTTACAGACAGCCGCCTTCTCACTGGGTCCTCACATGGTGAAGAGAGAGTTCTGATGTTTCCTTCTCTTCTTATCAAAGCACTAATCCCACCATGAGGCAGCCCCCCATGACCTCATTTAAACCTTATTACCTCCCAAAGGCTCCATCTTCAAACATCCTCACACTGGGGATTAGGGCTTCAACATATGAATTTGGGGGGGGGTGGGTGTTCACAATTCAGCACATGGCAACAGCTAACTGATTGTCTTCTAGGGACCTTGAGCCCCACCGCCTCCCATAGGGGACAACTTAGTCAGGGAACGTAAAGGTGATTTACTCCCCTGTTGTACCCGAATCAAAGTGACTTCCTGAGCACTGCCCTGTTTCTGCAGAAAAAGAAAAAAACCAAATCTCTTAAATCTCTACCTGTGAAAACCGCATTGAAATGATGACCTAAGTTACTAGTTTAGGACTCAGTGACTCAAGGATTGGACTGTAGTTCCAAGTGGCCTTGGCAGAGACCCATGTTCCTACCCTTGATTTTGAATTCAGAATTAAGATTAAAGTGGCCCAATCAAAAGCAAAGTATTATTTCTTTGCTTAGCCATCATCATTAAGTAGATGCCGATGCCTATTCTATGATTAGCCATCATCATTAAGTAGATGCCGATGCCTATTCACACCGTGGTTAGAGCTTCCGCATATGCAGAGGTGCTTGTGAATCACAGGGCCCCAGACAAACACCACGTGAGGCAGAGGGGGGTGTGATCGGATTGGCGGGATAGGAAGATTGGACCGTCTGGACAAATGGTCTCTGATTACCTGAAAATGGACTGATGGGATGTGTTCTATACATCAAAAATCCCACCGGTGCTTCTAGCATCAGCCTTATTTTTTGTTTTCATTGTCATGACCTATCCACTCCACCATTCAAGCTTCAGTTTCATGAGAAAACAATACATTTAAAGCTTAAAGTATCATGGTATCATCCCACCTCCCTGGAACTACCATTAATAGTCTGTTTTCTAGGGAGGGTGAAAAAGCAGATCGGTTATGAAATCCTGTGCCAGGGGTGGCCTGGTGCTAACCCACCCCCACTGCTTTTAGTTGCGTGTCTTTGTCTGAGGGGTGTTGCAAGGATTAAATAAAATAGTGTATGTAAAGCAAAGCACTTAGCGTGGTGTTGTGTGCAATGAATGTTAGTTGAATTTATTATTTTCATTCTCCTGTGGGACAAAGTTGTTGTTGTTTTTTTTTAATGACATAAGAACAGGCAGATAAATGAACATTTGTTGAATGAAAATTATCTAGACCAATGGTTCCCAGAATTTTGAATTTCAAGGCCCATTAAAACTTAAAAAAAAATTGGGATTGATAGAGGGTTGCTTACTTCTTATTTTTCTAAGCTAAGGCATGAGAAAATTAATTTCCAGCTACTAGCAACAATATGGTGCTAAAAGCAAAGGAGATCATATTACAGATATAATCTATAATTAAAATGGAATAAATCTGACTTATGGAAAAACATGATACATCGCTTATATTTTTCTCATTTTGCTGAGGAATGGTGTTAGCATGAAGGTCTGGCCTGGGGACCAGCATTTAGAAATCACTAATCCAGCCCAAACCTTTGCCTGGGTAAACCATCTGAGCCAAGCGGTTGTCTCTCCTAATTTTAGGGATGAATATTTCACAGTCCTCCTGGCAGCTTGTTCTAAAGTTTAATCACGCTTAAGTTATATCTGAGCCACCAGAGGATTGAACCAAATCAGTGAAGAAAAACAGCCTGACCTGCCTGCCTTCGGGGCAAGCTGTGCCTTCTGGAGTGTTTACATTTATAATAAAGTCTCCTCATGGTCATTCAGATTTGAAGATAAGCCCCGCATAGAGCAAGACCTCAAATTATAAAAAGAAGTCAGTAATGTGTGACTCTCACCAAAGGCTTTTTGACCATAGTCTTCCACTTCTCTCCAGGGACACATAAGCATTCTGGAAGTACTGGAATCCATTGAATTCATCCCTCTTTCAAGTCATGAGATCTTCAAGTGGAGTGAACACGGAATGAAAGACAACTTACTGCCATGACCTGGTCTCCATGAAAACCAAGCCACCATTTGAGCCACTGGATCTGTTCTACTTTTCACCCAAATTGCTGGGCCTCGGGAAAAGTCTTTTCATAGTTATAGAAATTACCAGAAAGTGCAATCAGAACCTTCCTACTTGAGATTTGTAAGAATCGAAGTCCGTTGCTATTCGGAAATGTGCAGTAACCTTGGAGGGTCCACATTCTTTTTGAGGCAGGATCAAGACAAACAGGAAGACTGATTTTATTTGTTTTGAAGATTAATTCATGCTTCAAATAAGCTCCACATAGTGCTGACTTTTCTTTGTCCCTTTAAAATAAAATTACAATACCGATTATCCACCACTTTTTGTCTCTTTTAAGTTGGGAATACGCAAGATGGCTAGTTACTGACAGGCTTCACCACGCACATCGATGCGGGGTGAAAAGTAAAATCTGGAGACTTTACTACCTATATGGGCAGAGTGGTTCGAAGATAAAGCAGAACATAAATTTAACTTGCAGTAAATTTAGGATCCAATCGAAAGATTTATTTGCTTCAAAACTCTTCCTGATGTAACAAATACGTAGCTTGAAATGAAGGTTGGGATAAGGCTTTCCTACATTTTGTGTATTTTTATCATGTTTTACAAGTCTCCACTCCTCAGTCCTTACCTCAGGTGATATCTGTTCTGTGCCCTCAAATCAGAGTAAGTGATCTAACATCTGAACAGAATATCTGAAATTTTGATTATCCTTGAAAACTTCAAGATGTGGGGCCACCACATCTGAATGTGAGCAGAAAATGAATTCGTAAAATATCACACTGTAGTCTCAATGATGAGGGTGCCAATTTATATACTTTTGGTCTTTTGTTTGTTTGTTTGTTTGTTTTACTTTTGGTCTTTTTAAACCCACCTTAGGATGAATCAAATAAGTTTTTATACATACAGACAGACTCATACACATTCATGCTGTGAGCCAGAGAATTGCCAAAAACACACTTCCCTTTGTTACTAAATGTTACCACCACATTAAACATTTAGCTAGTTCTGAATTGATAAAGGTTTATGTTTTTTTTTTTAAGTGCTCCCAAGAATCAGGCAGACAGCTGAAAACAGCAAATATGTCAAAGTTATTCAATACACACCATTTTAAATGAAAGCGTCATTCCACAGAGAGGGAGCATGCTCTGGGGAAGGACAGAGGCACATTGTTTTACAGGGAAATTCTCTTTACACAGGTGACCCCTTGCCATACATTTTGAAAACAGAAACTGACTCAATAAATGCAGATTGCCTGTATGGTATGTGGGTGCCTTGAGTAAGGGCCTAATTGTACCCTTTCCCCTCCTCCCTAAAAAAATAAGAACGAAGCAAAACAACAGAGAAGGGTCCAACGCTACAAGAATTCACTCAATAGGACTCTTTGCCAAAAGGAAGCTAGATCACCGTGAAAATAGAAATAGAATTGGCTCTAGTGGGCTTTCACAATCCAGTGCCCCTGCTTTTAGCAAATTCAAGAAACCAGGACATTACCAGGTCCATATACTATCAAGGGATTCTCTTTGGAACACAAAACACAGCCTCGACTGCATGAAGGACTTTCAGGAAGACCACAGAGACACTGAGCAGGGAGAAAGGTAGTAGTGTTTCAACGAAGCCTTTATCGGGCAGATTAGAAAGAGAGGCCATGGGGGAATGGGAAATGTTTAAATTATAATCCTCAAAGGTACAACTCTCCGTGTGTGTATGGACCGTGTCTCCATAACGCTGCCAGTCTTTGCTGATGGATTACAGCATTAGTGCTATTTATAATCAACAGAATTACTAACGCTGTAATCATGTAAGTTTGGTGGTAGTAATTATGACAGAATAAATAGCCATCAGGAACCCTTGCTGCGGTTATTGATGTTGGTGGCAAACACAGCCAAGGAAGGGATCCCCCTCACCCCTTTTTCTTTTTAGGGAAGCCATCCAAGAGGGCAGAACCTGCAAGTGTTTGCCAAGAGAAAGATTCTATATGCCACTTAAAAATAGACTTCCTGAAGAACTGGGGGGTTTTGAAATGCAGTTGGGGAAGAAAGGATGAGCGGAGTAGACGTTAGACTCTGCCATGTGATGTCCTACTTGCCTTTAAAAGTCAAATCAAGCTTTCCTTTGTTCAGAAAAAGGAAAAATACATAAAATAGCCTGCCCGAAGGATGTCAGAAAGGTACATTGCCTCTTTAAATGATTTATGAATAGTTCACTTATTTTTAAAAATAATCACATATGTGTTTATATAAATTATACATGCAAACATATGCTCACCAGTCCCCCTTGTGGGAAGGCTGTGGCTTATCCAGATTTGGCGCTGACAGTCTTTCCTCCGTCCCCTCGCTAACGAGAGCACGCTGCTGTCCCACCACGGTACCCGCGGACGGCGTTCCTTCTGTACGACTGTAAGCGCGTCTCACACACGCCTGCCCATCGATGCGGGGTGAAAAGTAAAATCCGGAGACTTTACTACCTATAATTAAGAGATTCACTGCCGCTAGTGATACCAAGATTGAGTTGTTTGAGAAACAGACATTTTATCTGGTGGTTGGTTTTATTTCCTTGTGGCTTAAATGATGAGTGAATGTTTTTCTTATTTCTTCCTCTCCCCATACGTCGTCTTTCAGCAGAAAAATTACTACTCATTCTTAATAACTACCAAGCAATAAAGTGAGGTGTCTACTTGGAAAACAGTGGGAGTGCATTCCAGTTATTCCATTCATCATGACTTTAGGACAGCAAAAGGCAGGAATTTCCAGAGCTTCTGGAGAGGGTGGCTTAAAAGACGATAGGAAGTTAGAATCAGTGCTTCGCTGCTTGATGGAAGAGTTGGCTTCATGATAGCTCTGGGATGGAACAGGCACAGGCAAATAAAATAAAATCAATCCCCTTATAGTTAGGAACTCTGTTAAACAGAGCCCTAGCATGAGCTTGTTTTAGAAAGTCTATGCCCTTTGAGTCAGCAGTGTACGTTCTAGGAATTTATCCTAAGGAAATAATTAGATCAATGTCAGAGATGTACATTCAAGGACATCCTGTGCATCGCCGTTTATCACAGTCCCTGTTTGGGTTCGGAGTCTGAAAGTGGGACTTGCCCGGATACAGGAAGTTGATTTCCAAGTTAATCCCGAGAAGCCAGAGGGAGAGAGTTCGGGAAGAAGGGAAAACAAATATAAGGCGGTGGATGGCTCCGGCTACCGGGACTCAGCCCTGCTGTGCCCTCAGGGGCATCACTCAGAAGGGCAGGGGGCTGGAGCATTCATTCATCCATTCTGTCTCCCTTGGTTGAACGTTGCCTGGGGGCAGGGTGACAACTCTCTCTCTCTCTCTCTCTCTCTCTCTCTCTCTCTCTCTCTCTTTTACTTTAGGCTCCTTTAGTGTTGGGAAAATTTCCCTTGCTGACTTGACCCCAGGGAATCAGCGCCAGGTAAGTCTGAGATCTTCTGACACTCTCTGTTGTAGTTGTGACTGAACCCAGAGGCAGGCCAAGGGACCTGAGCCTGGGAATGAGACGCATGCCTATAGCCCAGCGTGCGACCACCCCAAGTGTCCACCAGTTGAAGACTGCTTCAATACATCGTTACAGATCCATACAATGAAATATTTTGCAGTCACCAACCATTATGATGTCTGTACTCATTTACGGACATAAAGAGGCATTTGCCAACAACCAAAAAAGCAAGTTACAACGCGGTATATACACTATACATTTATTGTCATTTAACAACAACAACAAAAACCCTATAAACATTACAGATGTTTCTCAGGTTCTAGGATGCAAAATGGACACAAAGGTATGCCGATTGCCCCATACAGTCTATAATTTAATTTTAGAGATGTGGACATTTTCACATCCGGTCTGCAACACAAAATAGCCAGCACAAGGGGAAGCAGGGGGAAGGGCAGGTGAGAGCCCCCAGCAGCCTCCCCACCTGTTCACCCTGGCTCCTGCCGCTACCCTGGGGGATCTCGGGGCGTCAGCCACATCGTTCCACGTGGTTGGCGTCATCCTCCCTCCCTGCCTTTTAACTGCTGTTGCAAGTGGTGATAAGGCAGAGGCTAACAGTCTATTTGAAGGCATAAAAGGGAAAATACAACATCCATAGTACAAAGTTTGTGGCTAGTCACGGGGGGGGGGGGTTCAGCAGTTTTAAAGATCTCATCTTTTTTTTTTTAAGTCACATTAAAAGGGACTGGTAAGACTGTTAGTGCTGATACAAAAGCAGTAGAAGTAAATCTGAAGCATTTCAATGTATATGAAATGTGATTTCCTCAAGACCTTTGAAAACTAGATGATTGCATAAATTGGTAGAAGCCCACATTCCCTAGGAAAAACAGTTTTCTCTGCATGGTAGAATCTCAAATTAGAGTCCTTTGTTGGCTTTTTTCTCAGACATCTCCAAAAATTGTGTTAGCTGAGTAACAAAGCATAATGATGAAGGGGATGGGGAGGAGAGATAGAGCATCTTCTCCATCACCTGAGGTTTTTGTGGGAAATGGCCATGAATAAATACACGGAGGGGCAGTTCCAGAACATCTCTCTAAGAATCTGTTGGGAGGAAGAGGCTGAGGCTGTGTTTCATAGCACTCTAGATAAGACAGAGACAGTATCACTTCCAACTATCTATACGGCAAAAATGAGGGAGAGAAACTTCTAGAAAGTCTGGCCACTTTCTCTTCCCCCCACTTCCACCAATCCCTGACAGCTCCTCGAGACACCTTAGAAGCTGACCCTCCCAGTCACAAGAGTCTGGACGGGGATTTCACTTATCTCCATGACTGGCTTCACAGAAGTGGCTGGAACATGGCTAGAAGCAGACTTTTGAAGAACCTTTCTCTGCCCCCTCCAACAACACTGGCCAGCTGAGGTGGTCTAGCTAGTGATGCCCCTAACGTGAACAACTCTTGTTTTTCCATGTGACATAATGTCAGCTGTAGCTTGCTGATCTAACTAACGTAGACCTATTGATCGTGGGCCGTCATGCAAGAACCAGCTTTTTTGGTTATTTTTTTAAAAGATTTTATTTATTTATTGGACAGAAAGAGAGAGTGAGAGAGTGCACAAGCAGGGGAAACTGCAGAGGGAGAAGGAGAAGCAGTCTCCTCACTGAGCTAAGAGCCTGACTCAGGTCTCGATCCCAGGACCCTGGGATCATGACCTCAGCTGAAGGCAGATGCTTAACAGACTGAGCCACCCAGGTGCCCCTTTTTTGATTGTTTTATTAAGCTTGGTAGTACCTCGTTTCTTGAAAATGAAAACACAATTATTTCCTAATTATTTTTATATGATGCTATTTCTAAAGCACCATATGTTGTTAAAATATGTGAGTGCCCTGGCTGAACGCAGCTATAATGAATTCTGTAAATAGAAGTTAATAAATACTTAGACTTTTCAGTACATAAAAAAGGTTGATGGGCATGGAGAAAAGGGACATTATTTAAATTTTATACATTTTAATGGAAGAAATCGTTCAGTTGTCCTCCCTCCCTTCAAAGTAACGATTTTCAGGCTGAGATTCCTAACACCCCATGGTATCACCAATTATCTCAAGGGAGGCCCCAGAATTGCCATTGCCTTGCGTTCAGCTCATCACATTCATTGATTCAATAGATCCACCTGGACATTTGTCAAAGACGGTAATTTAAAATGCAGCCTGGCAGGTTAGCAGGAGTGGTGGGACTGGAGGGGACCTGGGAGGCGGGGGTGGAGTGGAGGAGGTGAACACTTGCTCATCAGCCCAGGGCACTGGCCTGCATCGACCTGGACACCGGAGGGTGGAGGGCACGGGGCAGGCCCTTCCTTCCTGCTACTGACCAGCCCCAGAGTAGGGCTCATTACGGGGAGAGAGGCAGGAAAGTCACGTGACAAAATGATGCTGCTCCCAGAGAATCTAATAAGGCTCACGAGTAGCCATGCTATAAACCGTGTGTTATTTTTTCCTCTCCTCACTATCGGAAATCTTCCTCTCTCCCTCCCTCCCTGCCTCCTTCCCTTCCTTCCTTCCATTTTCTGTGGACTGTCTCAAACTCCAACTAATCCAGATGTATTTCTACACATCCATTATTATTGTTGGTAGCACTAGTGGGATATTAACTTTTATAAAATATTTTAAGTTTTATATTCCTTATTAACTGACATTCCCACGGCTCTGTCGGTGTCTTGCACTGCTCGCTCCATCCCTTCAGGTACCCAGACAGTTCTGCTCATTATTTCAAAGGAGGATGTGACTCAGTGGAGGGCAGGCAGGAGAGGGAGGGTGAGCAGGGCAAACCTAAGCCCTTGGGGGATGATGAGCACTTTGAGGAAACACAAAATCTTTGAGAAGGAGAATATTATAAGTGATGATAAGGGAAGGAGTCTTCTCTGGGGACTGGGAGGGGTTTCCCCAAACCCTGTAAAGAGGCCAGAAAGGAGAAGACAGATGTTTCCTTCTTGTTAATAACTAGGAACCTGAGAGACAATCTTAGAACTGGGTGACAGATGAGAATAGCGGATTGAGACCAGGAACAGGAAGACCGCAGAGAGGGGCTACAGTGAAAGGAAGAGGGTCTTTATGCAGTCTCCCAGAAAAATTCCCACACCTCCAAATACGTGCAGACATAGTGGGGAGACTCATGGAGTCCAAAGGTACCAGTCGGAGAGAAAGGTATATCACCGGCAACTGGTGTGGGTCAACAACAGAGGACAAGCGGATGCCCTAGCAGACGTCCATGTGGAGGCTCTTGAAACCAGGTGCCATCCACCCTTCCCAAACCCACACCTTGGTTCTCTGTGAACCCCCAGAATTTACATTCATCGCTGTAGGAAGGAAGCACAAGAGTGACTGAGAGGAGGTTTCTAGGCTTGAAATAGACATTAAATTTAGTGGTAGAAAATAAATTATGTTTTAGTACATCTGAATTATGAACAAGGTTCATGTCACCCATGTTGTTATTCATCCTTAGTCTATTGTGTAGATTTTAGAATGATTAAATGTATGGTTGTAGATTCTACCATTTCAAAGCATTTCTTTGAACTTATTAAAAATGTGATCTTCCTCCAAGATGTACGAGGTGTCAGGAAGGGCATTATGCTCTTATCACTGAGGAAGATGCTGGGAAACAGGGTGAGCAAGAGTAAGGAATGCATTCGGCGTCACAGAGCTGACCATCAATCCTTTCTTTTTTTTTTTTTAAATATTTATTTATTTGTCAGGAAGAGAGTACAAGCAGGAGTAGGGGTAGACAGGAGGAGACGCAGACTCCCCACTGAGCAGGGAGTCTTATGCCTGACGCCCCCCCAGGACCCTGGGATCATGACCTGAGCCCAAGGCAGACGCTTAACTGACTGAGCCACCCAGGTGTCTCCCATAGATCTTTTCAACCCATCCGACTGCCATCTTTTTCCACCACCACTACTGTTCCCCTTCCCTATGATAACCATGAAAAATTTCAAGTCTTCATTAGCATGATTTTTTTTTTACAATCTTTTAAAGCAAATTAAATTGTGTATTTAAAAGAAAGTCAAAGCAATGGGACAGGGACTTGCTTTACTTTCAAAATCTGTCCCATCTAACCCCATCATTCTTAAATATCATCAAATTGGAGTGTGTTCCAGTTTTTGAGTGCAAAGACCACCTCTTATTAACCTTTGCTGTGTTTTGCATGGAGTCAAATCGGGAAGTCATCCCCTGATTGGTTTATCCCTTATAGATTTGTTAGGGCAACATCAGCTGGAAATACCCAGAAGGCTAGGGCTGGGAAGATTTTGGAGATCACCTGCTCAATACCCCCTGCCTGTGTAGTGAGAAATGTAGTGAACGTTCAAAGTCACCTAGCCAGATAGGAGCACAACGAGTAGTAATGACGCCTGGTTTCCCTGTTCTCTCTACATTGCACTGATGGCTAGCTTGAGCAAAAATAAATTCAAATCTTGATGAATTTAGCAATGTCTCCTAAACTCCATTTATATAAAAGAAAAAAAAGCCCTCAAACCACCCCCCACCAATTTTTAGTACATAATGTCCTCCTTACTTGAGATGTTTTAAAAATTTCTTCTACACAGAAAAAAGGAGTCACAGTAAATTTCTCATATTGAAAATGTCAAGTCCCTGTTTGTTAAATGATGATGTCAGGGACTACAAAATATGAATTTCTGGTTGGTTATAAACTCTACAAAGACTTGGATTCTAGTATCTGCAGAGATGAGAGTGATAACTAGGAAGTTGCTTTGCGTGAGTTGTTTTGAAAGGGTCGTTATGACTGTCACTGTTTACAGCAAGGCTGTGTATGTGCACAGCTGAAAGAGAGATCACCATTGCTGATATTTGTACTCATATTTGTCACTGTCACCCAAGTCCAGAGCAGATATTGCCAAAGGGTCTCATTCTCATGCAAGGGGCTGTGGCTGACAATGGAAAGGACAAAGCACCAATATTTGTTGTGTATCTAATATATTTAAAGACCATGCTAGGAGGATTGGTACTTTCACTTCTGTAGGACACTGGCTGGACTGCCGTGGCTTGAACATGTTATGACTAACTCCCATGTCATTCACTGATACAGCCATTCATACAAATAGTCTGCAAGGTTGCCCTGGGCTCCTAGATGTTGTTCTAGGTGCTGGGGATACAGCAGTGAACAGACCAGACAAACGTCTTGCATTCCCAGAGCTTACATGCCAGTGGGGTTGGGGGGTGGGGAAGACAAAAAATGTAAGCAACTAAATGAACAAGCTAATGACTTTCTTTCTATGCTGTGCTAAGCACTTAATTGTACCATATCATTTAATTATCAGAACAAGCCATGTGGTTGCTTCTATTCATTTAATGTTACAAATGAATAAAATGAAGGACCGAGGGGGTAAGTAACTCCTCCCAAGCTCTCACGACCTAGGAGTGACAGATGAAACACTACCCCAGGAACTCTCATCACAGGGCTCATGCTCGCTCGCAAACATTACACTCTACAACCTTAACAAAACCACCTACTAAATGCTAGGATTGGTCTCCCAGGCTGGTAGGGGAAACAGCTGAAATACTTAGCAAAGTTTCAGTGGGCACACACAGGATGGACGACACATCCAGAATAGGGGTGTCCAAAAAGGTTTTCTGGAGAAGTTGAGGCCTGATCTGGGTCTTGAAGAATAAATGGGAAAGGCGATAGCAGAACATTGCCAGCCACGAGGGCAACTTTAACACGATGCTTGGGCTGTGCTGTGTGCGGTCGCCACGAGGCAGGAAGCCCGAAAGAAATCAAGGGCGGCATTCACAAGAGCTCTGGGTGCTACCATAAGGAGCAGTTTGGACTTTTCTTGTGAAAGTAAAGGTAAAAAGTACCTGATTGGAAGAAAAAGAGAGATACGATCCATTTGCATTTCAAACGGCCCCCTTTGGGCTCCTTGTCTACTAGGGGCTTGGTAAGAATTGAATCCCTTTTTCTCCTATTCCACAGGCCCAACTCCCAGGGGCAGCCTGGGCCAGGCTTGCAATTCTCACCCCGGACATCCTACCACCAGTAAAACATGCTGTTCCTCATATAAAGAAACATTTTGAACTGGAATGCAGGCTGCAGAAGATCTCATGGTCAGAAAATGTTCTGGATCATGGATCTTTTCTTTTTCTTCTCCTGCTTTTACCTAATGTAAACCTTAAAACCAACAAGCTAAAAGTTTAACTAATTTTACAGGACCCTCTCAGCACTCATCATCAATCCTAGAGCCTGAGGACTTAGCAAAGCTGGGACCAGAAGACCAGCTGCAGAGGAATCCAAGATGTTTTTCTAGCTCTCCCTCCTTATGAAAGTGGTCTTGCAGTGTGGAGAAATCTTGAGCTTTGAAGTCTGATAGAACTGGATTCAGATTCCTCCTATAAAGGCACAAAATGCATGGTAGCATAATGACATTTTTCTTCATTATTTTTAATTATTTATTTATTTTTTGTTTTTATTTTTTAGAGAGGAGGGAGGGGCAGAGGAGAGAGAATCTTAAGCAGGCTCCACGCCCAGTGCAGAGCCCAATGCAGGGCTTGATCTCATGACTCTGAGACCATGACCTGAGCTGAAATCAAGAGCTGGACACTTAACCAACTGAGCCACCCAGGTGCCCTGACTTTTTTTTTTAATAAATAAGGGGGATAAAACTCGTCATTCACTCTTCACTTTTTATGCATGAATGAACTCTGGAGGGATACACAGAAACCAACACCAAGTGGCCCGGGGTCTAGGAGAGAGGAACTGAGTAGATAGGGAGAAAGGGAGGGAAAATTTTTCACCTTCATGTATACATATGTTTGGAACTTTGAGTCAAGAGGTTAAATTACCCATTCCTGAGATAGCTCATCTCTAAAAGGGATGTAAACACAACTACTTGTTAGATTGTGGCAAGAACTGAGATAAAGCATGTTAAATAATAGGACCCTCAAACACAGGATGAAAGAGACCCAGTCCTCGCCCTTCAGGAGGGTCATGTAGCTCAGTATGTTTGGATTTAACAATGAGGTAAACCTAGGAAGGTACTTCCTCTTGGTCACAGTGCAGAAGGCACAAGATGGTACCAGGGGAAGGCTATTGAGTTGACCAGGAAACTGCCACAAAACATAATACAGAAAAATGACAGTTGTCTCTTCCAAAATGATCAGTGAGCAGTTACTCTTTTTATTTTTATGGTCACAAGTGGGTTTGTGAACTGGAGAAGTATCTCATTGTTTCCAAATGGGAAAAATTTGGACATTGTCATTGAAAAAATCTACCGCCAAACTGATCTAGAAGTACACTGTATGATTTCCTTCTGAGCCCAGACTTTTTGGTGAAAAGCCTCTTTGAGAAATAGATGGGTGAATGGCAGGTGCAGAAATCAGAAAAATGGCATCTCAATGATTGAAGGCATTAGTTGTGAAAGTATTTTAATTCTTTGTAAAAGGTAATCAACAGCCACAGTGATTCATGGGTTCAAGTTTGACTTAACATTTGCTTCTAGTTTCCTTTTAGCAAATATTTATGGAGGGCCCCTACATACCTAACGCTGTTTTAGATGATGAGTGGGCTAAAGAAATACTGTATATAATTCAGTCTCTGTCTTCAACATGTTTGTCTTTTTTTTTCTCCTCTTGGCAAAAATATACCAAGCATCATGCAAATGAGACTTCACTTATATGTAATAAAACACGAGGGCAGGAAGAAAGCCATGTTGGCTGGGGTTGTCATGGGGGGGGGGCGGTCCTTAGATGAACTTGGATGGATTAAGCAACCGGGCTGTGGAAAGACACCACAATGAATTATTTTCAGTAATAACAGTAATCTCTATTTCTCCATGGTGAGACAGACTCAAATGTTAGTTGTACTTTGTACCAGAAAAATTAAGCGGTGCCTATAACACCATGCAAACATGAGGACAACTAATCTTCCTGCTTAACCATTTGTTCCTGAAGTCCCTTTTTATATAATGAGTTGTTCTGAGAAAACGGGGGGCAGGAGATGGCTTCTGAAAACAGGAAATAAACTCTCTGAGGTGTGAAAATTACATCTCCTGCTGCTTTGGGCCTTGCAGTTGGGGTGGGCCTAGACAGCAGGAGCGCTCCCCCAGGTGTTGACAGAAGCTTATCATGCGCGCCCTTGAAAGAGCTTGGAAAATTAGTTAAAAGTGGAGGATGTTAGTTTGAAGATTCACCATTAAGTAGATTATAAATTTGGTGAGGGTTCTTAAACACTTGTGACCTTTCTGAGAATAATGTCTTTTGAGTAAAAATACACACACACACATACACACATACACACACACACATACGTATTCATATATGTGTGTGCAAATTATTTCATAATTTAAAAAAGGGATCCATTGATAAAGCTGGTCCCCCCCTCATATCCTGAAACAATGAATGAACATGATGGAAAGTTTGCCCCCTCCCTGTCTTCTTCTGGTTGTGGGCACCCGCCTTGCCGATGGGTTCCATGTGGGGCCTCCTTGGGCCTGACTTCTGGAGGAAATGAGAAATGCAAAGCAGGAACTACAGAGCGGAGCAGCGAACAGAGCAGTCCTGTCTTTTGTAAAGTGCGCTGCCCCCTCCAGACTTATGTTTAAGCCTACACGCCCAGGGCGACTCCCTCGAATTAGGCCAGTGGTCACTATCATGGCTCCAATCAAATTAATGAAAGGACAAATTAGATGCAGAATATTATGCTATGGTTACAGTCCACTAAGGAGTAAAAACGTGACAGTCCCCACTTAGGAAGCTTATGGCTTACAGGAAATACAAACAGACCTCAATTTCCTTTTTTTCTCACTTGAGTGAATATACCTTACACCCTTCTGTCAAATCAGAAAGGCTCTGTCAGGGAGAATAAGCTCCCTTTCATATGTACGCAGGAAGGAACCTGAAGGGTTAGAGCGGTGAGCGCGACAGTCATCGGCTCCAAGGGCTGCCCGACGCCTCCCCCACCCCCCGGCCCCCTGCAAGAAACAGCCTCAGCCGAGGAACGTCCGGTCCTCTCGCCCCTGGTCCTGAAGGCAAAGCACGGGCTACCCACCGGAACCCTGATGACAGTCATCTTCCAGAGGTAGAAAATGAATGGTTGCAAACCCCCTGAAGGAGATTTTCTTTGACTTACCTAAATTAGGAGGCATGCTCCCTTGCACCTGTGGACGGAAAGCTGTGATGCTGTGCACCTAAAGGGAGAGGCTCTGATGGATAGAAACACAAACCCTTAATGCTCTCCTCGGAGGGCAGTCCTCTACTTTCAGTAAGAATCAAGAGACATGGGGTTCTTCAGGGAGGAACCCAGAGTGAAGGCGTGAGGGTCGTGAATCAGAGAATCGGAACGTTTCTGAGAATGAACACTGATGATACCTCCAAGCGTGGTTTTTCCCTAGGTTGTTTTTCAGTGAAAATGCATAGGTATTTGTTTTAAGAAACTGCTCAGCTGTTTTCTGTGGGTGCCAGCCTTGCTTGACTTGCTGTCTGGAAGATACTCCTGTACCTTCCTTTCCTCTCACATCGCAGATGTGTGGGGTTTATCCCCACAATGGTGATTCTCTGACACCAGCTGAGTGCCCTATAATCCAAGTCAGTTCTGACACTATCTACCTGCGGGTAGCGTGGACCCCATAGGTGAAGAGCTCAGACTCATAGGACGGCACCCGCTCCAGACACCAATAGCAAGTCCCAGACTATCACCTGTATTTCTGACCAACTGGCTACAAATGGAGGGTCCTACAATCCACAAATAGAGCTTCCCACAATCTTCTCCTTGGAGAACTCAGGAAAATACTTCCTTACGTTTACCTGTTTATTACAAAGAGTATAATAAAGGATACAGTTGAACAGCCAGATAAAGAGATACGTAAGGTGAGGGGTGGAAGCATCTCACGTGCAAGAGCTTCTGTCCCCGTGGAGTTGGGGTGGACCATCCTCCCAGCACGCGAATATATTCAGCAACCAGAAGCTCTCAGAACTCCATACTTTCAGGACTTTTGTGGAGGCTTCATCACCTAGGCATAATCAATCTTAACTCAATCTCTTTAGCTTCCTCCTCTTTCGGGAGAATAGGGGTGGGGCTGAAAGTTTCAAGCTTCGACCATGATTTGGTCTTTCTGGTGACCACCCCCCTCCAGGGTCCCACCAAGAGTCACCTCATTGGAACAAAAAAAATTCCAAGGCAGTTAGGAGTTCTGTGTCAGGAACTGGGGTCAAAGACCAAAGATGAGCAGCAATCAGGGGCAGAGACCAATATATATATTTCCTATTGTTCCACACCTACCATGTCAGTTTCCCGAAGTTAAAGGCCAAGAACACATGGCCTATTCAGAAATTGGCACTAAATTTGTACACATGGAGGAAGGGGTGTATTAGGATGAGGCAAATCCTCAAGCATCCTCCTGTCATTTTGCTCCAAGATTAGGTAAGGCTGGGTGACCATGTGGGTGTCACATGGAAAAACCTTCCAGAAAGCAAAGGACCCTCAGAATCAACTTCCAGAACTTATATTATTTTCTAAGCCCCTTTGAGCCAGTCCCCTCCACCTGAAGTGTGATTTGAGCTTGTCCTATTTGGTGGATTTTAGCTTCTGCTCTGATTTGTGATCCACCTTCCCCCAGCACTATGCATTTTCCTCTTTTCCCAGAGTCCCTTGATTAGATAAGGTCAGCCCTTATTGTCTGCTTTTGTGTCTCAGCTACACACTTGGCTCCTTCTCAATTTTCTACTCTGAAAACCTTCAATTTTGTAACTCTGGGGAAAAATGCAGTAACTGGGGTGGAGAGCCTATTGTAGCCTTTTGAGCACCTCCCAGGCACCTGCTATGGGGGTGGGACAGGTTGTGGCTTTTGCCTTTGGGCTCCTGGCAGCAGTATTTTTCACAAAACTGGGTACTCCAGGTGCTGTTAACTTTTTGGGTTCCAGTATGGAAAGGAAGCAGAAAACAGAACAAAATATACATCAATCAAAGTACTTTGGAAAAACAGATGAAAACATCTGAGTTCCGTGACAGGGTATGTGATACAAATTGCTTGATTATCATAAAGGCTGAATGTGACCAGAAATATGTAGGCCTAATATCTGGCTATTAATGAAACTTAAAGGTCCTTTTGATAAAAAACAAAACAAAACAAAATATCCTTCGTGTCTTTTCATCGCATCTGAAAATTCTCATTTTCATATCCAGAAGGCCTCTTTTCAAATGCAACCATTTTTGGGGAAGTGCATGTACAAATTAATCACCATTAACGTATTAGATGTGGTAAGTAACACAGTGTCCTAGATGAACAGCCTCTGAAAAAAGGCAAACACAGATAAGGAATGTTTTAAACACAGAGGGAGCTGAGGAGGTTTGGAGCTGTGTTGTCAGCTGTGAGAGACACTTGCTATGTGTGACTACTTAAACTTAAATTCAAACTTAAATTAATTAAAATAAAATCAACAACTCAGTTTCCCAGTCACACCAGCCACATTTCAGGTGCTAAGTAGCCGCATGTGGTTACCATATTGGACAGTGCAGATATAGAACATTTCTGTTATTACGGAATGTTTTATTGGACTACTCTGGCCTAGAGTAGAAGAGACTTAGTGGAGAGGGCATGTCTAAAAGGATTGTTTCTATATTGTGCTTGGAATCTCGAGAAGAGCGAAGAAAGTACTGGGAAACAAGTAGCCGGGGGGAAAGACTTCAATGGAGAAAGGTGATCATACAACATGGGGATGGAAGGGAAACCAAAGGCAAACACTGCCTACTTTGCAATTTTGCTGCAGTCTCTTGATTATGTATTCTACTAGGGAAAGGCAGAATTTTCCAGCAACTCACCCCTGGGTTCAAATTCCAGCTCTGCTAAATACTAGTGGGGTGGCTATGGGTAAGTTCTTAATCTTTCCTCATCTGTAAAATAGAAATGATAATTCCTACCCTGCACCATCATCAAGAAAATTAAGGGAAAGATACGTGAATCTGGTCCATCGTAGGTGCTCGATAAATTAGAGCTGTTACATCATAGGGCCCATTAGCTTGCTTTGGACCACTGACCATGCTGGACATGTCTTTGTATCTGTCTCAGTGTCCAGCACACAATGGGCATTCCATAAATAGTTGTTGAGTTTAATTGAGCTCGAGTACGTCCGGGGCACCTGGGCTGCTCAGTTGGTTAAGCGTTGACTCTTGATATTGGCTCAGGTCATGATCTCAGGGTTGTGTGATCAAGCCCCTTGCTGGGCTCACATTGGGTGTGGAGCCTGCTTAAGATTCCCTCTCCTTCTCCCTCTGCCCCTCCCCCCACTCTGCCTCTCTTAAAAACAAACAAACTAACAAAAGCAAAGAACCAGAGTGCTTCCTATCTCTCTTTCTCACGCTCTTGCTTTCACTATGAAGAAAGATCCTGTGAAAGATGCTGTACAAACTCAGATGTTATTGGTATTGCAAGAGTAATTAATATGAAATAGGATCAGAATACAACCATACCTTGGAAGCTAATCCTTTTAAATGAATGGAATTGAAATATTATAATTCACGAAATAACACTTAAATGGTACCGCTTGGACAGTTACTGCCTGTTATTTGT
Source organism: Callorhinus ursinus (assembly GCF_003265705.2). Taxonomy (NCBI): domain Eukaryota; kingdom Metazoa; phylum Chordata; class Mammalia; order Carnivora; family Otariidae; genus Callorhinus; species Callorhinus ursinus. The sequence continues at coordinate 45,583,205 of NW_027397063.1, forward strand.
GTTCGTTGAATTTTAAAATGCACCCTTCACAGAATTGCTTGAGGGCACAAGTACAAAGAATTAGTACATTAATTATCATAAATGAATCATTACACAGCAACTGTAATTAACAGCTTGAGCTACCATATTCATATTTTTAAAAAATCTTTTTCAATGGTAGCCTCAGTGTTCCTCTACTGGAAAAGTTGGCAAGAAGACAAGCTGATTGGTAGAAATGGGGATGTGAAAATAGAACCATGTGAATTCGTCTCATCCATCCCACTGGCTTTGTACTGAAACCAATGTTTTTTGTAAGACATTTTATAATCTTTTAGAGGCCTGCACTCACTGTGGTATTTTTCTTTATAGATATCTAAGAAGACTATTAATCCATCTCTAGGTACTAAAAAGCAACATCTTCCTAATTTTCATGTGAAAACATTTGAAGCTTTCAGATGAGAACTTTTTAAACGTCAGGGAGGCCAGAACCCCTAAGGGTCTTGGAGGACAGGAAGAAGGATAGAATGTGTGAGCGGACATAAGTTGGGACACCCCCTTCAACCCCAACACTGCCTTTCCAACCTTGATTAAGCAAGCGCAGCCCAAGTTTATGTACTTAATTAGTTTGCTTTAATTGGGTTTGAAGAGAAGTCTCCAACAATTTAAAAATAATTATTTTGAAAATCACCAAATTAGGTAATTTGAAATTTTCTGTTCACTTAAGTCCTGTAGTTCTCGACTCTCAATGCCAGATTCTACCCCCACATATTTTGATTTAATGAATTTGCTGGGGACCCTGGCATTTAAAAATATTTCCCCAGAGGATTTTAACTTGCAGCCAGGGCTGAGAACCAGTTTTTAGTTCAATTGCATTGATCTCTTTTTCAGTAGAAATGAGTGGGGGTTATGTCTCATTTTTTTTTTTTTCTGCCAGAGAATAAAATTTTGCCCAGGAGAATTAATGTTTATGGAAACTATTTTATTCTTTCTTCCCATATTCCTAATGTAAATCAACATTCCCATCTTGACACCCAGCAAGAATAACTGCTGGGACTCTCAAACCGTTTCACTTCACCAGTTAGCTCTACTGATTTATATCTGTTATCAGGAAGAGGTGCATTTCATTCCATTACTATGATCTATTTTGGTACATCTGTAAGTGCCCATATATAAATGTTAGTGTTGAGATTGCTAAAATAGTGTTAGAGTGTATTTTGCCTTACATGTGTAATTTTTTATAGGGAAATTGAACCTATTATTGTGCCTTGAGCATGTTAGGTTCACACGGAGTGATTACTATCACAATAGGAACACAGGAATTATTCTGCTTAACTGTTACAATATGTGTAAACATCCATACTACTGCTAGATGCCATGTGATTTGAGTTGGGTGTTTGCCATCACCATAGGACCAAGATTAAGTTAACAAGGTCAGTATTCCAGGGCCTTTTTCTTACCACTTTCTAGTTAAGTGGCTACAAATTTGGGAAATAGGCACCAGGTGAATAAGAGAACCTGGTACAATCTTCTGTTCTGAACAGGAGATATATAGCATTGGAATGAGTGACTCAGACAGAAGAGAATCCACTTCCTTCCTTCCTTCCTTCCTTCCTCCCTCCCTCCCTCCGCTCCCTCCCTCCCTTGCTCCTTCATTCCTTCCCTTTCTCCTGCAGGCTCTTGAAAAATACTAAATGCAAGGAGAGGGTTTCTCTGAACTCCCCTTATCTGCCTAAAGACAGATCTTCCAAAAAGAGCTCAGTTGTCACAGATCTACTCTCAGGAGTTCAATCAACCAGGGAAGACTGACTCATCACAGGAGAGGAAAGGTTGATGTCATACCCAGGCAAACTTTGTCACAAACTATCCTACCTCCCATCTCTTCTTCAAAGGGCCCATCCATCTTTCCTAAAGATCATTTACTCTCCCTTAACTTATGACCTTTCACTTTTTTCTATCAAGATAGTATTAATCCTGAAATCAAAGCCACCTCTTTGACTTGCTCATTTTCCCCTGGGTGTCTCCTATGTGTACATGAGCTATACATGTTAATAAACATTTTTTCTCTTGTTAATTTGTCTTTTATTATGGGGGTTTCAGCTAAGAACTCAGAAGTGTAGAGGGAAAATTACTTTTCCTCCCCTCCGTATGTAAGCCCTAGGTAATAGAAATAGGTGCCATTTCATCTCCACAGTGGCCACAGCATCAACTCATGTACCTACTTACTACCCTGGTTTCTAGTTGTTTCTCTTTGTTTTTGGCCACTGGGAATTTCCTTTACTTTAGGTATTCTCAGATAAAAAAATTATAAGGATATTTATTTATGTTTATCTCGTGTTTGAAGGTGTTTGGTAGATGGAGGATTTCAGTTTATTCAGTCTATGTGTTGCTGAAACTAACATCTAACCAGTTTTTCCAATCAAATATTTGTTGGGCTGGTGGGACCCTATGACACCAAAGACCTCACTGACCAGGAAAAGCCCTGGGCAGGCAATCACAACAACCAGACCCTGCATGCTCTTCTGCCTTTAACGACCATGTCATGATGAATGTGAGAAGTCTCTCAGCACCAGTCAAGGCACGGGCCCAGGAGGAAGACAACCACGGTAGAGTATTTCCAATGAATTTTCCTAGGCTCAATAGATCTCTCAGCTTCTCCTGCTTGTGATCCTGATATGCTTTTGTTCTTGAGCACCATAACTTTTCACTTCTGGATTTCTTTTGAGCTTGCTCCATCTTAAGTATTAGTGGGCTGGATCTTAGTGCCTGACTCAGATTTGCTTTTTGCATCTCTCACCCCTCCCTCTGCCATATCCCAGGATTCCAGTTTATGATCTCTCCTCTAGAGAAAGGATTTTGCAACTCCTGTCTCCTTCTTGGTGTTATAGTTTGTTCCTTTTAATATATGGCCCTGATCCAGGAACATATTGCATAACTATTTTGGAGAACTATGGGATACACAGGCGATCGATCCCTGGGACTTAATTTGCCTCAGTGCCTTAAGGCTTATGGTGGGAGGAGACACATGAGAAGAATTAAAGGATTTTGTCAAATATTCTAGCTTCTTGAGTTAAGTCACTGAAAGAAGAGGTTGAGGGGCATGACTCTATAGCTTGCAAGAAGGAAACCTTATTATGTTGGAGTACAGAGCCTAGTATGTGAGTACTTTAATAGAGCACTTTATTTTAAATTATTTTTAAATACTTCCTTTTTCTTGAGCTAAGAATGTTAAAACCTCAATTTCTAGGCTTTGAGTTGAAGTCTGTTAACAAGCACAGTGGGTAGGAGGTTCTTGGTCCCTCACAATGAGCTGCTCATCCCACAGTCTTCTGAAACCAAATCAGCAAGTGGTGGCTCTAGAGAACAAGCCAGGGTCACCCATACAAGAGATTGGTTAATTCAAGTATAAATAAAAAAGCAGAGAGACAGCAATTTACTGCAAGTACCCAAGATGTTCCTAATGAAGAATGCCTTTTGTTTTTAGAAAGGCTTGAGCTGGTTGACTTTAAAGAAATCCTGCAAACCTCAAGTCCTTGGTTCCTATTTCTGTGTAAACATGGGGGAACAGTTAGCGATAAGAAGAAAAGCAATTTCTTAGTCATGCTAAAAGAAAATTTCCCACAGCCAACTTACTGATCTAGTAGGCTTTTATCCAGTGATTCATGAATCGGGCAACATCCAATCTAGCGGATAGAGAAAAGCTCTACAAAGCTGTAAAAGGCAAGAAACATCTGTAACCAAAGCGAGTAGGAACAAGGAAGTAATACTGGGCATTTGATGTTTGGTTAAAGCAAGGTTACTTTTCTTCTACAGAGCCAAGGGAAATCTTGGAACTGGGTCAGGTAACTTGTCCTGAGCAGGCAAGTCCTGATTGGTTGACCTAGGCCTTCCTTTTCTGGGAAAGCCTAACAGAGGAACTTAGTTTTCGTTTGCTCCCAAGGGACTTAGCATGAGTGCCTCCATTTTGAGCCTCACCGGTTACTTTAACAGTAAGGAAAGGAGAAGAACTTTTGGATATGGTGTTATATCCCTTATAGGTTTGAAAGGAAGCAAAATATGCCACCCCAAAATATGCCTCTTTGGTATAAAAATTATTCTGAGAAATAGACACAGAGAAGCTTTGAAAACAAGGTAGATGTTACCCTTTTGTAGGAAAATTTATACTTATAAAGGAAACCTCCTTTTGTAAGGGCATGTCCCTCTGTACCAGGAAGAGGTATATGACCTAGATCACCAGAAACTCTTATCAGTGGTGAAGGCACAGGCTTAAATCTACATAACGATCTTACCCTTGTTTATGTGCTTTGCCTAGTAACTTCTCATAACTGGCCTTCCCTTCCCCCAACATCTTTCTTTTGGTCTTTTAGCTAAAGATGGTATTCAAGGTGGTGGCATGGGCCATCTTGGAGAGTTGCTCTTTTCTCTGGTATCTCCCATGTATACAGGAGGTATACGTATTAATACATTTGTTTTTCTCTTGTTAACTTGTCTCTTATTATAGGGGGTTTCAGGCTAGAAGGGTAGAAGGAAAATAGTTATTCCTCCACTGTAGGCTCACAGTGTCAACCTTTCAAACTGACTAAACCCTTGAGGGATCAACACTCCTTTAAACCTTTGACAGCAGGAAGTTCCCAGTCCTTCTTTCTTGTGGCTACTGCAAGCCAAACACCCTGTTGGTGCCTCTCACTTCATTGCACCTTTCCAGACCAACTGACTATAACCAGTGCTCGAGACCGTATTTTCTGATCAGTGACTGTCTTAGCTTCTTGGGCAAAAGAATTTCCTGGTAAGTTGTGTTAATGTATGTGGTCTCATTTCTCAGGTAGACACTGGTGGATTTTCTTCCTCTATGAGCTGAAATGAGTCAGAGACCTTGTAAGATTTTTTACCCCTCTTTTAAGAGACCAAATAGGCTCCTTTGTATGCTTGCTTTTCACTGGGATCCTGGGGCCTGTGCCTGCTTCCCTTTCCTCTGTGAAGCCACCTTGCCTTCTTTAATGATGGGCTGGTTCTGAGTAATCTTTCGGCATCGGGTGACCTTCGCCTCCCTTCAGAAGCTCTCCTGACTTCTCCTCTGCTCTTATCCACTTCAAGACCCTTGCCCTGGGGATTCCTATGCTACCTGTCATTCAGCATCATCTCCTTGAATGTCTGTCTCCTCCCTCAAGCTTGTGAGCTCCTAGAGGGTGAAAACTGTCTTAGGACAGTATTCTTTTCTGGTACTCAACACCTGACATGCAACACAATTTTTTTTTTATGTAAACTTTTTTATTAAGCATTACACAACGCAGAAAATGACATGAATCACACATCGACAGCTCAGCTAATTTTCTGATAGTGAACAGTAAACACACCCATGGAACTAGTACCCAGATCAAAGAATATTACGTTTCCAGGACCCCAGACAAGCTCCCTGTGTGCTCCTCCATTGTTGCCCTTCCCCCAAAGTTGACAGCTCTGTTAACTCCTAACACCACACATTAGTTTTGCCTATAAATAAACTTTATATAAATGGCATAATGAGGTTTGAATTCTTTTGCATTGCTTCTTAACTAAAACATTACTTTTGGAAGATTCATTCAAGAATTTTTGTGTGTATGTCTGTGTTGGTTTGTTCTCCTGGCTTGATAGTATTCCATTGTGTAAATATATCATTATTTATCCAGTCCACCATTTTTGGGAATATTGGTCTCCAATTTGGGACTATTATGAATGTATTTGTTATGAACATTCTTACACATGTGTTTTGTTGCATATGTACTTGCATTTCTAAGTGTTAAAAAGAAAACCACAGGCCACAAATGGAGTCATTTATGTTAAAGCCCCATGTGACCAAGATTTGGTACCTAAACTAATGACAGTTTCAAACTCCTCAGGAACGTACCCTCTAACCAGCCAAACTGAAATTTCCTGAGGTAATCCCTGAGACACCCCTTCCCTCCTCGGGAGGGTGACTTCACCAAAAACAATGCATTCTTTGTAAAAAAAAAAATAGATATATATATGTGTATATACGTATATATATATATATATATGTATATACGTATATACACATATATATATCCAAAAAAACAAACAAACAACAACAAAAAAAATGCGTTCCTTGCTAACAACCCCCCCCCAAGGCCCTCTGCCTTCAAAAACTTCCTCTTCTGCAGCTCAGCAACGCTCCCGAAACTCGCGAGATGGGATGCTGCCCCACTCATGAATTATTTAATAAAGCTAATTAGATCTTCAAATTTACTTGGTTGAATTTCGTTTTTTAACATAAGAAAAAAAAATGATGCATCATAGGTTTTGCATATCTTTCACCTTTCATAGAACTCATCAAACAGTTTTCCAAAGTGGTTGTACCAATTTTCATTTCCAGCAGCAGTGGATGGGAGTTCAACAAATATGTTTTGAATACATTAATAAAAGAGAAAAGGAGCTAAGAGTGTTTCCTCACTAAGTGTGGCTCCTAAGGGAGACACAGTCTCTCCAGCTGCCCTGAAAAAAATAAAAAGGCTTCTCTTGCTTCCTTTTTCATTTTCTTTTTGTATTTGTTAATGAGCGACTTCAACGAGGGCTAAATGGGAATGTAGATAAATGCTACCTTTGAGAAAATCCCTAGGTCATTGAAATAAAGTTGTAATGTGGATGTTTCCTTTCCCGTCTTTACATTGTAACTCCTGATTACCGTCCTTGGGAACAACTACCTTGGCTGGGAATATGGGGGTGTAAATACTTCTGCGAGTATATTTAACTTCTCAGACACATGTGAATAGTATCTATCTTCCCTTGTGGGATGACTTTCAGACTCTCTTCTTGCTGTGCACATATCCTAATCAAAGGGAACTGTGAAAGTAAATACTGGAGACCAATTACAGCGCCGTTCCCATTTGCTCTGTAAGCTCACCAGTGTCACATGCCCCTCGGCGGTGGCCTGAGCATGCAGCTCCGAGCGCAGCGGCCGCGTTCCCTGACCTCGGCCCAGCAGCGTCCCCGGACCTCGGAAGGTGAGAACTGAGCTAAGAGGGAGAAAAACTAAGTGTACGTGAGAGGTGTGGTAATTGATTCGGGAATCAGCGCTGTTCTGAGAATTGCTCCTTAATCAGGCTTCCCTGCCCGGAAGTCCGTCATTTGCTGGGGGGCAGCTTGCATGTTAGCTTTAGAATCAGCAGATGATCGGCCTTCTCAGTGCAGCCAAGTTTCACTTCTTCAGACAGTCTCTCTCCTCTGGGATGTGTATCAGGTGGAGGCCCCGTGTCAGGACTTGCGAAGCGGCTGTGCCCGCTGCCCTGCTGAGTTATCTCAGACGTGAAACAACTCTGGGTCAGTCCGGCCTCAGGCCGCCGCACATCTGCAGCGCCCATCCACACTGTGCGTGAAAACCTGGAAAAAGTGAGATTGACACAACCTCAGTTGCTTAGTTTTAACGATTAGAGAAAATGTAGTGGCTGCATGCAAAGATTTTCAATCTTTGGGATTTCTGCCATGCTCTAAAGGTAGGCCTGAAAAAGTGGGGGGTGGGAGTGGGGAGCAAGTGATAGGCTTTTGCCCATTGACATCAATACTGTAAAATCCTCCATTTCTGAGCTGCAGTCTCTAGGACAAATAAATGGTAAGATGCCAATTGAACTAAACAGGCCAGAAAGTTTCACTGTCTTTACGTTGGATCTTTGTGGATTAATGGCATTCAGTTCAACCAGTATTACTAAAAACACATTGTGGGGGCACCTGGGTGGCTTAGTCCATTGGGTGTCTGCCTTCAGCTGGGGTCATGATCCCAGGGTCCTGGGGTTGAGCCCCACATCAGTCTCCCTGCTCAGTGGGGAGTCTTCTTCTCCCTCTGCCCTGCCCCCCTTGTGCTCTCTCTCTCTCTCGCTTTCAAATAAATAAATAAAATCTTTAAAAAAAAGGCATTGTGGAAGAGACAAATGCAAAATTTCTGCCCCTATCAAACTTTTAATCTCATGCTATATTGACACAGAAGAGGTACCTATGATTCCTGTTGAGTCTGTACCTGTCTTCTCTGGGAATTAAGACTTCTCTACCTCATGGGAGGACCAGTCAAGAAGACTTTGGGACCCCTAGTCATAGACCCATGGATTAAGACTTCCAGAATGATGGGGTTCAGGACATACTACACTGAAATAAACCTCCCATATGAAAGGTGCCCTCCCTGTACGAGGAAGAAGGAAGACATTCCTATCAACAGAGACAGGGAATTTGGGGCCAGTAATCTGTACAAATAAACCTAATCCTTATCTTCCTAGTTACTTCTTTGCCAATTACTGTTTCTGGGCCAAACCCCTTTGTCTCACCAATTCTTTGTTTTCATTCATTTTGTTGTTTCTTTGTCTAGAAGGTATAACAGCTTCCTGCTCTGGTCACTTCTTTGAAACTTCACCCTCTTGTGAAGGCGACCATGGACATGAGAAAATTCAATAATATTTGTGTGCTCTTCTCCTGCTACTCTGTCTTATATAAATGCAATCTTTAGGCCCAAAGAAGGTAGAGGGGAATTTTTCCTCCCCTACACATCACTTAAAAAACCCAGTGAATGCGGGGCACCTGGGTGGCTCAGTTGGTTAAGTGTCTGCCTTTGGGTCAGGTCATGATCTCAGGGTCTTGGGATTGAGTCCCACATCGGCTCTCCCCCCGATTCTCTCTGACAAATAAATAAATAAAATCTTAAAAAAAAAAACAAAATCCAGTGAATTCTAACGCTTTCTGTGGTCAAAACAAATGCAACACTAAATACATACATATATATATGTATCTATATATATATAACTAATATATTAATAAAGAGAATTAGGAAATAATGTACCTGAATAGATATATTTAATTATTTTGTACTGTTTTTGCATTGATAGGTTTTTAATTTCTATATTCATACAGACATGAGATTTCCTGGGCTGGGATAGATCATTACTCCTTACTCATCTGTTCCCCTCTGTCAGTTTTTCAGGTTGGAGTGATGTGATGAGAGCAGATTATCATTCTACACAGATGAGGGTCTGTATTGTGGTGAGGAACCTCCCAACCCCCCAAAAATATGAATCTGGGAGCTTGTATAATATTTTCCCGCCTATGGGTTGGGAAATAAATTTAATCTCCCTAATGAAAGTAAAGTTCCCTTGGGAAGAGAAGGAGAAGATCCTGAATTGCTACCCTTTGAAATATAAACAAATGTCAACAGGGGAGAGAGAAGACAGTCATCTCTGAATTTACAAGCTCTGGAATGTCTCCAAGGCTTTGGGTCCTGCGCCTCACCTCCACCGCCGACATGTAACCACATAATCCTGGGAAGTAAGTCTCTTACTAGCTATCTAGTTATCATATAACATATAATTTCTGTGTACTATCTTTTAGCCAGTTCCCAGTGACATTTGCTAAGAAGGCCCTAACAACACCTGGTTGTTGTTGGTTGAACAACTGCCTTTGGCTCAGGTTGTAATCCTGGAGTCCCAGGATCGAGTCCCATATCGGGCTCCCTGCCCAGCGGGGAGTCTGCTTCTCCCTCTGACCCTCCCCCCTCTTGTGCTCTCTCTCTCTCTCATTCTCTCTCTCTCAAATAAATAAATAAATTCTTAAAAAAAAAAAGAAGGCCCTAACAATGCAGAAACAAGCGTATTTCCTTCCTGACATATATGTGAGACATGCCTCTGACTCAAGTGGTTGTTTAATAGAAATACTTGTAATGTATTCTTCTCTTTTAACCACTGATTTCATTCAACAATCTAGGTTAGAGTCAAAGATCCCAAAATATTTCCGTATTATATTTTGGGAGAAATTCATCAATTTTTAAACTATCTTGGTATCCCCATCTATTCACGGGCGGTCTCTGTCCCTTGCATTGCCCACCTCCCAGGGCTGTGGAGAGGAGCTGCAGAATGGGGGCCCTACGTCTAGCATTCAGTGCTCCTGAAGATAGGCATTTGGTTGATATAATACAATACCCTCAACTCTCTGATAGCTAAAAATTAAGGTTATCTTTTGTGATAGATCGCATCTTCCAAAACTCTCTGAGATCATATTTCCAAACCCCACAAGCACCTCCAGAACCTTGCCACATCTTCACCAAGAGGAGGAGTCTATGTCCTCGTCTTTGTGAATGTCTTGACTAACGGAGTGCAGCGGAAGTGACCCTATGTGACCTCTGGGTCAGGGTAGTAAATGGCGGTCTGGCTTCTGCCTGGCTTTCTCTCACTTATGACATGAGCCTTCAGAACCCTGAGCAGCCCCGTGAAATGTCCAGCTTCTCTGAAGCTGTTGTGCTGGACAGACCATATGAAGAGACATAGAAACATAAAGAAACATGCTAGGGGCCTCTAGAATTTCCAAACTCCAGCTGTCTGAATTTTCCCAGTCTGACATGTGAGGAGTGAGCATTCAGAATATTCCAGCATCAGCCATCGTGTGACTACAAGTGCAGGAGACACCCTGAGTGAAAACCACCTGACTGAACTTAGTCAACCTCCCAAACCAGGTTAACTAATAACAAGATGCTGTTATTTTACACCACTAAGTTTTGGGATGGTTTGTTATGGGGCAATAGATAACCAAAACATTCTTTGTGAAACTAGTCAAAGCAATTCAAGAAAGGAAGAGATCACCTGCAAGAGTAACATTAGATAATACCTCTCCATGTGGGGCAGAGGTGACTTGGGAATACCAAAGTCAATAAAGGCAAAAATCTCAGGGGGAAGAAACAGGTTGTGATGGTAACCAAGAAAGCTTGCTTCTGTCAGGGGTAATGCACCAGAGCTGAAGGAAGACTGAAAAGCAGGGAGCATGGAATCTGTAGAAAAGAGAGTTGCCGACAAGATTTTACTGTTTTTTTTTTCCACACTGTTCAATAAACAAAGATATTGGTTCTGGTGAATTATGGCAACAGAAATGGTTGATGAGGCTTTTACAATGCCCTGGATTCTATGTCCTGTAGGACTAATTGCTCACCCTTGTGTGGACCCCCTGCCCCCGTAGGAAGCTGATTTGTATCGGGCTTCCCTCTAGATCTCCCCATAAGGAGAAACTGTGATGACCAGAGAAGGGGCAGTAATAATTCTGTTGGTGAGTGATGTCGCCTTTATACATCAATGCTTTATGAGATTAGTTAATGTAAATCAGTCTCCTATCACCTTGTCAACTCTGAGTGAACTGAGAAAAATTGAGGTCCTAGATGGGTGAATCTGACCCATGGAAAAGGACCTGGTAAACCCTCAGAGGCTTTTCTTTCTGGTCTCGCTCAAAGTTGGCATTACACAGAACACTCTAAGTATCCAGCTCATATCTAATCAACAAAACCTATTTGTGATGATCACTGTTGTTTGGCAACATTGCACCTAAGACCTTCTGCTTTATTGACATAAAATATTGGTACTATAGAAACAACCCAGATTCTGGACTCTTAAATACACCAAATCTTAATCTATGTCCTACAATAAATAAAACTGTCCCTAATTTATTAGTTTTCCCATACCATTGTCAACTTAGACACTAATAATGACCACAGTAATAGTAATTATAGTAATGACAATAATAACTAACATTAAGGGCTTACTTAGTGCCAAGCACATTGTTCAAGAAGTTTAAAAACTATTTTAATCAATGTTTAATCGTTCATTAGTGATATTAAAAATCAGGTTATTGAGGCACAAGTTACACAGAGTAAAATTCACCCTTTTAAGTATACAGTTCTTTGAATTCTGACAAATGCATACAATTGTACCACCACCACCCAATCACTCAAAATATAGAATATTTTCATGACTTCAAAAAGCTCACTTATTGGGACACCTGGGTGGCTCAGTCGTTACGTGTCTGCCTTTGGCTCAGGTCAGGATCCCAGGGTCCTGGGATCGAGCCCTGCATCGGGCTCCCTGCTCAGCGGGAAGCCTGCTTCTCCCTCTCCCGCTCCCCGTGCTTGTGTTCCTGCTCTCACTATCTCTCTCTGTCAAATAAATAAAACCTTTAAAACAACAACAACAACAACAAAAACAAAAAGCTCACTTATGCCCTTTTGTGGTCAGACTCCCATTCCCACCTCTAGAGTCTGGTGACCACTACTGAGTTTTGCCATTCCCAGAATGGCACATTTGTGCAGTCATATTAGCCTGTAACTTTTGAGCTTGTCTTCTTTCACTTAGTGTAATACTTTTAAGAGTCACTTGTGTCATTTCAGCTGTCCATTCCTTTTCATTGCTGAATAGTATTCCATAGTAGAGATATACCATATTTTGTTTAGCCATTGAGCAGGTGATGGACATTAGGGTCATTTCCAGTTTGGGCAATCATAATCATGAATAAACCTGCTTTAAAAAACCCTATTCGTGTATAGGTTTTTGAGGTGGCATATTTCTCTTGAGTAAATATCTAGGATTGGAATTACTGGGTGGTATGACATGTGTCTTAAATAGAGTATGTCATGTCATCCCACCGGCTGTCATTCATGGGAAGTGTTATTGTTAGCTCCTCTGTAGACATGAACGCTAAGGCTTATGAGGTTATATCATCACCTAAAATTACATGGCCAGTGGGGAGAAACCCAGGCTTGACTTCAGAGACCTAAGTCTTAACTACTACTTCTATCGCTACTACTAACTTATTCCAGCTAACAGCTAACCACTCTTGAAATTAAAGTATAAAGTATGACCTCATCCCCCCTGTGATGAAGTGTGACAAAGACTTGATTTCAGATGGAACAATGAAAGGATGCAAGGGTATAACATGAAAAGTATTCTTAGAATTGTTTTGGGGGAAATTGGAATGAATCACAAAGTGACAAATATATGAAAATGACAATGAGACTCAATTCAAAACTCAATTTAAAGATGAGTCATGATCTTTACCTTTTTATCCAGTTCAAATAGTACAGGATGGCAGCAGGCTCCAGCATTGAAACAGAGCTCTGATCGATGTTTTCTCATAAGGATCCTCTGCTGTTAATGCCTACTAAGTATCACGTTAGTGCTAAAGCAAGCATAAACGGTATATCCCCGCAACACATACTTACATTTGTGAATTTCTAATGTTCTTTTGTCAACAGAATAATGGTAATAAATTTGGTATATAAATAATTAACATCTTTAGCAGTTGCATCTTATATTCAAATGCATATGTATTGCTTGGATTCCAAGACAATATTCGTAATATGAACAAGAGAGAAATTGCAGTGAAGATTAACCTCTAAAAACGTATTGTGGAGATTTTGGAGCTCTTCTGTAGAATTGGAAATAATGGGAAATTGACAGTGAAATATAAAAGTAGATCATGAATAGTTAATGCCCAATTCTTCTATGATGATGGTATTAAAATAACAACTAAGTAGTCACCACAGTGACAATTTAAGACAAATTCGTCTTCCCCAGTGCCTAGCACAAGATCTTCCATTTATTATGAGCTGAATAAACATTTGCCGAGTTGAATTTAATCTTCCTGAGATGAATGTTTATAGAAATGGTGGCGAGTACCCTGTGAAAGTCTATGGGTTCAGCATTAATAAAGGCAATATATTTTTGTCTTACTAACATAACAAAAAGGAAATACAGATGTTATCATTAATATGGCAACCAGCTTCCCCAAAGAAGTCCAGACTGAGTAAGATTGTTGACAGTTGTGCCTGACACTTGGCTTGCCTAAGACATTTGAACACCAGTGTATTCTTTTCTTGTAGAAGGTTGATACTAAGGAAAACTCTCATAAAATCCTTCTGAGGATCATATATGAGACACAAACAAATGCGAAGAATCCAGTATCTGGAATCTTCTACCTTGTGAGGCAGAGCTTACTTCCCATCCTAGAAGCCGAAACTGATATGTAATCTCTACCTACCACTTCCCTTGCAGCCAGAGCCCTGCTAATCAGATACACTGGCCCCTGTTTGAATGGGGACCCAATGACACGAAGAAGAGAGAATTCTACAGAATCGATTCCATTTTTTATTACTGGGTGGTACGTCATTTATGCTCCAGTGTCTGTGCCCACTGTTGGTCACAGCAGTGTCCTCATGTGACTAGTTCTGTGATGGAATGCTAGGTAGTATTCAAGGATCCTTACCCTTTTAATCTGGAACTAAGAACCTAACTGGCACGTGACTGTTTTTTCATAAAACAGCTGCAAATAACTGAAACCAGTAGAGTATTTTTGAGGAATAAAGTAAATAGAGACATATTATTTACTCCAGAAGAAAATAGAAAAACTGAATAATGGTCTGGGGCTCAAAATCAGTGAAAAAAAATATAGAGTTTGTTAATGGTGCAAAAGGATCGTTTCCCTAGTAATTGTAAAATAAGGATCCTGCATAGGTGTTGTTCATAGAAGTAAGTATTTTGTGCAGCCAGCCTTGACTGTGGTCTCATATTAGGTCAGCTGCATGAATCAGTGGACTACAGTAAGAGTGAATTTCCAAAGTTTACTGGTCTGGGTAATATGAATTGTTTCTTCTTCCTAGGAGAAACAACATTAAAATAAGCATCACAGGAAAATGTCGTGGTTGTCTCTCTGGCATTTTTTTCTCTCTGTCCCCTTTCCAATGGGACCCAGAGCTCCCCAGCCTTGCAGGTTGGTTGGAATTGATCTCGTAGTAGCTCTAGGAATGGGCTCTAGTCATGTGGCTGGGATAAGATGACGATTCAAAGGGTTTCAAAGGGACAGAAAGGAGATGTTTGATGGGTAGCCTCTGGAGAAGAAAATGATTCTCTCTCCTGAATGCTACAAAGAAAGATGCTCCCTTCTTCCACAGTTCGTGGACAAAGAAGCAGTTAGCGACAGGTGATGCTTGTGGCCATGATGCTCTCGTGAACAGCGGCAGTCTTAGGGCTAATCTGTCACTCTGGAGGGCAGGGCAGAGAGACAAAGAAAGCGGGCCCTGTGGTATTATTAAACTGCTGGACCATTCAGGTCCTCCGGTAAGTAGACGCAAGAGGATTACCAGTGCCCAAGACTTATCCGGGTAATACCAGGTGAAGGTAAAGGTGGAGGAATTGTATTGGGCAGTAAAAGTCTTTAGCCCTTTGATATGGGTCTGACGCCTATGAAAGCAGGGTTGAGGGGGCCAGGATTGGGCAGGCGAGCCTACGCCCAGATGCAGATTTTACAAAGTCTGGGTCAATACAACAGGGAGCTTTGGAATAAAGATTGCTTGTGGGAGGCTTCCCACATTGGGCAGAAATGCCCAGGCCCTGACTGCCCTGCTGTGCTTATTCCTGGGGCTGTCCGAAAAGAATATGGTCCCAGTTCAAGACTGTGGGGGACCCCGCATGCCCGTGGCTATCAGTTACCTGCACTCCTCACATGTAGGCAGCTTATTCTTTTTGGAAGGGAGATCTGAGTGGTGTACTTCCTCTATCTTTGGACTCCTTAAATTACTTGAACCACTAAATCCCTTTTTTCTTCTTCTTGTTGCTATTACTATTATTATTATTATTTATTATTATTATTAAAATGCTTTGACTTCAGTTTTCTGTTACTTGTGATCAAAGGAATTCCAACTAGTATGTAAGGTAATATTTTCACATTTAAAAACATTTTCAGCTCACTTCAACACACTCTTAAGGAGCAAGGTACTTTGTTTATATTATCTCTCATCTTCAAAAACAAATAAATGAACAGACTCAGCATATATCACAGAACTGACATGCAGTTGGTGCATAATAGATAGTAGCTACTACGATTGATCTTCATTACGGTTTTATTGCTCTTCAGTGTTTAATAATGGTAACTGAGTTTTTATCTCAAAAGGTGTTTGTACAAAAATATTTATAATTTCTTATGTTTGTGTTAATTATTCAGTTCATAAAAGGTATACATTTTTCCCTAGTTTTATAAGCCTTTCTTTTTTTTTTTAGATTTTATTTATTTATTTGACACAGAGAGAGGAACACAAGCGGAGGGAGTAGGAGAGGGAGAAGCAGGCTTCCTGCCGAGCAGGGAGCCCGATGTGGAACTCGATCCCAGGACCCTGGGATCATGACCTGAGCCGAAGGCAGACACTTAACGACTGAGCCACCCAGGCACCCTATAAGCCTTTCCTTTTAACTCACAAATCTTGTTACTATACTTGCAAATCTAATACTGTGTTACACTTTTAAACACTTTGTTATTTAACGAATGCTAACTTATAAATTTGATGCCTTAAATCTCTCAAATATCAGCACTACTTAGAAACTTCATTAGCTAGGTTTTCTTAGACATTTCAAACTATCATTGCCAATTTGATAAACTGATTCTCTATTTCAAACACCTAATAAGACAAAATTACAAACCTAACATGCAAGATATTTGTAATCTTTATAAAACTCTTGTAAATTTGATAAAGTAGTTTATTAATTTAATGAAACAGTTTCTCTTATCCATTTCGAAAAGTTTAAGACAGATAAAGCATATATAAAACAGCACAATAACTACAAAACAGCTTACACCAAAAGATCAACTCTATTTGAATTTATGCCTCCTGGATTCGCATACACAGTTATCTAGCTAGAGGGAGTAGATTATCATCAGGAGCCTGCTGTGTGTGACAGAGAAAGACAAATACTATATGATCTCACTTCTATGTGGAATCTAAAAAAAAAAGAAGCCAAACTCATAAAAACATAGAAACAGATAGTAGAATGGTGGTTGCCAAGGGCTGGGAGGATGGGAGAAATGGGGAGATATGTTGGTCAAAGGGTAGAGCTTTGAGTTATAAGATGAATAAGTTATGGGAATTAATGTACTGCATGTTGACTATAATCAACAATACTGAATTGCATACTCAAAATTTACTAAAGAATAGATCTTCAGAGTTCTCACATACACAAAAAGTAACTATATGAGGTGATGGATGTGTTAATTAACCTGATTGTGCTAATCATTTCTCAAAGTAGACATATTTCTTTTTTTTAAGATTTTATTTATTTATTTGTCAGAGAGCAAGTGAGTGAGCACAAGCAGCGGGAGCTGGGGCAGAGGGAGAAGCAGGCTCCCCACTGAGCAAGGAGCCCAACATGGGACTTGATCCCAGGACCATGGGATCATGACCTGAACCCCAGGCAGATGCTTAACAGACTGAGCCACCCAGGCATCCCTACATATTTCAAATCATCATGTGGCATACTTTAAATATATAGTTTTATTTCTCAATTATAAGTCAATAAAGCTGGAAAAAAAGAAGGTGTGTGGGGAGAGAGAGAGAGAGAGAGAGAGAGAGAGAGAGAGAGAGAGAGAGTCTGCTGTGCTTGCATATTGAAAACTTAGGCCCATGACGGAGGTTACTGGTCTGGGTCAGGGTAATGGATATGGCCTGGGATCAGCATCCAGATATTACTTCAAGGATGGTGCTAGCTGAGCCTCAGGGTCATGCCCTCTGAGTCCCTTCTTACAATCTGGCTTGAGTGGTTTTATCTCTGGCAGACTTCAAGCTTGCAGTTTTCAGCTGGGATAAAATGTAGTTTCATACCCAACCTATCATATATGGCCTCTTGTTTGTCTTTCAAGTTCCATCCTCACCCACATTTTCAACTTATTATTTAATTTAATTTCCATGGACAAAATTCTAAATCCCCTACCTAAATTGCAACTTACCTCTTTGCTGTCTGATTAGACATAACAAATTCAGCACCCTCTTTATAGGTTACTTTTTTGTTTGTTTCAGCTATCTCTCTTCCAGGGTAATTTATTGAGAAAAAAAAAACTTCTCTGCCCTAAGGAGTTATCTTTCTGCTGGAGACAGCTAAGACATGTATATAAATCACCTATAAAAAAGGGCAAAAACAAAGATGACTGTTAAAGCATTATAAGCACATTTCTAGAAGATCACTGTGGTTGGCAGAATTCCAAGATGGTCCCCATGAACTTTGCCCCCAATGATACTCGTGTTGTTCTGTTATCTTCCATGGCAACATGTAACTACAGTTGCTAATCAGTTGACCTTTAAGATAAGGAGATCATCCAAATGAGCCAACCTAATCACACGAACCCTATAAAGAGAGGGAGTTTCCTCTGGCGGCTGGCAGAAGAAGTCAGGGATCTTGGAAGCTGGGGAATGAATGTGAAGGTGCTGTCAAGATGAAGGGACCCTCAGCACAAGGACCTGAGAGGGACTGCTAAGCGGTTGAGAGTGTCCCTATGTGACAGCCACCAATGACGTAGAGACCTCAGTCTGATAACCAGAAGAAACTGAATTTTGCCAACTATCTGAATGAGTTTGGGAGTGATTCTTCCCCAGAGGCTCCAAATAAAGAGCCAGGCGGGACTGACACCTTGATTTTAGCTCTGTGACAATCTAAGCGGAGAGCTCAGCTGAGCCTGCCCCGACTTCTGACCTACAGGACTATGGGCTAGTAAGTGGTTGTTGCTTTAAGTAACTCTGTGGTAATTGGTTGTGCTGCAGTAGAAAATAAATACAATCACATAGATAAAATTCCTACCAAGCCCAAAGGCTCAATTTATTAAACTAGTAGTTAATATATATATCTATTAATTATGTATAAATGATATATATGTATACGTATGTATATATACATGAAGTATAAATGAAGGCATCTTCAAGGTAGGGAGACCTCCGAATATAAAACCTAGTGTTTTATGGACTTTCCTGTTGGAATCAGGAAGTGAGACTAAGCCTAGGAAGACGTAGTCTTGCTTGAGTTAGAGAGAGTTTAGGAATATGGGTAAAAATGTTTAACAGGAAAAATTTCAAAGGCCCACAGAGTTTTCCTCTCTTGGCAGCTTTGCCAGAAATGTCTATGCCATTTTCCTGATGGCATGAAGCATTAAAAGGAGATGTCTTCTAGGTCGGGCATTTATCAGTGAGAAGCATTTTTGTGTGTATTGTTTATCCAGCTGGCAAGTTACCTAGCAAGACTCTTGAGAATGGAGTTCAGGGCAGGTGAATGCTGGTAGGGAAGGTCAGGGAAAGAGAAGATGAGGGCATAGGGGTGCTTCCTGGGGGCAGGTAGAGATGGGGACTACACTGAGAGGCCCTCTACCTCGGAATCATGCAGAGGGAGGGGGCACAGCAGCAAAGAGAAAGAAAAGTACAAGAAACATGATGAAGGAGGATGTGTGAGTCCACTGGCCTTTTGTCCAGAGCTAGCCCACACCCAAAGACACATGAGCGTAAAACCTGTCTGCCTTTTATTTTCCCCATGAAAGCCCATGTATAAAGGAAAGGAAAGAAGGTTCTAAAACAACCACTTTTATGTTGTCTGCATTTCTCCCCTTATCCTTTCTGAGAAGGAGTAATGACCTGCCTCTGCAATGTCTTTAACTCATATGGCACTTTAACTTTTTCAAAGCACAGGCTGTACAAAGATCTTTCATTTCCTGACTGGACATGAGGATGAAGTTTATAGTCTTTTTATTGCTATTATTTTGACATTTTTATATACTTGTTCCCACATAGCATAGAACATGTTACCCCCTATAATTTCTTTTATATACTACTTGACTTAAAGATTGTTTCAAACCTTCTTGCTTCTAAATCATTTTTATTTTTAGGCAGCCAGAACAAGGGCAAGGTGGTTTTTAAAAAGTACCAGAGTGTTCGAGTTAAAGGTTTTTTTTTTTTTAATTCCTTTCTTAGGTTCGCCTACCTAAAATGATACCAATGGTTTGTAAAGAAATGAGACAAAAGATATGTTGAGTTTTATCTTTTCTAAGTGCAATTGTTATTATATGATAAATATACTTAATAAGTATATATTTAAATATTCATTAAGCCTTCTAGATTAGCTTAGCAGATAATAATTTTGAGGTATTTTCCTGAAAACTTGTTTTTCATTAGCTATTTTTTTTTTTACTAAGATTTAGATTGGACACTATATCTAATGAGCTCATCACTGGTGTTTTTAATAAGTGATAACAACAATTAATATCTGTGAAATGTCCTTAGTGCAACAAGAGTTTTATAGAATCTCTGACATGGCAAATTTCTACTCACAGTCTTATTCAAGGACATATTATTCTATACCCTATCATCTTAAATGGTGAGAAAATGACTCAATTTTGCAAAATATTTCATTCCCAACTTTTAACCTTAGTAACCCACTAACGTGTTACTTTGTAATTTTAATTAAAGATCTTCATCAATCTTTACTTAAATATAGTTTTTGTTATAAAAACCCTAACTAAGAGTAATGATTCTGAACGTATACTTTTCATAACAGGAGTGTAAGTTCCTCATCAAGCACCAGGCACTTCAGCTGTTGGTTCCTCAGTGTTCAGACCTAAGGTCTCAGGTTTGGAGTCCTTGGCATCCAGGGCTCCCGCTGTGAAAAGGAAGGAGGAATGTAAAGCAGTAACCTTTTGGCTCTGTATTCATTATGTTGCCAATGATTATGTACAGACTTTTCTTATATACAAATACTGATACTGAATGACCATTTAAAGAGTTTCATGAATGGAACAAGCCAAGTTCTCTAAGAATGTGGGAGAAAGATGGTTTAGATGAGGAGGAAAATAGAAACAATTATTAGAAATTATTACCAGCAACTATATGCCAACAAATTAAGCAATCTGGAAGAAATGGATGCATTCCTGGAAACTTATAAACTACCAAGACTGAAACAGGAAGAAATAGACAATCAGAATAGACCAATAACCAGCAAGGAAATTGCGGCAGTAATCAAAAATCTCCCAAAAAACAAGAGTCCAGGACCAGATGGCTTCCCAGGGGAATGCTACCAAACATTTAAAGAAGAAATAATATCTATTCTACTGAAGCTGTTTCAAAAAATAGAAATAGAAGGAAAACTTCCAAACTCATTTCATGAGGCCAACATTACCTTGATCCCAAAACCAGACAAAGACCCCATCAAAAAGGAGAATTACAGATCAATATCCCTGATGAACATGGATGCCAAAATACTGACCAAGATCTTAACCAGTAGGATCCAACAGTACATTAAAAGGATTATCCACCACGACCAGGTGGGATTTATTCCTGGGAGGCAAGGGTGGTTCAACATTCATCACAAATCAATCAAAGTGATAGGGCACATTAATAAAAGAAAAAACAAGAACCATATGATCCTCTTAACTGATGCATTTGACAAAATACAGCATCCTTTCCTGATTAGATGAGGAGGAAAAAATAGAGTCATTGCCATAAGACAGATCACAGAGCTGATCTACCTCTGACCCTTATCAGAGAGACCTTGGACATTTTATTACTTAACCTTTCAGATTTTGGTTTCCTCATCTGTAACAACAGTGTCAACAACAATAATTGTTATTATCTATAAGGAAGGTAAGAATTAAACCTCCTGATATATACAAACTGATAAAAAATATTGTTTCACTTTTTCTTAATTTGTTGCCTGTAACATCTCCAAAAGAAAAATTAATACTAAACTTACTTATAAAAAGATTCATAGGCCAAAGCATGTGTATGATTCTCGTCAGGCTGCCATACAAACTCTCATGGATGGGGTGCCTTGAACAATAAATATTTATTTTCTCACAGTTCTGGAAGCTGGAAGTCAGAGATCAGGGTGCCAGCATGGCTGATGTCTGATGAGGTGTCTCTTTCTGGCTTAAAGATGTCTGCCATCTTGCTGTGTCTTCATACGGTGGGGAGAGAGAGAGCAAGCTCTCTGGTGTCTGTTCTTACAGGGGCACTAATCCCATGGGACCAAGGCCCCACCCTCATTAGCTCCTCTAACTCTGATTCCCTCCCAAAGGCCCCAGCTTCAAATGCTATCATATTTGGGGCTGGGGATTCAGCATATAAATGTTGGGAGGACATAAACAATCAGTCCCCAATGACAAGTTTTGATCCCCATACCAAGTAAGGTGACAGCATGAATGGGGAGAAAGGAACACATATGGAAGTTCTTCCAGGTGAAATTTTGATATAACTTATTGATGAGCCATGTACATTGTTATTTTCTAAACCCCAAATTAAAGCACAATTTCTGATCCATGGCATATTTTTTGAAATAGCAATGACTTGGGTTGCCAATAATAGCTAAGCCACTTGGTATCTTAATCAGTGAGGGCATTTGATTATTTTACATCTCAGTGAGTTCAAAGTAGGTAGTTCCAGGGGCAATCCCATGACTCAGTGACATCTCTAGAGACTCGGGTTCTTTTCCATCTGTTCCTTGACTATTCTCACCGAAATTGCTTTTATCCTCAAGGTCACATGATTGCCACTACAGTTGGGGCATAATGTTCCAACACCAGTATTGTATGCAAGAAGGAATGGGTGAAACCAAAGGCTTTTGTATTATCCCACAAGCTTTTCCAAAAGCCTCTTTTGGGCTCATTAGCGGGATCTGGGTCACATGCTTACTCACTCCTGGCTGAAAGGGAATCTGGGAAAGCAAACCATTTTAGTTTTTCAGCCCCTATGGTAGAAGGTGGATCGGGATAAAGCTGGGAGGGGTGCTGAGAATTACTGTTGCATTAATCAAATAATAATGTTACCCACTGCCTGAGAACAGGACAGAAACTGAGATGCTTTTGGAAACTGCTGCACTTCTACCACTGTAGACATGGGGGCTAAAATAGAGCATTTCCTGAGATGCCTGCAGTCTGGGGCATCATGGTGATAGCATTTATAGAAATCGTAATGTTGTTGAGAAAATCAGGCCAGGAGTTTTAAATACTGTTTTTTCTCCCAGGCCTGTTCTAGGAATAGTGAGATAATGATCTCTTTGATATGGCTGAGAATCTTTTGTAGAACCAGGGTTGGGCAGTGTCCCTGGGAGCTTCTCTTCTGGTATGGAGTCCTCCACCACTTCCTTACCTTTAGGGAGGAACAAATCTTCCTATGTGTTCATAGTAATTACCACTACAAGACATTCTGGAATCTTCTCTTAGAAAAATAGCCCTGTCAAAACCAGAATGATAGTTACGTATTATGTTATATGGCACCTCAAAAGATCTCCGAACCATGTTTTTAGTCATTTCTGACTACCATTATAGAAGAGACGTGATTGTAGAAATCTCTTTTACTAAACATTGGGAGAATAAACTATCTCACATTCAGAGCTGTGTCACTGGATCATTATGATTCAAGAAATTACAGGTCAGTTTCCTGGGACTAATGACCTCTGTGGAACAGAGTAAGCATGTCAAGGAGAACAATGACATATTTGATTTGTGGTTTTTGTGTGCACTGGCATTTTTGCTTCCTGTTGCTTATAATAATCGTACACATGCAGTTAGTTAGTTCTTAGAAGTTGTAAGTCAAGAAGCCGTGTACTAACATTAGCTTAATAGCTGTGAAAGCCTTGAATTGAGAGGCTATTTTATGTAAGTGGAAGGGGTGGGTCCTCCTCCTTTTTAATTCTGAAGGAAGCCCACATTTTCTAAGTGACATTTGAGTGACAGGAAGGCATGATGCTGTGATATCACAGTTCTCTTCCTGTCTGTGTCCTGAAACCAGTGCTGTTCTGTGATGCCTGGAAGTGACTGTTCATTGCTGGACAGAATTTTCCTGTGTGTGGGCCATCGTGACTTTCACAGTCAAAACACAGTGACACAATCTCAACACTGCAGCAGATCTGCCTGATTGTCCCTCACCTCTAGGTAGGCATTACTCCAATGTGAAATGTGATCAGCTAGACTCGTGAGGCCTTTTAGAAGGTTCGAGATTAACCGACCCAGGCCTCACAAATCACAGGAGCTATCAGCCTAACAAATCAGGAGAAGTACCCTTAGATTTTCACCATAGCTCCTGAAGCTAGTTAGGGAAGACAAGAAGCCATAAGTTTTCACCTGAAAGTCTGAAAATTGAATTCCTTTATAACCTTAGGAAACAACCGAGTAGGTTCTCCTCTACCATTTGTATTATTCTGCAAATAGCTGCAGAACGGGATCATGACTCATACTTCTAAGGCAGTGGTTCTCACACTTCAACATACACGAGAATCCTGGAAGGCTGGTGAAACTATAGACCGTTGGGTCCATTTCCAGAGTTTTGCTTCCGGAGGTCTAGAGTGGGGCCTGGGCATTTTCATTTGTATTGAGTTCCAGATGCTGCTGGCCCAGGGGCCACACTCTGAGAGTCATTTCCTAAAGAAATTATATGGAATTCTAGGTCTCCCCATATCATATGTTTTTGGTTGAGTCTGAGTTACTAACGTTTACCATGGTCTGAACTGCTTTTTCTGATGACAGCGGGTCTAAATTATTCACACACTTTAATTGTGATTCAGCACTGGGAAAAGAGCTCTGGCAGTTTGGCCCTGGCTGTGCTAAAAAAACGTCAAGGTTGCATTTGTGCCCTGCGTGAAACCTCGCCCAGCTGAGGCTCGGCGGCTTCACCCCAGAGAAGCTGCAGGAAGGCGGCTTGCACACCTATCCGGTTAGATGGTGACAGGAGCATCACACAGATGCTCTCCACAGCTCTGGATAAGAAAACACATTTCCTCAGCTCAGTGACAGGGTTTCCCATACATCTTTGAATGGAGTTTGTAGGAGAGATGGAGGGCTCCCAGGGAGGTGTTGCTGCCTTTGAGCTCTCGGTGGTACAGCAAATTACATTTTTCCATAGGTTACATTGACTTGATTTGAGGGGGGGGTTGCATTTCCATGTGAAGCACAGTTCCTTCCTGGGGCAAAGAAACTGCTCCACACACCTACCACTGTTTTTTATAAGAAGGGATTGATTTTTCTGTGAGTGTGTGTGTGTTTAAGAAAACCTCCAACACCTTAATTACAGGTTTCTTAATAGCACTGTATGAAAACACCCAGAGCTTATAAGCATTTATATAATCAGGGTCCTTCGAGTACCTCTTACACAGCTTTGTGATCTTTGAGGTTTTTTTTTTTTTTCTCGTTTACTTTGCTTAACTTAGACGAAATTCATTTTCCATCTGTGCCACAAGTTTCCTGTTAAAGTGTCTGAAAATTTCTGGCTGGGAAAAGCATGATGAGACTCTAGGTTTTCAATTCTACTGATTTTCTTTCATATGCACCTTTCCTTTTCATGTCTGCCGCTCTCTGTGGAGAGGGCACACTTTGTCTCTGAAAATGAAAAGAACTCCACTTGATGCTGCAGAGATAAAAATGATGGGTTTATCATTAGAAGTCAGTGAGTGATCAACTCAAAAACCTTAACTAGGAGGGCATAATTAATCCTCTCCGAGTTCCGTACTTCACATCCCAGTTCCTCTCTGAGAGGGCCATTCTGGTGGAGTTTGAAGGAGGGCGTGGATGTCTGCCATTACTTCAAACTCAGAGGACTACAGATGCCTCCTCTGAGCAAAAATCATTTTCCTTAATAACCAAGTAGGATTCTACCATCATCAGGCACAGTGACTGACACAGAATAGGGGCTCTTAAGTGACTCAGGAGTGAATGAATAAATGAATTTCATTCATAAATAGAGCTAAGCCCTTCTTGAATGTAGGAATACATTCACATTATTATACCTCAGGGGTTAATGAGTTCCATAAATTTACTTTCTGCCTTGGAAAATATTCTTTTCTTTTCCCCCTTAATGGTTTCTTTTCCAGAGGATTGTCGAGTGAATGAGAGCCTATTTCTAATATTCTGGGAGTTGTTCAAAATAAAAAATCTCGATGCATGTATTTGTTATATTTTGCTGTGTAAAAAATGACCCCCAAAGTTTATCAGCTTAAAGCAACAAACATTTATTACCTCGCAGAGTTTCTGGGGTCTGGCTTTGGTTCAGGGTTTCTCATCAAGTTTCAGTCAAAATGTTCTAGGACTGCAGTCATCTGAAGGCTTGACTAGGGCCAGAGGATCTGTTTCCAAGATGGTTCATCACAGGGCTGTTGGCAGGATTCTCAAGTTTCACACACATCTCTGTAAGGAACTGGAATGTCCTGACATGGCAGCTAACCTCCCCATAGCAAATAATCCAAGAGAATGCAAGCAAATGAGGAAGAAACCACAATACCTTTTGTAATCTAAAATTCTGGATTCTGAAGCCTTATACCGTCCTCTACACCTGGTTTTATTTCTTAGAAGTGAGTCAGAAAGTCCAGCCCATATTCTGAACGAGGAGAATTAGGCTCTGTCCTTGAAGGGAGGGAGGGCAGCAAAGGATTTGTGGACATATTTCAAAACCACTGCAATGAACAATGGAATTAGGAGACAGAAGTACTTTTAGCATATTTAGTGTCTGGCAAAATTAAGCAGCAGATGTATAAGACCTCAATACTTTCTGCTAACACTGAAGGTGTGCTACCGGGGTGGGGGAGGATGACGTATTTTGAAGTTGGAGGCTGCTTGTTGGCCCCCACGCTTTGCTCAGGTATGGTAAAGCATATCTAGACTACACATCTAGTCAATGTTTGAATTCCTTCTACCAGCCTCTGCCTGGACCAGGGAAAGAAAACGTTCTGCTTCCTGGGAAAGCCCAGTATATTTGAAGAGAACTTTAATTAAGCATATTCATTCATTCATTTTGTTCATCCATTCAACCTTTACAAGCACCTATAATGCGTCAAACAATCCTAAGCCTATGGTATACAAGGCTGAGTAAGACATCTATTTCAGAGAGAGTGAAACGTAGCGGAAGAGAAAGTCATTAAAAAAAAAAAAACTAACCAACTAACATGAAAGGCTTTTTGTACATATTTCATGTAGAAGGAACTAGGGGTCACAGTAGAGGGAAGTAGTAACTTTTCCCTGGGTGGAGGTTGGGGTGGGAGAGGGCGGGAGGAGGATGAAGGAAATTTGACAAAGTAAGTAACCTTTGAGTGAAGCCTTGAAAGACAGGGAAAAGTGCACCAGGGAAAGGACGGGTAAGGCGATTCCAGGTAAAGCCATGGCATGGGCAAATGTACAGAGGCAGAAAGCCATGTGGATCCACCCAACACACACCAAATACTGTGCTCCAGGTGGAGCCACCATAGAGGAATGGAACATGGGGCTGGGAAGGCTTTCTATGGTCCGTTGTTAAAGGTCTCGTACATTACGCTATAGAGTCTGAACCCGATCATCAGTAGTCTTCAAAGTGGTATAAGTCTATACTGGTGAATGATCTACTGCACCAAGGGAAGAAAAATGTTGTGGACTGAATGTTTGTGTCCCCCCAAAGTCCATATGTTGAAACGCTACCCACAGTGTGATTATATTCAGAAGTGGGGTCTTTGGGAGGAAAGAAGGATGAGCTCATGAGGGTAAAGCCCTGATGAATGGGCTTCGCGCCTCTCTGAGAGTAGTGAGAGAGCTTCCTTCTGCTCTCTGCCTGTCGTGTGAGGACACAATGGGAAATCAGCAGTTAGCAACCCAGAAGAGGGGCCAGCCCAAGAACTTGAATGTACTGATACCCTGATCTCAGATCCAGAACTATAAGAAATTAATATTTGTTATTTAAGCCATCCAGCCTATGGTACTTTGTTACAGCATTAAGGCAGACTAAGACAAAAATATTAGAACTTCTATTGATGCTTATTTATTTCAACAAAGGAGGAAGACATTAAACCTTGTTAATATATACTGTATGAATGGAGACACTGGTCTATTAGGCAAAAGCTTTTTTTTTTCATATAGTACAGATATTTCTGATATAAAATGAACAGAACTCCAATGCGTGAGCACTTACAGAGATAATGACTCTACGAGTACAACTCTGAGTGATCAGGAGGTGGGGGGACTACCGACTGCATACTGCGGTGCAGTGTGCACACTCCACAAAGACATCCCACAGAAGGGGAGTGAGAGTTAAAGTCTTCCCTGAGTACCATGGTCCAATCTAGTGTAGGTCTGAACCAGTCTAGGGAAGGGTACCTTTTTGCAATTCACCCAAGTCCCAGTGTGTGCCAGTAAGGGCTCTGGCAGTGGTTCCATTCACTGGGACAGAGATCGAGGAAGAGTAGGTTAGGGGTGCAGGGAGAACCTTGAGTTTGACTTTAGGCATGTTGTCTTTCTTTGTAAGGGACAGACAACTGGGATGTCCTAGTGGGGACTGAAAATATGGATCTAGAGCTCAGAGTAGAGATGATGGGGAGAGCGAAGAATTTTGGAAATGAGTAGAGAAGGTTGTCACTGACGTCTTGGCATGGTTCAGATCATGGGCAGCCATGCAGCTTGAGGATATCCTGGAGGCAAGGATAACTTAACTGAAGGGGCAAATAGAGGAGAGGAATTAGTGGAACAAGAAATAATCAAGGAGACAGAAAGAAAGCCAGGAAGGGGGGCATCCTGGGAGCTGTGGGAGGAGAGAATTTTAAGAAGGGAATGGCCAAGGGAGAAAAGATCAAGTAAATGAGAAGAAAAAATTTTCTATTGGATTTGGAATTAGGAAATTGGTGATTCCTGTTGAAAGAGTCATTTCTCCAGAGCAATGAGTGCTGATACTTGATGAAATGATTGAAGAATGAAATAGAGGGGGGAAAATCAAAATTGGAAATGTGAAATATATACATTATTTAAGAAATTTGACAAGAAAGGAAGGCTAGAGATTAGGTCCACGTGAACTCTTTAATATGCCTCGGGATTTCTTTGAATGAATGTCCGTCTCTCCAAGCTGAATGTTCAAGGTGCAGGTGTATCCACACAGGTGAAGATGCTCTCTTCCTCCCACTAGATTCTCCCTCAGGTGCTTCTCTACATTTCCGCGTGTCCAAAGTTGACGCTGTTTGTCAGATGTGTACACAACATGATTTTGTGCAAAGGCTGAACAATATTTTCCATTTTGTTTCTAATTCTCATTCTAGTGACAAGTAAGCTCATTTCCCTTTTTGACTTTAGCAACAAAATGGACCCACGTCCTTGGGGTACTTTATAATGCAACTTCCTCGCTTTCCAGAACGTGCGTGCATGTACTCTGCACATAAAAGATGCTAAATATTAATTATTTGGACAGATCATGTGAGAGTCTATAATTTTATAAGTAATTTTTGTTCTCTTTTTTTCTTAAAGGTCTTTCCTCTTGAGTTACCCAACCAGAAGATCAAATGTCACATTATGTCCCCTACAGAGCCAGTTGTTTAATGTACTATTAAACTACCTAAAAACCTTTGTCTTTGTATCCTTGAAGGAATTTTCTCTTCTGCACTCCCTCTTCCTGAGCATTTATAAAATATGTTAAGTAGCACTTTTTCCTGGAGACTCTGCCACTTATGCTTTACTCAGAGAAGCATGGTTTGCCTATACCTTGATTTCTGTCTCAAAATCTGTATTTCTTAGCAAAACATTTGCCTTAATGGGTCCCCACTCCAACTCAGGTTATGTTGTTTTAAATGATCTCTCAAAGTCTTGTTGAAGTTTGTTAAAATATGGAAATAAAGCAAGTTGCCTATCATCTCATATTTTCATGCCTAAAACCTTAGAGCAGTCTGGTGGCTCTATGAGGAGTAATCTCCTCTGATAGAAACTGTATTGTTTTATTTGTGATATGTACTTAAATGTTCAGTTATTCTACAGTTTATGGTATATTTTTGCTCAGTTTTCCAAGGTCCATCTGCCAGGGGCCTCATCAACAAGGGCAGGATGCCATTTTGATCAATATGTACACATTCCAGCTATAAATTACCTCAAAATGCTTGGGTGGGTGCCTACAATTTATTTCCATTTGCCAATAAGGTCTAAGGGAGTCAGGCTAATAGACTCACTGGAAAGAAACAGAAAGAAAGAGGAAAAGAGCTGAACTGAAAAGGAAAAAATCTTCCTGCTCTCTAAATTTAGAATAAATCCATTACCATTTTTTTGTTTTACCTCAATTAAATTTATCCCTCTGAACCCTCTAGTCTCCAAAGAAATCTTAGAGTGTGGAGAATTCCTCCGTTAGTGGACTTTAAAAGTTCTTATGAAATGTATAGTCCGTGTGATCAAGGAATCTGAGTATATTGGTAGTTCATTATTATAATGGCGCTTGTGGGCATCAGGACTGATAATGCCTGTGTTTAATGGTATTTGTGGCTTGCCCCTGGCTTGCAATTACCTGCAAAGTGTAGGGACTGGATTGAAAGCGTGATTGCAGCAGCCCATTTTAAGAGGTGTCCTACTGGCTCCTTGATGATAATTTGACCTACAACGTGTGTGTGTGTGTGTGTGTGTGTGTGTGTGTGTGTGTGTGTGTGTGGTGCACTGCCATTTCCTCATTCTTCCCAAGCAGTAAGAGGAAACTTCCCGGGGAACTGAACAATTCAGATAATAGATTTCTTCAGTATTGGCCCTTCTCAGTCTCCTGAATATTCTCGCTGAAGCAGCCATTGGTAATCCTGAGCCCACCCCTGATGCCGGAGCCACCCAGGATGGCGGGGGGGGGGGGGGGGGGGGGGCAGGGGGCAGGGCGCTGAGCTTGCCCGTGGCCATGCCTGCGGAAACTGGCACGGAGGTGTCTGGTCTCAGGGGGGCTTCGTTGTCCACGGGGCTCAGCCTCGGTCCAGAGCTGCAGCTGATTCACCGATTTGGTATTCATTTGTCCACGGTGAATGAGGTAGCAGCTGTTACCTCTTTCCACTCTTAAAAAAAAAAAAAAAAGAAGAAGAAGCCCTGCCCAGCTTGGATAACAAAGCAAGGTTACCCCCACCACTGATGGCTGAAATATTCACGTGGCATCTACCGC
Organism: Callorhinus ursinus; assembly: GCF_003265705.2. Taxonomy (NCBI): domain Eukaryota; kingdom Metazoa; phylum Chordata; class Mammalia; order Carnivora; family Otariidae; genus Callorhinus; species Callorhinus ursinus. The sequence continues at coordinate 45,613,647 of NW_027397063.1, forward strand.
GAGTTGGCTGTGAACAAAGCAGACGCGGGACCTCGGGCACCCGCGGCTGTGCTGTCTGGAGAAAGGTAGTGGCGCCGAATACACAAACCTCAGGCCTAAGACCCTCCTTTTTGGAGCGCAGCAGTGGGAAGCTTATGGCTCTCGTTCTCTGTTTGATGTGTTGCTTTAACAGTTTTCATTATTCTATTTCCACTTAGAATGGAAATTAATTAAAATGCCTTCCAGTTATTAACAGTTCCTATGTTCCAAAGAACCTTTTTTTTTTTTTTTAGGTTTTATACATTTTTCTCATTGTAAAATCAATAGGTAGTCATTGTAGAAAAATTATAAAGCAGGAATAAGCAAGATAAAACCATATAAACATCTAAGACTTACATTGTCTTTACCATGGGCTAGGCACTGCTATAAATGATTTCATATGTTAGCTCTTCTAACGCTCAAAGCAAGCTTCTCAGGTCAGTTTGTACGTATCCTAATCTACAGGGAACTGAGGTACAGAGAAGCTAAGCAACTTTCCCTGTGACCAAAACAAGCTGGCTCCCAAGTCTCTGCTCTTTGCCCTGCTGTATACTCCTCTCTGCAACTACCACGATACCCCTCCCTCGTGGATGACTTCCAGTTAACCTTGGTGGACAGCATCCCAGACCTCTTTCTATTAATATAAAAAATGAATATATGATTCACCAATATATCATATTTAAATATATCTTCTATGTATATCACATTTCTTTTCTTTTTTTTTTTTTAAGATTTTATTTATTTATTTGAGAGAGAGAGAGAATGAGAGATAGAAAGCATGAGAGGGAAGAGGGTCAGAGGGAGAAGCAGACTCCCCGCTGAGCAGGGAGCCCGATGTGGGACTCGATCCCGGGACTCCAGGATCATGACCCGAGCCGAAGGCAGTCGCCCAACCAACCGAGCCACCCAGGCGCCCTATCACATTTATTTTCTAATGGGACTCAAAACAGGCATTTTTATTTTTCCAATCTTATGAATTGAGAAACAAGCATAAAGGGGCTGAGTCATGGGGCGCCTGGGTGGCTGTCGATTAAGCGTCTGCCTTCAGTTCAGGTCATGATCCCAGGGTGTTGGGATAGAGCCCGGCGTCGGGCTCCTTGGTCAGTGGGGAGCCTGTTTCTCCCTCTCCCTTGCCTGCCACTCCTCCTACTTGTGCTCTCTCTCTGTCAAATAAATAAATACAATCTTTTAGAAAGGGCGGGGGGAGAGCTGAGTCACTTGCTCCAGATCTCACAACTTCGGTGAGAGAGACATCTTTGTCCAGGTATGCTACCTCCATCCCAGGGCTTCTTTTCTCTGTCCTAGCTGCTTCACTGTTTTCCAGCTTGGTTTTGCTGGAAGCACCTCATTTGCTGTTCTGTGCTGTGTCTCTAGCTGGAAGGAAATTAGGTGGTACAGAGAATCCTTCAATGCCCAACTCAGATCTGCCCGCAGGGCTGGCACATCTGTCCCCCAGATCTGCAGCGTGGGCTGACGACTACTGCTGGCTGTTCACTTCCCTAGAGAATTGCCTTTGGTCATCTCAGGCTCTGCATCTAGGAAAGCTGACTTGGGACAGGTAGGGAGCTCTAAATACCCTCTGTCAGACAGAATTCAGCTCCCACACTGAGGTAAGAGTTGCCTTTTGGAGCTCTGCAATAATTTTCCTAATTTTCAGTCATACAGTCTGCCTTGAATCCGTAGGACTATTTTCCTCCAAAAAGTCCAATGGCTACTTTTTTCACAATGTTTTATTAAAATGTTTCATTAAGGTGACTTATATGGACCAAAGAAAGCCCTAAAAACCATTTTAAACACATCTAATTCAGGGTCATTTCTCATGTTTCCATATTTCCAAGCTTTAATTCTTTTCTATTTCAAATCAATTACTTTCTATTCAGTCTTTAAGCACACATATTTCGGAGTTATAACAGAAGAACAGCTACGAATAACTACCCTGCTTCCTTCCTCAATTTTGCCACACCCCCATCTGCCTCCATCTCCTTTGCTGAAAAGTTCTTCGTCTTGGTCACCGTAATTTCACGGTTAGCTTTCCCTCACCAGGCTGCACAGCCAGCTGTGAAAGCGCTCTGTCAGGGCGCGACCCTCTCTTCCACTCCTGCGCCAACTTTCCTCCTGTAAAGCCAGATGTAGGTATGAAATCCAACTTTTTTTTTTTTTTTTGAGAAATAAGTCTTAATTTCCAATAATTTTGTAAAAAATATTTCAAGAAAATATATGATTTTCACCTTAATTATCTAGAAAGAGGACATAACAGTGTATGGTAATTCGCTGTGTGTGTTTTTTTTTTTAATTTTATTTTATTATGTTATGTTAATCACCATACATTACATCATTAGTTTTTGATGCAGTGTCCCATGATTCATTGTTTGCGTATAACACCCAGTGCTCCACGCAGAACGTGCCCTCCTTAATACCCATCACCACGCTAACCCATCCCCCCCCCTCCCCTCTAGAACCCTCAGTTTGTTTCTCAGAGTCCAATTTTTCTAAGCTGATTCTTGACTGTAGCTGCCAACATCATTTCATGACCCGGAAATATGGGAGCGGTAACTGCACTTTTTTGCAAGTGGAGATTCTGTCACCATACGGCTTAATGGTGTTTGGATTTCTCCGTGTTTCTGTTTCCATCTCCAGCCCAGCGGCCTCCTCACCGACGACAGTTCATGTTACTGCGAGGGCCTCTGAGCCGAGCTGCTTGCATCCCTTCCCACCCACATCGATCCATCCTCCTCGGGGCTGCGGAAGTTATCTTCCTAAACTGCATCATGGCCCGCGCATGCTCAGAAGCTCTCCCCTGATTCCCCCTGCCTGTAGAAGACCATCCTGAAAACTCTTTAGATCTGGCAAACCCCCAACACGGTAGGACTGGAATAAGTGTACAGATGAGGTCTCTGGCTCACCGTCCTTCTCTGCACACTCAACTCCGTGCCACCACAAGGGGCGGGGGAGGCATGGGTGTGGACACCCAGCCTACGATATAATTCTGTCCATAACCCTCCATCCTCCACCTGCAAGTAGTCACCCCTTGGCCACTCTTGGATCTAGGGGTGTCTATCAAATGCTGTCGATTAAATTAAAATATACAGTGCAATTGGCTGAATGTCTTTTAAGTCCCTTTCATCTGTAATTTCCTCTTCCATCTCTTTTTTTACTCTCTGCATTTTTTTTTTTTTTGGAAAAAAAAACTCATAGGGTTTTTGTCACATAGGGTTTCTCACAGGACGTAGTTGAGTGAACCCCATGATGTCATTTAACATGTTGCTGTGTCCCCTGTATTTCCTGTCATTGCTGAGTATGGAGACTTGCTCTGAGTCAGGTTTGATATTTTTGGCAAAACTACTTCTCTAGCAAACTTCCCAAATCTCAGTGGCTTACTATGACTAATGCTATCAATATTAATATTAATAGTATTTCTTGCTCCCTGGGTTTGCAGATCAGCTCTTCTCTCCTCCAGGCTGTGGGCAAGTCCAGGTTTTCCTGTCATGTCTTCTCACTCTGGCATCCAGGGTGAGGAAGCAGCTGCTACCTGATGCTCACTGTTTCCATGGTTAAGGACAGAAGCTCGAGAAGGGCAGAGCCAAACCATGCAGATGGGTCTGCTTCTGTTTGGAGATAGCATATGTCAGGTTTGCTCACATTCCATTAATCAAAGGCAGTCTCATGGCCAAGTTCAAAGTCAGTGTGGCATGCCAGGAAATCACAGCAAGCTTGGAGAAGAAATGAATAATTACATACAAATAAATGTTATATGTAGTTTGTTTTGTTTGAGTTCCTTCATTCTTTGATGATGTTAGAGTCATTAAATGATTAGGGCTACAAAATGGTGCTATTCTAATTCTATCATTTTTCTACTTTTATGAGCTTCTTTGTGAGAAACTTTCCCTCATTAACTATTTATCTTAGGATATAACTTGTGAGGGAAAGACCAGATGAATACTTGATACTTTCTTTTAAATTGCTTATTACCCAAATAAAGCTTGTTTCCTAGCATCTTTCACAGTTACCTATGAATACTCTGCAGTTGGAGCTGCATCACTTTGAACTCATGGATTTACACATATTTGATGCATTTCAATGTAGTGAAGTTATCCTTATGAATGTTATCCTTTTTAAAATCATGTTGTTGATGGGAGCCTGTCCCGGTTACTGGAAACCCTTCAGGCATGGCCCCAGTGTTTTTGCACACTTTCTTTGCTTTCTCATGTATGAAGTTTCAGGCTCATCTTATTTATTTTTTGCCCTGGGCCTGAAATCTGACATTTCTCCAAGAAACTCTAGTTTCTTTTAGTGGAAAGTAGCATTCAGAGACTATAATCTTGGTGTTCGAAGTGTTCTTTGCTTCTGGGTCAGTCATTGTTTCTGGGCCTTTTCAGTGTACAGAGTTTTTAGAAATTTAGATATCCACTAATATTTACCAATATCTAATGGTTTTAGATAAAAATATATTGTGAATTCACATCAATGCTTCAAATTAAACTCAGGGTTTGTGCCTAATCTCTCACACACCCCAAACTTGATTCAAACAGTTAAAATATAATATGACAATCAGGAAAAAGTGAACACTGAATGCAATTTGATGATTATTAAGGAATTATTACTAAATTTTTAGATGTGATAATATTATTGTAATTATATTTCTAAAAAATCCCATGCCTTCTAGGGATACATACATTCAGAAATATTTATAGATAAAATTCCAAAGTATCTGGAATTTGCTTCAGAAGAGTCCAAGGGTTGGGTGGGAGAAGTAGATGAGAGAAAACTGGTGATGAGTTGTTAGGTGTTGAATCTGGGTGATGGGTACCTGGATATTCATTATTCAACTCTCTATATATTTTTAACTATGTTTGAGATTTTTAATAATACTTTAAAGAAAAGATATACTAGAAGAATATTTAATGACATGGGACAATGTTCACATTATATAGCTAAGTGAAAAGTTAGGTTTGCTACTTTTGTAAAGTAAGCCCAAATTTGTAGAAGAAAAGAAAAGTTAAAAAAATATATATGTATATGTCCTTAAACTTCAAGGACTTACTCTAAATGATGAATGGCCCTCTCTCTGTTACAGATTTTCATTTTAGTCTTTGTGTTTTCCTGTAAATTCTAATTTTTCAACATGAACATATATTACTTTCATAATCAGACAAGAAGGCACATGTTACTGACTAAGTGACTTTAAAACAATGAATACTTCACCACTTCCTGTTTGTATGCTTTTATGATAATAGCATCTCCCACTTTCAAGCTATTCCCTGATGCTGTTACACTGCAGCTGCCTGGAAGCCTGTGCTTTCTCCTCGCTACCTGTCATTTTCCTCCAAGGTGTGTCTTCCCTGCCTTGGGCAGCCCCCGTCTTTCTTCCACTGCTGACTGTCCAGAGTTATGAAGGTGAAGACCTTCACTCAAAGTGGGAAAGGATACAACTTGACTTCTCCCTGCTCAATTGTTTTTCTCTGTTTCTTTTCTGACAATTCTTTTTTAAGACTAATTTTTTTTAGAGCAATTTTAGGTTCACAGCAAGATTGAGAGGGAGGTATAGAGACGTCCCATATTCCTCCTGCCCCCACACATGCACAGCCTCCCCATGATTGACACCCCCCATCTGAGAGGTACATTCGTTACAATTAATGAGCCTGCATTAACATTATACATCATCATCACCCAGAGTCCATAGTTTGTCTTAGGGTTCACTCTTGGTATTGTATATTTTGTGAGCTTGTTTGGAAGCAACCATTGTAGGGAAATGTTAAAAAGAAAAGCCCAGCCCCAAGGTGGCATCACTTAGGTGAAGTGACCAAACCAGAGCTTAATATCTAACCTCTCCAGAAATGTAGTCTTAACTGATCAGTGAGGAATTTTCTGGCCAACACCAATAAGGTAATCTGTGTAGGGGTCAAGGGCAGGTTGCTCCAAGATGGGCCACTTTGGCGTGAAGATTGTTTTGAGGTAAAAAGCAATGAAAACCCAGCAGATTCAGGAAAAGCTCTTTACCTCCCCTCACAACTACGTAAAAGAATTTAGATAGAGGAGCTGCTCCAAGAAGAGAGCTATCACCATAGATACGGACATTATGATATGAACTAGGGGTGGTAGATGGGGAGGAACCTGGCACGGTCTGTTCCATCAAAGTCCTCTGTGTCCCATTGTTTCTGAGTGGCTCAGCCAACATGTTTTTACCAAATAACCTGACTCTTTGGAATTTCCATGTCTATGTGCATTCCTCATATGTATAAAATTAAATTTTGGATTTTACCCTGTGAATCTATCTTGTGTCAATTTGATTCTTAGTCTGATTAGAAGGATCTTGAAGGGACAGGAAATTCTTCCGCCCCAACATCGGTCACATGGGTCCTCTCTATCCCTCGGAGAGAGATGAGGTAATCCACCTCATAAGACCCTTTTGTCCCCAGAGAAAGGTGACCTGCCCTGAATTAATCTTTTTTTTTTTTTCTGTTTATGACTTCCTTGTTCTGCCTGTAAAAACTTTCCTTTTTCTATAGCCCTTTGAAGCATTTCTGTACTTGTTAGATGGGATGCTGTCTGATTCATGCATGGCTTAGTAAAGCCAATTCGATCTTCAAATTTACTCAGTTGGATTTTGTTTTTTAACAGGAGCAAAATTGGCTAAATATTTGGCAAAATCGGCCAAAATATTTCTCTTTGGCATGTGGATGATTTTAGGCTATTTTTAAGAAAGAGAAGGCTCAGGAAGAACCTTTGACCTTCCCTTAACTGCCTAAAAGAATTTAGACACAAAGGCTGCTTCAGGAAGGGAGTTATAGCCAGAGATACCTACAGTGTAACAGTAACTAGCAGTGGAATTCCTCTCTGAGTCCCATCTTCTTTGTCTGGCCCAGCCAACATGTGTTTACCAAACATTTACTCTTCCATCTTTCTGCGAATTATCTTCCTTTCCCTTGAAGTCCCAGACCCCACCCCTTCTCCTTAGTCCTGAATGGCATATAAGCCTCAATTGCCTGACAAACTGTGGGCCTCAATATTCTTAGGAGCCCCGGTAGGTACTTAATTAAATTTTATTTTCTCCTATTAATCTGTCTCCTGTCAATTTAATTCTTAAGCCAGCTAAAAGGATCTTAAAGGATAGAGTAAGATCTTCCCTCTCCAAACATGGTCATTGCAGTATCATTTGGAGTATTTTCACTGCCCTAAAAATCTTCTGTGCTTTTCCCATTCATCCCTCTGCCCATGCCACTCCCTGTCCCCACCACCCTCAACCTCTAGCAACCCCTGGTCTCTTCACTGCTTCCACAGTTTTGCCTTTCCCAGCATGCCATGGAGTTGGCATCATACAGAATATAGCCTTTTCCTATTGGCTTCTTTCACTTAGTGATTTTCATTCAAGTTTCTTTCACGTCTTTTCACCATAAACTTATTTCTTTTTAGCACTGAATAATATTCCATTGTTTGGCTTAATTTTCCAATTCCATTGTTTGGCTTAATATTCCAATGTTTGGCAAATTATATCTTATAATTTTTATTAATAATACTAGTAAGAATACATGGCATTTATAAAGCTTTTGCTTTTTCTAGGCACTTTGCTAATTATTTGACATATGTTAATTTATTTATTCCTCAAAACAGCCTTAGAATTTCATAATTACTTCTAATCCCTACAACTCTGAAACATAGCAATTTCTACTCATGCTGACTGGGTACAGCTGAGAGAGTTGATAAAACTTGTCCAGCTAACTAACTCCAAGCAAAAGGCAGAGCTGGTTTGAATTTGTGTCTGTCTAGGTGCAAAGTTCAGGGTTTCCCACTCTGCCCCTGCTGCCTTCTTTTTAAAAGAAAAGAAAAGAAAAAGAGGGGAAAGGACCTCTCAAATTACCTGAAAACAGAGATCTGCAAAATCTTAAAGAGGATTTCAAAAGGGATTGTGTTATATTTGCTTAATTATTCTGTGTCCCAGGTGAATTTCACATCAGCCCAATAAACTTGCTCCTTTGTCATCGGCTTCATTCTAATCAAAGTAGAAGTCACAATGCTCAATAATACAATTTGGGGTTAAATGGTTTTCTTAGGAAGGATACAGAGAACCAACCATGCTCTATGCAGAAGAGCCAGCGAGAGTACCAATAAGGAGGAAAGAACCAGAAAAAGAAACGAATTACAAACCCCAGCAAGAAAGGAACTGTTGGAGTCCCGGGGCTGTGCCCAGCTCAGGGCTTGTACAAGCAAGCAAAGGAAAGGAATAAAGTATATCCATTTCAAGGAAATGTCTGCACATCAACTTTAACAACCTGAGTAATGTCATCTTTGGCATAGTGTTACTTAATGAAAACATGTTCTTCCAAGTTGTAAAAAAATTAGAAAATTCCTAAAACATAAAGCATGCCTTTTAGAAATTACAATGAAAACTAAACCTCATGGAGGTTTCTGCCAAAAAATGGAGTGTATCTTTGGTGTTTTCCAATTTGCCCTTTGCCGCTGTCTGGCCCATTTCCCCATCTGATGGTAGAATACTGCCACAGTCCCAGACCTGTAGGACTGTCTGTGGCCAGCCCCTCTGCAGCCCACCCCCTTGGCTGGATGGAGATTGGCGGAAGGATTTTTCTTCTTACGGCATCATACCTCTCCTTCCTTCATAGACTGATTTGGTGCCCTTGGGACCCTGCTGCCACACTGTATCAAGTGGGAATCTGATAAACCATGGGGATGTTGCCAGTGAATTACCTTTCCCAGGAATGCATTTGCATTTTTACAGGCATCTTGGGGAGAAGATGCCTTAAACCAGAGGAAGGGTTTTAATCATGGAAATTCAGACTTTGGGAGAAGCTAAAAGAAGCGATGTTTGACATAGCCTCATGCACTCATCAAATCACACTGCATTTAAAGCACAGACAAGGGGACACCAACTCTTTAAACAGTAACACTTTTGGCACTGCTGTCTGTGGACATTTTTGTTACATTGAAAGAGCTGAGAGATGGATAGAGCAGAGGGGTAGAGTGGGAAGAGAGGAAAAGAATAGTACAAGACCAGAAGTACACAGAGAGGAAGTGACCTCTAAGTAGTGGGGGGCTTTTTGGTTGAATTCATCCTGGAAGTTTTTCTCTCCCACCAAAAGCTAGGAGAGTCCACAAACCCATTCCACCAAAGCAGGGAAAGTAGGCAAAGGTATTTCCAGGAAGAACTTGAGAAAAGACCCTCCTCCTGAACACATAAAATTTGCCCAAATCTATGCAGTAGCACAAAGAGACAGAAATAGCTGGGTACAGGGGAACACAGCTGAAAACACACAAACCAAACGTGAAAATTCTGAACTATGAACAAATGCAAGCACACTCTCTGAAATTTAACTCATCCCTTTTATAGAGACCTGACTCATCTGGCAGGAGTTGTGATGGAACATTGAAGAATATGGACCAGTATAGCATTTAGAAAAGGATCAGGAGAAAATGTAGGATGAGGCTTCAAACTAAAGCCAGAATCAAGTCAGACCCTGAAGGCAATTTTTTGCTAATTACTTTTTTCTTATTAGTGGTACTTACTGAGTCTTTATTAAGTTCCAGGCACTATTCTGTTTAATTAATTAATACCATTTGACAACACTTAGAGGTAGGTATTATTCTTATCCCCTTTTTATAGGGAAATCCTTTGTGACTAAGGAACAGATAAGATCCTTACATTTGACTGGAGTCCTGTGGCTAGCCAGTGGCAGGGCAAGCATTCAAACCCAGGGAGTCTGAGGTCCTGCGTTGGGGCTTCACTGCCGTGTGATGTTAGTTAGCACACTTCCAATTGGAGAAATCCCACCACCATGCGTCAGCTTGGAAGCAAAGCCAATCCAAAATTTTATAATTCTGCTTGTTCAAGTTCAACTCATAATCCATACATCAATTTATCAGCGGTGGAAAACAGAACCATATCCCAGTGTCCTAAGCCCAAAGCATAGAAATACAGGGCTGATTATGCACTCCTTCCCCTCCTCCCTAGAAGTTTCTTTCCCGGAGGGACACGGACATCTACATGCCAGCCTAGCCCCTCCTGTGCGTGGTCATGGTATTCCTTCCTTGTCCCATGTCCTTTGTCCATTTACATAAAACTTTAATGTTGCTGTTCCTCCTGGGAATGCAAAATCTATTTAGTCCTTTCATTATCTCCTCCTGGAATACCCTCCCGTCTCTACTTTGCACAAGGCCAATGACTCATGTCTTGAATAGATCCCTATATATTTCTCCTCTACAAAAGGGCCAGTAGCCATCCAGGAAGCTAAATCCTTAAGCAATGTTGACAAAAGACTGAAGAAGAGAGGCCAAGGGGCTCCTTCAAATACACGGAAGGCCAGGACCTTTCTACTAGGAAGCATCAGAGGTACACCAAGGATTCAGTTCTGTGTTATTTGTAGCTTGTTATGCATTTAGTGGAGCATGGATAATTTCATTTCACTGCCTGGTTCCATAACCCTTAGTTTTCCTTTTGACTGCTTTCATTGAGTTCCGGGGGAGAGAGCATCTTCAGATATTACAAAGGTGAGGTATCTGAGTTGGACTGACCACCCTTTCCTCAACTGCTGCCCCTTCCAACTGTTATTTACAATAAAAGTTCTGGGGCCGACGGTGTGCAGGGAATGTGAGCTATAGCACTCCCTCTCCCACTCCCTGCTACGTAAACAAGGCTTATCCCTAGTCCGATGCCCCAAGCTTCTACTGCTTACCCTGCTTGGTAAATGGTAGGGCAGGACAGGCCCTCTTACTCATGGGGAGTCACTATCACCTTTCCACATCAGTGAGCAAGCGTCAGTCAGGATCAGCTCGGGGGAGTGGTGTTCTGACCCAGGGGACCTGTTTGTGCCCTGCAAGTCGTGGAGGACTGGAAGGTCCGAGCCTGGCCTGCAGGACCAACTGCGCCAACTTGCCGGCAGGTGTGGGGATAGAGGCAACACTACAGTGTGACTTCAAATTACACAGTGGAATGAGGTTTCTCTTGGCTTCCACATATAAAGGCTTCGCGTCCCGGGGCCAATTGTTGGCCAAACAGAGTAGAGGGAAGGCTTTCCATCCTGAGATTCCCAGCATCCTCTTCTAATCCCCTTTCCTCTCTTCCTACATCAAGTCCCTCAAGCCTTCTCTTTTTCCTTTACTTTATCCATATCTTAACTCCAAAAAAAGTCTGGAATCTATTCACCATATAGTGAAAGTGGCTGGTAAAAGAGCAAAGCTCTTATTGTTTTTTTTTTGTTTTTTTTTTTACCAAAGGCTGCCACTCTCAGGCTGGCTCAAGGGGGCAGATTCTGGGGTTGCAGATCTTCTGACTATTTGGGAATTGTGTCTTTGCAGATGTAACCCAGTTAAGAGGAGGTCATAATGGAATAGGGTAAGCCCTGCCCGCTGTGACTGGTTGTTCTACAAAGAGAAAATATGCAGAGATGTGCGTGGAGGGATACGAAGACCCTGGAGCAGAGCGCCCTGGGACGCGGAGGCGGAGGCCAAAGTGATGTGTCTACAAGCCGCGGAGCGCCAAGGATTGCCCACAAACAACTGAAGATAGAAGCCTCGGGGAAGGATTCTCCTCTACAGTTTTCAGAGGGAGGGTGGTCCTGCTGACAACTTGATTTCAGACTGCTAGCCTCCAGAACTGTGAGACAATATATGTCTGCTGTTTGAAGCCACCCGGTTTGTGGGTCTTCGCCACGGCAGCCCCAGGAAACTAATGTACTCTCCCCATGCCCACTCTCCCTTCTCGCATCACCTCCTCCACGCCTGCTTGATGCCAGCCTGGCTGGGGAGTCAGCCCTGCGGTTTATCTTCCTTGCTGCCTCCTTCCCTGGACTGGCCTCTGGCACAGCCTAGAATCCATGACCTCGGGCTCCTTCCTGACCTTCTAGAGGAAGATGAATAGGACGTGGACCTCCTTGGGCACTTCTAGGATTAAACCAAAGGTCCATCAGCTGGGAAGGAAATCAGAAGAGAAACCAAGTAAAGGTCTGACTTTCATCCTAAATTGTCTGTTTCTTTGTAGCTAGGGAAAATGGACTTTTTGCCTCCAGCAGGGCCCCGCCAGGGTGTCGCATGCCTGAGAATTCTCTGTGGTCTGAGCCTTCATTACAACGAGATCTGCATTTCCTCCGAGATGTATGCAATTTGTCACAGAGGTCACTGGCTTTCCGTGCAGAGGCAGAAAAGGAAGGGGAGAGGGACGGGGATGGCGGCAGGGCTCTCTCTAACCTTCTCCAGGTCCAGGCAAGCGATAAACATTAAAGGCCTTCTTGGAGAAGAGGATCACAGTGATTGTTCCAGAATGCCTGTGGTCTGTCTCATCTCTCTTCACTCTGACACTCTGACTCTTGAAGTCTGTAGCTGTACAATGTCCTGGAAAGAATAATAGTCATGAAAACCGTCATTTATCATTTGCCATACATTGTACACCTATCATTTTATATCCTTACAGGAACTCTGCAAGGCAGACACAACCTCTATCTTATAGGTTAGGCTCAGAGAGACTACAGAATTTGCTCCTGTTCATAGAAACATGGGTGGCTGAACCAGCAGTCGAGGCCAGACGAGACTCACTTTCCGCTAGAAGGCACCACGGGTCCACAAAGACAAGCACACCTTCACACCTTCGGCTAGCTTCTGGTAACAGAATTCTCTGGTAATCACTTTGTCCTCAAGTTAGGATATCTACCTGGAGGCTTAGCCCTTTCTTTAAAGTGCTCGTAGCCATTTTCAGTAGTCTTTCTTTTCTCTCTTTTCTCTTTTCTCTTTTCTTTCTTTCTTTCTTTCTTTCTTTTTTTCTTT